>NW_020291598.1:1304349-1624100 GCF_003184755.1 Aspergillus piperis CBS 112811 | reverse complement strand
ACTAAGGAGTACCTCTTGACTGGATGATATAACGGTTCTCTTTGTATGATTGCATATGATCGCGATAAGATGTAGATCGCTCCAAGTATCAACTGATCGCAACACTCAGCCTTATTGAGATGTTGCGCAGCAACAGTCATTCTAAAGTGTATATGTATATACAATATTCCGTCATCCGTTCCCATGGAAGCCGAGCCCAGACCAGGCTCTCGTACATGCGATAATTTGGGTATGAACAAATGCAGGTGCAGGTATCGAATCCAACGACGCCAACTCGGTATATATCTAGACAAAGAAAAAGAAAATGAAGACAAATTCTGCAGATCTGCAGTGGTTTGGTTTGGTTCTTAAATGCCAAGTCTTCCCTTCAACCGATCATAAACGAAAAACCCGGTGGCCGTCATCGGGATCACCTTGAGGTATCCGATCGTCAGCCCAACCCAGAAGCCACGGAAGCCCCGTTCGAGGAATATTGTGCGGGCGGTCTCGACAATGCCGAGTCGGTGGCCATCGCCGACAACGCCGCCGACTTGCATGCGTCGTCGCATCACTTCGAACGGGTACGAGGAAGTCTGCGATACAACACCCGCAATCGCTCCGGAGAAAAGCTCCGCAGCGGCGGTCAGTTGCTGCCGATGATGTTTCTTCGGGTGTCCGGTTTCTTCGAACTCAGGTATCGTGGTGTAAGGGGATAGCGTCGGCGATTTCAGCCAGTCGCCGACAGTATCGTGGGTGAGGAAGGATATTCCGGCGTAGGGAAGCATTCCCATGAGAGTAGGGCCGAATCCACGGTAGAAGTTGGCCAGTCCAGAACGAGGAACAACTTTGTTCACCGTCGATGAGACACTCTCTGCAGTGGCGGTCACTGGAGCTTCTTTTACTGATGCCCCCGTCGATGATGGCATAGTGACCCGCTCGTTGTAAATCTGTCGGATGATATCGCGGAACGAAGAGCGAGACGTGCGTTTCGTCTCGAATGCTAAGCGTACTCGAATAAGCTCTAACGGATACGTAAAGAAGACAGAAGTCATGCCGGCCATGCTTCCAGAGACGAGTCGGCGCAGCGGTGTCTCCTTGTCGCGCGACGGAATCACCACTGCTCGGATCTGCTCGTAGGCGAGGAACTTGATAGCGGCATAGGGGAAAATGCGGAGTAATGTCGCCGAATGGCCCTTGAAAAGACCCCTGGGGCCCTCATGGCGCCTGATATCGCGAACAGCCGATATTAAGCCAAACCAGCTACCGGAATACTTGGCGAATTGTGGATTGGACGCTTGAAACAGGATCTTGACGCGGTCGAGAGGAGCGACAACAGTTTTGGCCTAGGTGACACGAATTAGTTTACCACGTCCGGTTCGCATTCCGATCCTCTGCGTTCCTGCAGAAGCAAAACTCACCGCACATCCCGCCAAACCCCCCGCCACTCCACTTCGTAATAAGTAGTCCACGCTCCGCTTGTTGACTTCTTGCGTTGTACCACGGCTCTTTTGCGACGGACGCGGGGTGGAGGCATCGTCGACGGCGGTCGTCTGCGCCGTACCCACGGCTAGGCGATCAGTTGCATCGCCTGGTGTCGAGCCTCGGGCCGGTCTCGACTGTGCGACTTGCTCCATCTGAGGAGAGAACGATTGCGAATTGTTTAAGGATGGTGATGTAGGACGAAACTGTGAGGGGTCGGATCCGGTAGTAGAAGAGTCAGGCTGAGCATGGTCCGAGATGACAGCCGACATGAGCACACAACTGGCACGAGACCCGGTGCTTCTTCGGGGGGTGATCTGAGGAGACTGCAGCAAGGTCTGTCGCGGACTAGCGGAGGATCGGGGCCATGGAGATAGGATGCCGCGGGGTGAACAGTCAGGGATATTTTCTTCTCACAGCGGAGATAAGTTCAACAAGAGGGGAGTCAAAGATAACAAAAGAAATGCCTAATAGCCAGCAACGCCCCAGACACCAGGCGTAGGATGATAAAGCATCGTCATGGTGGCACTCCGTCGGGCGGCCAGAAGAGCGGAAACTCAGAATCGCTGGGGATGACGTTACGGGCTGACGTGCCGATACCAGCCGCTGCCACTGCCCAGTCAGCTGAATACCGTCACATAACACCTCGGCTTCCGAGTGGCGGGCAGTCGTATTTTTCCGGATTTGGACGGCCAACCGCAGCCGCGGCGTTACTCATCCGGAGATAAAGATAGCTAACTCCACCACTGAATACTTAGATCAACTATACCAGAATCCCCTCTATTCGTCTCCTCGGAAAAAGAGGAAGATAATGTACAATACCCGCGGGTCAGAGGCAGGCAGTTCTCTTTCTTTTCGATCAGTTATATATATACTTGGCAATGCCTTGTAAATCTCGTCCTTCGCAGCCCAGCAACACTCCCCTTTCCCGTCTATCACGAACTCAAGTATAACATAGTAGAATAGAAATATATGCGGGAAATCAAAAGCATCATGGTCGCGTCGCTCATGCAATTCTATCGATATACCAACCTTTTTTGGGTTGCTGACGACTCCAAGTATCCTCAGCAATGCATGCAGTTCAACCCCCAGAAACACCTGTATGTCCAGAAACCAAAATGAAAAAGAAGCCTCGATGGGCTGCTTTAGAAATTGTATCTGGTGCCCTGTCGTGTAAGCGGTTTTCCTTGACGGTTGGTCGCCTTGATTTCTTTGGGCTCATCCGTCATCCTCTTCGCCCGCTTCGTCGGCCGTGAAGCATCCACATGAAGATGACCATTGTCCGACAATGCCGTGGTATTGCGCCAACGCATACAGCGATGCTTGTTATCATCCACATACGTCTTATTCCGCGTTATCATGCGCTTAGCCGGGACATCCTCCGGCTCCTCCTGGTCGGACGTCGGCTGTAGGTATTCTTTGCGGTGTTTCATGTACTTCACGATATTATCACGCTGCAGCAGCAATTCCTTGCGGAGTTTGGACTCGCGGTGGCCTCGCGAATCAAGCCAGTCGAGAAGTGCGTCGATCGCCTCTGGGTCCTCGTAGTAGCCCCATTCGGTGGCATTGGTGAGTCTGGTATGTCCTTCCTCGGTCTTCTTGCGCTCCGCAGGAGTAGTCTGGAAGTCCTTCTGGTATTGTTTCCTCAGATCATCTGAGACGTCGATGAATCCCACACGCTCCATCTCATCGGGCCCTTGGACCCATAGGCGACCGTTGGCGTACTGCGCTTCTGCCGTTGAGCTGTTGGGCATCCCACCGTATGGCATGGCGTTGCGCTCGAACCACCAGTAGCGGTTGCAAAACCGATCCTTTCCAAGACACCTGGTCCGCGGGCAGTCGGCTTCCCTTAGATCATTATCGACGACATTGATCTTATCTTCAAGCTTCTGGATGTTGGCCTTTTGGTCCTCGATTTTCTTGAGCACTCGTTGGAACTGCTTGGAGCCCTTGGGTTGCTTGGCGAGTTGTTCTTTCCTCTCGCGTTCTTCCTCCTGCTTGCGCTTGCGTTCAAGCGCCCGGTCTATGCCTCCACGAAGCGTCCGCTGAGGAACTTCTTCCTCATCCGAATCCACAGCTTCCGAATCGCCATCCACACCGGTCATTTTGGAGTCTTCCAGGGCTTCCAATTCAGGTGCTGGGCTGGGTGACTTTTCCGGTTCGGGCTGCAGAGCTTTGCGCTCCTGATGTAACCGGCGGAGTTCTTCAAGACTGTGATCATAATGAAGTTAGCCAGTCTATTGCAAAAGCTTTTGAGCAAACGGAATCAGTTCAACAAGGTATACATACGCTGCCTTGCGCGCCTTCTGGTACTCGATCTTCTCCTTACGGAACTCGGTCATCTGGTTACTGCACTCCTCCAGATAGTTGCGGATGGCTTTAGTCTCTAGGCTGAGCATGCAGATGATCTGGAGAGCCTGGACGCGCAGGTTCACATCCAGTGTAGAGTACTGAGCTTGCGCAGTCTCCTGGGTGGGTTCCGCGTCCAATGGAGCTAGGTGCTTCAAAATCTCATTGCACACCTTCTCCATCCGTGGACGGGCGGACAACTGGTGCAGGAGTCCGATCATCACAATTTCCCAGCCCCCGTTTCGGAAATCACGCTTCCGCAGGCGATCGATCCAGCCGTACTCCCCGAACATCTCCGCGGCGCGATGAATCTTGACCTCCACGGAGCTCGAACGATCCGCCTGCGCTTTGAGATTCTCTGCTTCAGCCTTCGCCAGGCTACTCCGAGTGGTCATTCTCGTGACAACTGGCTCAGGTTCGGGTGTCGGTTCGTCCTCCTCTTCCTCGTCTTCCTCCTCAGATTCGTCCTCTTCTTCGTCTGGAAGTTCCGGTAGAGATATCTGGACAGCGCCATTGTCATCCTTCTCCGCATTGACCAACTTCTTCAGGACAGCGCAGTGCATCTCCACGAATAGCTCGCAGTCCACGTCCTCGGATGAAAACCGCATAGCCTGGACGAAATCATCGAAAGTGAAAGAATCGAGCTGGAAAACTTCGCAATAGACGTTAAGAGTGTTCCACGTTTCCAGGAGACGCCCGACTGATTCCAAGTCAATATCATCATGCAGGAGATCGGCATCCTCGGGATCATCGGTCTCGTCCACGGTTAAGAACTTCAATTCCGGGCGTTGCTTCTTCTTTTCGCGGTCTGGAGCAATATCGAGATCCTCGATAGGGTACTTGATCGGGGGAGGAGATGGCTCCTTGGGAGGCTCGGCTTTAACGACAACCGCAGGGGCAGGCTGTGGCTTCTTTTCAGTCTCCTGGTTCTTGGTGGATCGGGCTGCTCCGTTTGTGGGCTTATTGGCGACAACAAAAGTCGGGTTGCCGTTGAGTGAGCGTTGGTATTCGAGGAACTGTGCTTCTTTGTTCCGGGCCATATCCTGTTGGGAAGGCTTGCCTTTCTGGCCCTTTACCGCGGGCTTCAACTCGGGTAATTGCTGTGATGCGAAAAAGCCAAAGAAGCCTTCCTGGTCCGCTTTTTTCATCGCCTTCTTTTCTGCAACCTTTGCCCCGTACTGCAGGTGCTTTGGTACTTCAGTCGGAATTCTAAACTCTTCCGCAATAGAAGGTTTCACCAGCCACGGTGCACCATTCCACGATTCTCGAGTTACGTTGTTTTTGATGAACGCACGCAGCATTTGCTTGGTAAATGTCTTCCGGTCGCGAGTGATGTGCTCCTGGTCCAGTAGCGCCTCTTCATTCGGACGATCCGTAACTTTGACGAGATACGTGGAATAGGCCGGTCTTTTAAGTGTTCCATCGGGGTTGAGCTGGTCCGGAAAATTGACTTTGTCTCGGATTGTGCCGTGAAGACGAGTATTATCATCCAGTAGAATCAGGACAGGTTCTCCTGGGTAAAAGTCCTGCTTAAACTCCTAATACTAGTTAGCGACATGCAAATCGGCAAATACATTCCAAACCACGTAATTACCTCGTAAACTTCATCCACTAAATTGCGCATGTTAGCTTCCACTCAAGATGTCCATGATATCGGCCATTTATGTACATACCAAGGTTATCGACCCGCGATACTGTGGAGAACTGAATTCGGCGCAGAATGGGTTCTTTGAGGGCATCGGGGAATACGCTGTTAACTTCGCGCGATTCCTCCATCTAACAGGACGTTAGCGTCTGGGAACAAAAACGCGCGAATAAGTCTTTCGCATACCTCGCTTCGAAGAGCCTCGAAAAACGTCAGGCCCGAGTGGCCTGTTATCTCGCAAATGAACCTCCGCTGCTTGTAGAAATCCATTCTCTGCAGATACGGTTCATAGTTGACGAAAACTTCGTTGGTCTCCGGTATAACCCAGACCTGCAATCTCATGTCAGCAGGTACGTCGATCAAAAGTTGAGGGGTATGCATGCCTCGGAGCTGTCATCTTCAATGACCGGTCGAGGAAGGTACTGGACCGGTTTCCGCTTGAACAATACCTAAACAGCCAAGTCAGTCTCGTTGCAACTTTCTTCCTGCCATCCAATCCGTCCCATATCCAGCGCATTGTGGAATATTTTCGCGACATACCATGGTCCTTCAAGGAAAATTAGTTATAATACGATCGATCATAGACTGCTCGGGGTGGTGGAAAGCATGGATGTGACTAGAAAGCGCAAACAATAGTTAGTTATACGTATGACAGAGACAAAGGACAAAGAATCCAGAAGATAAAGAGCAATGCGCGGTGCAAAAAGAACCCAAAGCACGTAAAAGACTCATTGTGCTTTGAGACGTGGGTTCGATGCGAAATGCCTGCGCGCGGAGAGATCCTTGGGATCCATAAAAGGCGATCCGATGGCGCATCTGCAAGCCTGGGCAGTCGCCAACGAACATGCGAGGTCTGGATGGGAGTGTAGATCGCGGATTTACTCACACGACGCGTGTTCAATCGCGCTTCACACCAGTTTCGCGGACCCGGGGCGACCAAGACACGAGACGAGGGAAGCGTGGAGCCGCAAGCTCAGTCGAAAGTGGAGTCGAGATCTAGATGCGGGTATAATATCCCAGGGAGACGGGGCTGCGTGCGGGGAAGATGCGCGAGGCGTGAGGGAGGGCAGCAGTGAAGAAGAGGCACTGAGAGAGAAGGCAAAGAGAAGAAAGAGAAGAGGAGGAGAAGGCAGAAAGGAGAGAAGCGGTCGCCGCAAAAGAGCGACGGCAGAACCGGGCCCCATGAGGATCATTGCGGCAAGTGGTGGGAGGGCCGCCGAGGCACCGGGCACGGTGATTGGCCGAGAGGAGGAGAACAGAACGGACAAGACGTCGGGCGGACGCTCGGTAGGGATTCGCTGCCGCTATACCGCTTCGGGCTGCTTCTCCTTCCCTTAACCCTCTCCCACTCCCCGTCTTTGCCCCCCAGTGCCTTTTTCCTCTCTGCTCGTCCCTCTCTTCCCCCAATTACCCCCATGTTTTTGCACTCATTCGACTCGTCATTTTCCGGAGATTATCCTGAGATAATTTTGGTATTACCTGCATCGATTCTGTTCCTTTTACCTGGCTCTATCTGATCACGGCCTGACCCGTCTGCGGGGACGATCTCACTGACCTTGCGACTCGAGGTCAACAAGCCAGTAGTTTTGCAGCCACATCCAGATTTACATACCTTTCTGACTTACTACAATCATATACTTTGAGTTTCTGGTAACTTAGTGCTATTGCCATTGTCGTAGCAAGCTGTCTGTTCTGTCTGTATCATAGTTCGACTTGACAATTCTCGTGTAGTTTCACCCGGGTACTTGGGCTGATATCCATTCAATGCTCGGAACCTGCCCATTATCGCACCCAACTCGTTCTGACTCACTAGAAGCAGGTATGCATTTGTATTCCCTCTATCTGCATCCCTCAGGCTACCTTGGCTGAAGTCTATGCTGCTACCGAATTATAGTCGGCTACAGTATCACTTTGCATGCTTGATCAGCTTATCATGTACGCATAGTATCAGCTTGCCAACTGATAACAATATCGACTAAAGAGTAGAGCTTGCTTTTTATGTATTTGATACAGTCCATCGGCGAAACTCGGTAGCAATGAAATTTCACGGACTTAGACTCCATAGTGAGCAAGAGTAGCCCGGACTTCTTAGCAGTATACCTAACAATTAGCAGAAGCTCCGCCGATCTGATACTTTGGTATACAACAAATACTGAGACAGCCAAATCTAAAACAAGCTAGCTTTGGTATTTGCCGCGTAAAATCCTTGCTCTCCGCTAGGTCATACGTTGAAAGACTATCCTCAAACTATAGGTATCTCGACTACAGACGTCCACGATTACTACTAAGTAACTAATTCTGTTTTATAATCTCGACTGTTATCCTCATTTCAAAAATAATATAGAGACTGATCTTTCAATTCGTCCAATACTATTATCGCGATCAAGTTACAGTTTTGGCTAACTATAGGGTACATCAGCACCACCCACCGTATTCAACAACACACAACAAGAAAAACGGTACATTCCTTTATCACTTGCATGTAGAAGCTTGTTTTCTGCCATAAACTACTCTGAATATATCACTACTATATTTCATTATATTCGGAAATTGTCATTCAAGTGAAAGCCAATTATCCAAGAACCCGAAAATAGAGTCATGCAATCTTTGCCCCGTCAATAAGAACAACATCAATCAAACGCCCAACATATTCTAGAAGAATACAGCTTACATGTAAGACATAAACCTAAAGCCACCAAAACAATCCCATAGTAAGTGAAACATCTCCCCGAACTCTTTTCTATGTGTTAAGTTCGTACTTACTTTCACTCCCATAGTAACCTCCATCTGACCTATCACCCACCCAAATATATACTAGTAAGTACTTACCCAAAACAAACCACATTCCCCACAACAACGCAAGGCATCCATCCAACCTTTCCACCTATGAAAGAAATTCATCAATCAATATCCACTCTTTATATTCCCAAATAGCACCCAATACACAACCTACTCACATTGTGCATGAAACAAAGCATGAAAGTGGTAAAAGAAGAAGAAGAAAGCAACGGAAGTCTCATCTGCAGTGTGACAATCCATGGGAACGATCCCGATGCGCGCTAAACTGCATTGGGACTGATGGCTGATGATAAACTTTGCAAAACTGGCTGATCAAGTGGGTCCGAGTTCGGGCGATGGGTTGCACGTGGATGAGCCAAACTGAGCAAACAACTGGCGCGCACCGCGTCTGATGATTTGGGGCGGTGTGTGTGCGTGTGTGTGGTGCGGCTGGCTGTGGCGCGGGCGGTGGGTTACATCATGGTTCTTTATCCAACTTGGTGTGAATATTATTGATTTTAGGATTGAAATTTTTAGCTACTTTTTTGGTATCTATATCTATACAGTTTGCTCTCTATCATGCTGTAAAGTAAACCACCATAAATCCAATCCAGCTACCCACGACTCCAACGGCAGAGTAACTGCTCGTGAACATCAGGGGCAGGAATTGCAACCGCTCCAGTCCGAAAATGATCTGGTGCAGGATGGAGCAGTAGATGATCAGTGGGATGGCAATGGTCAGGTACAGCAGGGAGAAGCGATCGGCGACGAAGATCCGGCGCCGCTCGGAGACAGGTGCCACCTGATCAAATACGTAGAGGAACAGCACGAGCCACAGGACTGTGTAGACCGTTTTGATCGGGAATTCGGCGGCAGTAAAGAGTAAGGGGAACAAAGAAACGTGTCCGGCGACAGCCAGGGGGCGGAACGCGCTAAAGTAGCGTCGGTCTTTGAGCGCGATGAGGCTGAACGGGATGATGATCAGAAGTACCGCCTTCTCATGGACGTGCCAGCCGAACAGGAATGATGCATATCCGCACAGGGTGATGGCACCGACAAAAGTCTCCCATTCAGGGTTGCGCCAGAGCTTAATCAACGGCAGCTGGTAACAGTTAGGATTATCGCGTGGAACCAAACCATCTTTAAGCACTTACCAACTGAAACAAGAAGGTCAAGATAAACGTGTGCTCCTTGGTGACTTCAGGAAGTACGGCGAAAGACGTGTCTCCGACAAGACCACGGGTGACACTGACCAGAGCGTCTTGATTGACCGGAAGACCCAACCGCGGAGCAACTGCACTAATTAGTCCCTCTGAACGAGAAAATGGTTTTGGTTTAATCGAACTTACGCTGGATCAAGATGCGATCAGTGAATGAGTACATCGCCCAAACGTTGGGTGCCCAGTACGCATGGCACAACCCTCTAGAGAAGGGGAAGAGCCTGTCCTTCAATTGAAGCAGTTGACCCCAGGAGGCGAACGGTCCGAAAGCCAAGGCAAACACGCCAACCACGCACACTCCGAGCTTGATGATGTTGAAGAAACGAGGGCGGAAAATCGACTTGGGGTCCAGACAGTAGACCCTCAGCAAGTAGACGAAGTATGCCAAGGCAAGGTATAGATAGATGTGCTTCAAGCACAGCAAAACAGCAAAGCTGATCCCACTGTAGAGAAGAGTCGACTGCTTCCGCGCCAGAACGATTGACAAAACCAAGATGCCGTAAAGAAATCCGTTATACTGAAAGTGAATGTGGTCGATAATAAGCAGACCGGGGGACAAGAAGATGGACAGGCTGGCGATGTGCGCAAGGTGTTTGTTTTGTTGCGATACCGACTTGACAAACCTAGTCGTTCCTGAATCAGCAAGTCAAACGAGGCAGAATATGATGTGGGACGAATTACCTGCTCAAAGCGAAGAGCAGAACAAGCTCCGTGACGATAACCGTGGCCCTCTGGAAGTAAATTGTTTGCCATGAATCATGATTAAGGTTGTTGACAATCAACATCGCCGGGTCTGCATAACGTGCCGCCTGGGAGAGTACCCATTCAAATGCCGCGAAAAAGGGAGGGTAGTCGAGCGTCCATTCCGACGTTTTCTAATCGTGAATCCGCAATTTAGTATGGAATCACCCTTGAAGCGGTATGCGCTGGCGGGTACGTACCTCGTAGTACCATTCCTTGACGGGCAACGAGTGTGTAATCGCAAGCCAGTTTCGATGAACCTCAAAATCGGTGGATTTGCTGCACGTTCCAAGCCACAATTCAGCTGTGAGTTCTGCAACCTCGCGGTGCTGTTCTAGACCATTTGCGGAGCAACGTACTATGCGGGGAACAAAAGGATTTTGAAAGCAGTTGCAACAATGGCGCACTGCGCCAAAGAAGGGTATAGATCGGTCATTGGTAGTCTTGCGCTCGACGCGCCGCCCGGAGAAGGAGAATAAAAGGAGCGTGGGGCATGGAAAGGCGAGAGGAAGTTGTGCCAATTCTGGGGAGGGAGAGGAACAATGACAAGAATACTACTAGGCCCATGGAACCCATCCGGGGCGGGGTGCACGTGACCGCGACAGGGGACGGGGAGCAGAAAGGCCAATCTGTCCCCTGCATTTCGCGGCAGATCTTCTGGTTACGATTTGCTGCGGCAATGGACTTGGCTTCGGACGTAGGAGTCCGTCACTCGGTCGTTCTCTCTAGCTTGGAAATTCGTCATCTGGTCGACTTCTCCCCCGCAACTACCTCTATTGCCAGGGAAATTCGTCTCTGCGTGATCGCCATTGTGGTTGGGTGGACCACCTCGCGCGTTGTCTCCGCCTTGTTGAACCGGAGATCGTCGTCGGACCAGTAACAAGATACACCAAGCTTACTCGGAGCTTCACCTTGCTTCTGCTTCTGCTTCTGCTTCTTATCTGGCTCTCCCACTGTCAATTCCTCTCTATTTTTTACCTTTTGATTGCTTTTGCTGTGATTTGGTTACATACCCAGCCTTTCTCCTCATTGTTGTTTGAAACTTAGTACCTGCATAACTTGTTTGCGTGACGAGCCTCCGATTGCATAGACATCATGAAGATCCCTGCTTCTCTCCTTTCTTTGGCTGCTGCTGCCGCAGCTCAATCGGTGATTGAAAGTTCCAGCTTTGGTTTCGGCCAGACGTAAGTGTCACTGTTGCAACCGGTCTCACCGAAGTCGATTCCTGATATACTAATGCCTACCAGGTTATCAACAGATGGCGGTGCCATTTCTGGGTGGCAGACTGGAGGAGAATCGCACAATCCCGACATCGTATGCTGATTATTCCCCTGATGAAGCGCGAAGCCATTGTGTACTAACTGCTCCGTAGCTTTCTAACAAGATTATCCTGACACCGCCTTACCCTGGCAACACCAGGGGATTTGCTTGGTCCCAGACTCCGTAAGTCCTGTCGGCGTCTGCTCTTTGTCTACTGATATTGACCCAATTTTATAGTGTATCGCAATCGGAATGGACTGCAGAGTTCCAATTCAGAGCGACTGGTCCCGAAAGGGGTGGAGGTAACCTCCAGCTCTGGTATGCCAAGGACGGCAAAGACAGAATTGGCACTTCCAGCATCTATACCGTCAACCAATTCGACGGTTTTGCTCTGGTCATTGATAGCCACGGCGGAAGGGTAAGTCCGAACCTACTGTCTGATGGCCAAAGCTAATATTTCGCCAGGGTGGAAGTGTGCGCGGGTTCCTCAACGATGGCACTACAGACTACAAGAGCCACAGAAGCGTTGATAGCTTGGCCTTTGGTCACTGCGACTACCCTTACCGCAACCTTGGACGGCCCTCTACCGTCCGCCTGAAGCATACCAAGTCTGTCTTCGAGGTTACTGTCGACGACAAGCTGTGCTTTTCCACCGACAAGGTGCGTCCATCCAAGTCACATCTCCATTAGCATCAACCTCCTAACCCAAGCAGGTCGCTCTCCCTACCGGCAACGTCTTTGGTCTTACCGCCGCAACCCCCGAGAACCCCGACTCTTTCGAAGTCTTCAAGTTCGTTCTCCAATCCGCCGAGTCTGGAGCAGGCAGCACTGTGCCCGTCCAGCAGCAGAACACCAACCAGCAGCCCATTGCCGCTCAGCAGCAGGCCGTTCCTCAACAGCAGCAGCAGGCACCCCCTGTCAACACTGGCTTTGAGCAGCAGTTTGCCGACCTGAGCAACCGCGTTCAGGGCGTCAACCAAGCCACCGACAACATCCTTCGTGAACTCGGAAGTCAAGACACCAAGACCGCCAACCGCCAGGTCGAGCTCCTCCAGAAGCTCGCCAGCAAGGACCAGATCGCCAGCCTCGACGCCAGACTCCAGAAAATGGAACAGATGCTGCAGACCATCCAGCGTGATCTGGAGGGCAAGGACTACCACGGCCGCTTCAACCAGCTTCAGGAAACCTTGCGCTCGTCTCACCTCAGCTTGACCGAGAACCTTTTGGGAGGTGAGCACACCCCCCTTTCTTTTTTCAAACCATACGAATAGCAACTAACACGCTCACTTACAGTCATCACCTCCTCCGCCCCGCGCATGGGCTTCTTCATCTGCATGATCATCGCCTTCCAGGGTCTTCTTGCCGTGGCTTACATCATCTACAAGCGTCGCCGTGCGAACATGCCCAAGAAGTTCCTCTAAACTTTTCTCATCTCTCTCCCCCCCCACGACTTGAAATGACCTACCAGTCAGCCAGTCTGCGGTAACGAATGATATCACGAGAACCCCGACAGCGCCGTTGTACGGTGTGGGTGTTCCTTCTCTTCGTTATCTGAATAAACCATCATGTGTAACTATTCTTTTATCTTATACTAGCCAACGTTATATCATCTCGCGTTCCTCAAAATACCCCCGGGTCTTCTGTACATGTACATCTACAATTACACTTGCTTGACTTTGATCTCGTTTACTTTCCTATGCGATGAAGCGCAATATAGATAGATGATCTAATCCGGGGTCAATCAATCATATTCATCAAGCAATGTGTCTACTAGACAGCGTGCGATTCGTAAAATGTAATATTAAATCACTAGACAAAAATCATCCTATGATATTGATCAACCTTGCAAGGCCTGCCTCACTTGACTCCAAATCCTCTGATACGTATTACAACATACGAATATTATACCAATCAGGATCACTGACCTCCGGGACAAGAGAAGGAAGAAATGAAGGATTCTGCTTTAAGCCGACTTATCAGCGAGTAAATCCCGTAGTGCGGTATTGCCCGGATACTACGGAACCAGCAAGGACCGAAGGAGGAGGGAATTAGTACCACCACCTCTACTACCTTACTACTGCGCTTCTACGGAGAGATATGGAGTGGGTGGAACGGAAATGAAGTGTAAAATGCATGAAAATTTCAGAAATGGATATTTGTGTGTTGGTAGACCGAGACGCACCACTGATCATGAATTTAAGGGGTAGGTCCCTTTTGGATCTGGATGGTGTGGTGCGTCTCGGTCTACCAACGTTGTCTAAAAAAACATGAGAGTAGAAAAGAAATTGGCCCATCTCTCCTGGGTAGACCGAGACGCACCACTATTTCTAGGGGTAGGTCCCTTTTGATGTGGTGGGTGTGGTGCGTCTCGGTCTACCCAACATTGTCTGAAAAACACACATGAGTGAAAAAATTGGCCCATCTCCCCCAGATGGACCGGCCGGGGGAGATGGGACCGGACATTGAAAAAGTAAAAAAACAGTAAAAAAAAGAAAACATTGAAATGGGAAAGGAACATGAAAATGCCTCGCAGCTATTGCTGCGTTTCTTATGCAACATTCAATCAATATGCCCAAGCATGCCATGCTCTGTATGCGCCAAATGTTCAATAAGCCGAAATGGGACCGTGGTTTTTTTGCACATAAAAGAATAAAACCATCTAATGTGGAAACTGTAGTAGGACGCCGACGCCTTATTCCCTAATGCCACGGGTGATCCCTGCCAACCACTGCGATGCGCCGCGCCAAACTGAAACATGAACAGCAATACAAATAGTAGTTAACCAAGGTCGTAGCATGGCGTAATAATATAGAAGGTTGAAGTGTTAAAATCTTTGTAAAGCATGCGCCGACTTGGTCTGGCGCAAGTGACACTGACAAGGCGAATCATCGCCAATATGTGACAACCGATAGTGTCTCAGTGCGGAGACACCGGTTGTGGCTTTTAATCTATGCACAGAGGATTAGCCTGGTGTTTCTTTTCCTCTCTTTTGTTGTCCTTTTGTTTTGATATGTGTTTTGGAAACTTTTTTTATCATGTTTTTTTTTTGTTTCTTTTTCTTTTCTTTTTTCGGTTTTGCTGTTTGTTTATCGAGAACGGAATGGCTGTTCCCGACAGAAAGTTGCCGTGACTGGCAACGTAATAGGCTCCGTGATTCGATGATGGGGTTTGACTCTGACGATATTTGAAGTTATTCCTCTGATGGAACGGCGAAGGACTAAGTGCTGGCTGGCTGGGGCGGCTCCGACTGCGCATTCAGCACCTGAATGCGTTGTTCAATTAAATTCTGTAGAGCACGAAGAGAGGCGATCTCCGTGTTGGCCGATGGAAGATCGGGCGGAGCGTTTGCCTTGAGTTGGTCGATGAGCAAACCGATCTTTCCATCTTCAGGCCCTTGCCTAGTAGGTCCGTCGCCCTGTGCGAGTGAGATGAGGTTCGCGGCCGCTTCCCGCTCAGCGATAGTGCGTGAGTTCAAGATCGCAGCCGCTGTGTCCTCTTCCGGAAGAGCAGGCTTCTGAGACGAGTAGAATGCATTGGCCTTGGCCACGAGCTTGTCGAATTCTGAGGTGGCATAGTCGAAATATTTGCCCGCGGCCTCCTTCATCAGCTTGTATTCCTCATTTTCCCTTCTCCACAAGTCAGACAAGTCAGAGATTTAACCAACAATCACGCTTAGGAGTCTACTCACCTCTTAACTGTTTGGATGAAGTCCATTTTTAGACCGCGCTCTGACACACGGTACATGATACCTTCCTCTTCCTGTTCCTCCATTCTCTCGACCTCTTCCTCATCTGGAAGGACTTCGACGTCGATCATTCGGGGTCGCTTCGGACGACGAATGCGCTTTAGCACATCGTAGCCCTCCTCGTCCTTGACCCAGTATTGTAGATCATGCCACACGTGATTAGGGCACATCCAGCTGTGGTTCCTACGATTACTTCCGCCCTTCTGGATGGGAGGCATGGGCATAGGCGGGTCACAACAATCCATGTGGAAAGCACAAGGACAATAGTCGCACTGGATGATGGGCTGACGGCCGCCACTCGTGCGACCGCAAGCTGCGCAAAGAATCACATTGCCTTTGGCATCTTGTGTTCGTAGCAGATAAGGGTCATCATAACGGCCATGCCGGGCCCCTCGGCGGGGATAGAACTTGGGAAGTGGCACGACCTCATCGTATTTGTTCTCTTCGCCCGTAGCCACACCGGTGAAGTAATCGCGGATGCCAAGGGGTAAGAGGTAGTCTTTCTGCGGAGCGTTGTCCAGGGAACCCAGCAAAGACGTCATAGGCTTTGACAACGAGCATTTCGGGCAAAACCAATCCCCCTCTGGAGGGTTTGCCGGGTCCAATGGCGGGTTAAGACAGGAGAAGTGGAAAGAATTTGGGCAGCCATCACAACACAGCAGCTGGCCGCTTCCGTTACAGTTGTGGCAGAAGTCGTTGTTCTCCTGGCGTTCGTTGTCGCTTCTGCCAGCATGTTAGTGTTCAGAGGAACAAGTGGTAAAGAGACAAGGGTAACTTACGTCAGGGTAGGTGTCAGTCGTCGGTTGTCGCCGGCATCACTACTGGCTGGACTCTCAGAGCGCTGTCTGCTACTCACGCCAGCTCCCAGTGATACTGGTTGAGATCTACTGGCTGCAGTGGGGACAGGAGATGGCACATTAGACTGTTGTGGGTCAGAAGCCAATGAGGAACGCATCTGACTTTCCAAAGGTATAATGGTTGGGAGAGGCTTCTGCAGGCGAGTACGCTTGATTCGTGCCTCTTCCTCGGGGTTCGGCTCGTCTTCAAGCGCATGCTTCTGTGAGAGAGCCGTAGCAGCACTGGGCGGGGCGACTGGCTCCTTCTTCTTAGGTGCACCCCTTTTGGCCTTCTTACCCCTGGCGCGAGTACGGGAAGTTGCCGCTCCAGGAGCCATGCCGGGGGCAAAAGTCTCAGCATCAAGGGATACCGCCGAAGAGAGTGATGAAATGCTGCTGGCCGACCGGGGGCGAGCCAAGACAGGTGCCGTGGCAATATCTTCGTCGGCTTCCGCCTGGACCTCCTTCCATGCAGCGCGCATAACACTCTGGAAGGCTGAGCGTTCCCGCGGGCCGGGATTCTCCTGGCAGATGCCATCGAGAATAGAAAGCGCAAAAGGGTCTTTGTTGCATGTCTCCCACAATCTAATGAGACCGCGTGAAACAGGGCGATTGTTGGTCTCTAGCGCCAGTCGGAGGGCTTTTTCGACAGCAATCTTGATGCGATCGACGTCTACATCGGTCGATGTAGGAACAGGCAGAGAAGTAAAAGCAGACATGTCCGGCGAGGCCTTGTTCTTAGTAGACAGAGGTTCGTCCATCGGCTCTTCGGCGGGCGTTAAGGGGGTCTGAGGTTTGGTATCACCTCCCTCGCCGTTCGGTGTGGCCCGTGACTCCTTCTTCGCAGAGATATTCTGGACACTGGGCTTGATAGGTGCCAGTCCAACCTTGCGCAAGTCGGCAGCCGACGGCATGGTTCCCAGTGGGCGCATACTGGACAGTACGGGGTTCGCGTGATGGGACACATTACACCAGGGCGTGTCTGCGAAGCTGGGTTCAGGCTCTCTCAATGGTGGTTCAACCCATCCGGCACTGCTATCAAGAAGGTTTGTATCACTCAGAGTGTCTGAAGCCTCATTCTTCGATTGTTCCAAACGCGACTGGGTACGAGAGGGCGGGTCCTGAGGAGGATCGGTAGCCACGCGGCTGTTCCAGCCAGTGCGGCGCTGCTTGCGAGGCCGTGTAGAATCGGTGAGCGAAGAAGCAGTGCTTGCAGTAGTAGGTGCGCCAAGTGGAGTGGAGGGGCGAGAGTTATTCGACCAGGCGTGGGACGACGAACGGAGATTCGGAGCCATTGTTGTAGACAGGGCTCACAAGTTGCAACGGCTA
This sequence comes from Aspergillus piperis CBS 112811, assembly GCF_003184755.1. Classification (NCBI taxonomy): domain Eukaryota; kingdom Fungi; phylum Ascomycota; class Eurotiomycetes; order Eurotiales; family Aspergillaceae; genus Aspergillus; species Aspergillus piperis. The sequence goes on along the minus strand of NW_020291598.1, from coordinate 1,606,739 downwards.
CAGAGCCAGGGTTAGCCTGCGAAAACAAAAAGTTGCGACAGACGAATTGAAATGACAATTACTCACAGATTAATAGATTCCAAGCAAACACCGAGCGTGCCCAGCGTGGCTGGTTGGAATCGAGGCCAGCCCGCGCGCTGTCTGCGGGTTGATGGAAGGAAGAAAGGTTGCGGAGTTGGAGTGCCGGAAGTTTTCGAGTCCCAATCAGGCCTCCCTCTAGGGGGTTCGCCGCGGAGCTCTGTCAACCACGAAATTACCAGACACCCTCAATCTGATTTCCATGTACATTAGATTCTTGAAACTGGATTTCGTGTTGTATAGAATAGAAGACTTATTGTCTTCATTTTCTGGAGTGGTGTGCTTACTAGAGTGACCCTATGATACGCGTCAAGGGGCCGTGAGATAGAATCGTAATAAGAGCCAACACAACTCTGTAAATCCTGCCTAAGTGTCTTACATGACACAAGCTGCAATAGGATCGAGGGTGTGTAGAAGTTAGAATGAAGGCTGAGTTATTTCAGAAAGTTTTCAAGTCCTGTGATTGGGTCAGCCGTTCAACATCCTGAAGCTTTCCAAGTCCAAGTCTGATGCCCAACGCATGCGGACTACATGGCAGCGTCCTGATGATACAGTGAAGTCCGTCCAGTGCTTAAGGTACATACAGCAGCAGGAGAAGACACAAGAAGACGAAAGCACGAGCACCGGCTTGGTCCGTAGGAGTAAGCCAAGCTCTGGGAAAGGAGAACACACGCGCAGTACACAGCTCCAGGACTATATTCAAACTTACCAGGTACGACAAAGTCAATCAGCAGTTCTCGGAGCAGTTTCTTCTGCTGTAGCTGATACAAAGATGACGTATTGGAAGGAAGAAGACACGATGTATGTGCCGATGTAGATGCCAAAGAAGGAGATGGCTAGATTCAACGACAAAGAACAATCTGGTGAAGCGTTTGAAACCACAAGCAAAGCGAACCTTCTCTAAAAGGCAGACAAACGAAGAAGATGATGGATAAGCGGAAGAAGATGTAGGTTAGTGAGGAGGAAAGGATGAATGAGAAAGTTTGAAGAGAAACAAGGAAGCAGGACAGCAGTGTCCGGAAACTCAGAAGAAAGGTCAAGTTCGCAAACGAGGATTCTGCAATGTGTTATACACAACGCGTGTGTTTTCTATGCAGAAAGATCGTGGCTGACTTCTCTGGAAAGGTTCCGATATCAGACTGATGAGTAGGAGGGGTTGACGATGCGGAAGGGCAAGGAGATGTGATTCTTGGACGCGTTGCTCAGGTAATAACTTGGGCTACACGTTGTAGAAGAATAATCAAGAATGAGAAGTGAAGAGAAGAGAAATTGGAAGGGGGAAAGCGAGTAGTTAAGAAAGCTGTTGTGGCTGTGGTTCTTTGGAGAAAGTGAAGCAAGTGAGTGAATGATACTCCGATATCACTGAGCGCGAATTTGCAGCCGCGGGAAAAGAAGGGTACAACACTGCCGCAAGTACTCCAGAGAAGTAGACAGTAAATGTTTCTCCTGTATTTAGAATAACAGACCGTCCAGAGATGATGGAAGTCGGCAGGAGAACTCTGGGTAGGAAGTGGAAAGGGGAAAGGCACAGGGAAGGGAGAAGATGGAAGATGGAAGAGGAGGAAGGATTGGGGAGAAGCCAGACGGAGGTCAGTTGGCCCACTCCTTCAACCTCCATGCCCTCTCAACCCCAGACTGCCCAACACACCTCTAGGAAGCTCTCAGTGAATGAGCTGGGACGGGCTGAACACAGTATGTTCACTCAAATCCACCTTCTTGGATAGACAGCTGGTCCTCCACTCCGTGCCTCCCGCCCCAAGCCAACAAGCTGGCTGACTTCACTGCCGGTAGATGGCTATATGCTGAACCCTACTGTTGAACAGAACGAACAGTCTACTTGGAAGAGAGGGAAACTATCAGACCCAAGCTTAATGATACTGACAAAGAGAACTACTAAATGTTGCCTTTTCCTTAAGCCTTTGTCGGGGGTGGGGTGGCGGCAACGGCTGGGCAAGCAACCTGCCTCTCCAGTATGACAGTCTCCCGAGATATACCACACCCCCTTAAAGCACCGAAAGAGATGATCTAATGCTTGGTTGACCGGAAAGCTCATCGGGGGCGGTATGTCCTCCTCTCTGGAGGCCATGGGGAAGGGGCCGGGTTATGCTGACCTCACCGTTAGATACAACTGAAGTCCGAACGGTTCATCGTACATAATCCCATTGCCTGCACATAAAAGCGAGTAGAAAGAAATCACTCCGGGAACACCTGCAATCATGTATAAAGGCGGCAAATGTAAAAGCGTGATATGCAACATCGGAGGCAAATTTCAGACCGGTATACATGGGCCGGATAGATCTAGTAATGTTGATGGAAAGCAAGATTTTCTGCCTCATTTTTTTGCTTCTTTTTATTCAAGCATTTACATATCGCATCTTCTGAACTTCTGAACTAGTTATGTGACAACAGGTTTTGTAATAGGGTATTATGGAAGACATCAGTCTCCCACATGGCTCATCTTTCGCACGGATTTCCCCCATCCCTCATCATCTGCAGAACTCCCTGGATGCAGCTCCAAAAAGGATCGTTGTAATGGCGCGCATCGCCAATGCTTCGGTATGACGAAGAATGTTTCCTGCAAAGAAATCATAGGCTTTCATTTGAGCCAAACCAACACGCCCACGGACACGGCAGATGTGACGCCCAGGTCAGACGATGATTTACTCGTCAGCCTTCTTGGCGGCGGTCTTCTTCTTGTTGTTCTTGTTCTTCTTGGAGCCGGTGGATCTGGCCAACGGGCGCTCGAGGATCGCAAGGATCTCCTCGTCCTCGATCTTCTTGTCCGTCTGGAACTTGGAAAGATCAGGGGTGGTGGGAGCGGCAAGACGGGTGATGCCGTTCTTGGTAATAGCTAGAGCCTTGTTAGAAGAGAGATCTTCTGGGGTAACCGTAGATCAATGGGAAGATGCAAAACATACCAAGAGTGGTCAGGACGCGGGAGACGGGAGCGTTGTCGGCATCACCGGCGGGCTCGTACTGTCTCAGGACACCACCACGGACACACTCGACAACACCAACCTTGGCAGACTTCTCATCATCCAGCTGGCGCAAGCTGAAGGGGAACTGGCCAAACTTCTTGACGATCTCGGAGAGAGTCTGTCTGGAGCTAGGGCGCTTGAGGCCGTAGGTGGTGGTGGTACGGCGGTGGAGAGTGGCACGGTGAGGGAGGGTCTTGACCTTTCCGGATCCGAGAGACAGACCAAGCTCAACACCCCAGACTTCACCGACCTCGGGGACACCCTCGCCCTTGACACCAGCGCCGGGCGAGAGGATGATCTTCTTCTCGCCTTCGATCTCGTTGCGGTCAAACAGCCAGCTGGTGGTGTTCTCGACAACGTTGCAGTCGTAGGCCTTGGCGACCTTCTCAATCAACTGAGTGATCTGAGCCTGGGTAGGAGGCTTCTGGGCAGCGGCCTTCTGCTTCTCCTCATCAGTTCCGCTGGCGAGCAGGCCAGGGGGAACCATAAGTCTCAGGAGAAGCTCGTTGGCGTAGTGAGTGGCGTGGATAAGGTCAGCCTCGCGGCCGGTCACCACATCGGCGGACGAGTTGCTGTCGGCGACAACGACCATGTCGCAAACGATGGTACCGAAGCCATCGATCTGAGCACCAAGCTGGATCTTGGCGATCTCACCGGCCTTCAAGGTGGTCTCGGCCTCCTGAGCGTCGGACACCAGGGGAGTGTAGGGAGTCACATAGGAGCTGGGAGAGACAGTGGTGGGGTGAGCGATACCTTTCCCCGGCGCATCACGTTAACTCGCTGATCTGACACTGGTTTCTCCGGACTAACAAAGGGAACATACCCTTCTGGATCTTCTTGCCCTTGTAGACCTTGGCAATCTCCTCCTCGAGGAGCTGGTCACCCTTCTGGCAAAGCTCAACGATCTTGCTGCCCTCAACACACCATCCTAGTATCACGAGATTAGAATTTCGTAGCCCTAAACAAGGCGCAGACGCCCGGGTCGAGGAATCACACACCTGAGACGGCTTCGAGAACCTTCTGGGAGATCTGAGCAGCGGTCTTGTACTTGGTCAAGGTGTCGGGGTTGTTGAGGGTGTAGTCTAGAAATGGACCGAGGCCGGGTTAGTTAGGGTGGAGAGCGAACAGGCATGTTTTAAGCCGGAGATTGTAAGGTGATGATAGAGATGAAGATATTGAACAGTCAGTTCAAGACGAGGGCAGGTTGCGATCGTTCCGTAACGCTCGTCCGCTGCTCCAGAGTCGTCGCCAAACCTAAGCCGAACCATGACGACGAAAGCAAGCGGGAGCCCACAAACGCCGGAGCTTTTTTCAAATTGGAGGGACCAAGAGGGGTAGCTGGGATGTGGCATGAGCACTTACCAACCTCGGGGGCCTGAGTCTCAGCCATTGTGTATCGATAGGGGGATCCTCGCGCTGCTGCGAGGAATAATTACAGATGAAGGTATCTGGGGGAGCAGTAGTTCTAGCACAACAGTAAGAGAAAAGAGGAAAATGGACTCTGCTGGAGAGCTGGAGAACCTTACTAGTAGTGAGAATGGAGTCGTGTGCACCGCACCGTATTATTTACCACCAATACACCTGGAGCGGGGGCTTCGGCCTGGGTTTTCGCTGCGTTGGCGGTGGGGTTCTCTTCCCTTTCCGAGTAGGGCTTGGTATCTGGATGTTTTGCTGTTACCCTCCGCTATTGTGCAGCTGACCGCCTACCATTTTCTTTCATTTAGTAACAAAACCTTGTGGTTTTGTTTCGTTGCCTGCTTGACTGGCTGGCCCTTTTGACGCCCAACCCGCTATTCAGCATTCCCCTTCACATTAACTACTCCGGACTCTCCTGTCTTTTGGTAATTGTTTGGGTTGACCAATGCTCTGTCTCATAGAACTCCTCGAGCTTTTCTTTCGAGCTTCAGACGGTTACCGAGCGAAGTTATCCCGTAACAGGCGTACAACTTCTCTTGATCATTCCCATCCTAATGATTGCCCCATGTCATACCAAGTAAGTGCAAGTTCCAGATTATCCAGTATGACATCACACCTCAGGTCTCAGTCGCCACAAGTTGTTCTCATCATTACTGCTTGCAAACCGATCGCTTGCGAGATCTTCAACCTAGACTGTACGTACCCCTTTCACTGTAGTACACAGTAGGACAAACCTCCTCCTTGGCATTAGTAGATGGCACGAACCGGACTGCGGAGGTTTTATCGGATTGAAGGTTCAGACCGCTGTCAAACCTGGATTATGCCCTTGACGCTACAGCACATGAGGCCCGCAAAGCCAGAGTGACGGTGTCCTGGATACGATTCCAGGAATAAGGAATGGGTGGTTGAGAGTGCTAATAACGATCGCTGCGTGTCATTCCAGCGGAGCCGAGACCACGACGGAACAGCGCGACTAGGGCCATTGTTTCTTCTTCTGCGTAGTACTTTTTTCAAGGATATTTATGCAAGACTTTCCTTCGATTTCGATATGGGAAAGGTTGCTGCGTGGCTGACCGCTCTATGCTCCACGTCAACCCAGACGAAATCGTTGGCTTGCACATGGCTTGACTGAGTAGAAAGTACGCGGGCCACGGCCCATGCACGCTGGCTAGGAATTAATAGCTCTGAGCCAGCAACTAACAGGAACTAGCTTTGACCATTCGGTTGGTTTTGAAATTATGAGAAGAAGAAATGGTGCTCAGACCATGGATGTGCTCCAGAAAGGCGAAGGAATCTAGTGCTTGCTGAAGGAGAGCCTCGCCATGTGATGATAATGCTGATCTCCTACTTAATTTTCCCATGTTCTTCGGGCTATCCCGCCAAGCCTATCCCACTGATGACTACTCGTGTGTTCTGCTGAGATGAGACCATGGCAAATCAATAATAAGCACATATTATAGGATAATAGAAACCCTGAAAGGCAATGGGCACACCCAACCATCTGTGCAGCAATAATAATAATAAGTAAAAGAAGGTGGAGTGTTCAAGTCTGTCACTGCCTCATGGCCCGCTAACGTGCATCCACCATCCACGCTTCATGGCTACTTTTATTGATCAATGGCTTCCTTCAGCCTACCCGAAGTCTGCAGGATTTGGCCCCCCCGCCCATGTGTGACCACCACATGGATGTCCTGCAGATTTTCGGGGCTTACCTTCTCTCTGACGGGCCCTTTATACCGCCCCAGCGTTGAGTTTGCTTGAAAAGTTTGGGGGCCGAAGGCCTAATTAAAAAATGCGTTCTGACAGGATGCGAAGTTACGGTCTTATATACGCCCCTCTCCTCGTCAGACGAGCGCAATGTCCTTGAGAGGCATCGTTGTATCGGCCTCCCGATGTGTCACCCTTCCCTTTACACGGGTGCGTTTTATCAGTGCCCGCAGCCGGCATCATGGGCTCGATTACAGAGGCAATAGGAAAGCGCACAACAGAGCTGTCTCATGATGGAAGGGATGTGGCCATCACCTTGGCCGTGTGCGTTTTCCTGGCAACGCTCATCACGGGTCTCCGCTTCTGGTTGTCCAGAAGACGAAGGCCATTATTTTCCATGCCAGAATCCATGACGCTCGTGTCTCTGGTAAGTCTTGTTGGCAATTCCCTCCGCCGACAATCCAAAAAGGATTCATTTTGGTCCTTCTAGCTCAATATCTGACGGGATCGTTGCAGCTCTTATTCTACTCCTACGCCGTGGCGACCTACCTGAGTATGTTTTCGCGGCTACCCCAGAAAAGGACTTGTTGGATTCTAACGGATGTCGCATTTGCCTACTAGTTCTGACAATCGGGCACGGTGGCTACCCAACGTCTCAGACACAGAGTTGGCGGCTTACGTTCACACTCAAGGTATGTATGCGTCCAATAGGCTGCCAACGCTTCGATACTAATGACTGCAAACAGTGTATCTACTATCTTCGGTTGGCTTACGCCACAGGACTGGGCTTGGTGAAATGCAGTATCTTGATGGCCCTGTTCAGATCCCTCGCTGCTTCATCCAAGGCCGCTCGACATGCGATCTTGATCATCATGGCGGTCTGCATTTCCTGGAGCCTTGGGGCTACCCTCATAAGCCTCTTGAACTGTCGCCCATTGAGCTACAACTGGAACCTGCAACATTCGGAAGGCCACTGCATCAATCGAAATGCTGCCTTTATGGCAGTGAGCATCATTGACGTTGTGACAAATGCCGCAATTCTAGTTTTACCGCTGCCTAGAATAATAAGAACAAAGATTACCCTACCGGAGAAACTAGTGATGATCAGTCTTCTGATCTTGGGGTTATTGTAAGTAACTCGACACTGCCTCTTTCAAGCAGGCCGGGCACTAACCTGCTTCCAAACAGTGTTGTTGCCATTACTGCGGTCCGCACAGTAACCATCGCCAGAACGGACTTTTCTGCCGTTAACGACCATGGCAAGATGATCAGCATTTGGACAACGGTGGAGTGGACGGTGGCGCTTATGATAGCCAATTCTCCTGTGCTGTGGCCTTTGCTCGACTGGCTCGCTCCTTTCCATTCTATGGAGAACGGTCCATATGAACGATCGGCATACAACCCTTCATGTCACTTGCTAAAGCGTCTGCGACCAACAACTTTGCATGAATGCACTCAAACATTAACATCGAAGACGGCGGTCACGGAGACAGGCTCAGTCCACTCATCTCGATCTATCATTCGAGGGTTCGGGGCCAATTGGACAGAGGCAATCGGGCAAGCACAACAGCCAGATCCTTTTCTATCGCTAGAGCCGGGCGCAGTGCGAGTGCAGACTGAATGGTCAGTTGAACGGTCATCAGTGGGCAGACTGGATCGATTAAGGCCGGGCAGAAAATGATAGCGAAAATGACAATAAAAAATTGTAGCATCCCCACCCACTTTCAGATAAACTTCCTAGTCGCAACTCCCATACGACATTTTGTACTTTGTTACTGCCAAATGTGTTTCCGCTTGGGCTGAAACAAGAGTGACATTCCTTTCATCACACGCGTTCCGTCCCTCAACCAATCATTCACCAACAGGCTAAAATCTGACTGACATGCAAGTTCCCGTGGTGGGATTGGGGGTCTTTTTTTCTTCTTTTCGCAGCCTTGTCATGCACTACCTCGTGTTCTGCCATCCTTCGGCGCATCTTGTACCTACAATGTACAGGGTAAATACGGGCGAAATTTGGCAGGGGTGCGCTCGGGCATGCTCATCTTCTCACCGGTCAGACTATTAAATCGGGTCAAGATGGAGCTGGCGGCCTTAATTGACGTCACCAAATGCCTATGGAGATTCCTAAGGTATATGCTGGATTTAGTTTCCATTCCAGCAACAGCTACTCTGCTTGGTGAATTTGAACAGAAAATTCTGAGTAGGCTGACGAGCGGGGTTAATGCCCCCTTTGATTTCTGTAGAAGTTCTGTGATCGACTTCTATACTCCCTCCGAACCCCAGGTATAATATCCCTTTTACATACCCCACCGTGCTAACACCCCCTAATCTAAACCAGCCCCTGTGGATACCAATATGACTACAAGTGAGCAATTTGACTACGTTATTGTCGGTGGTGGTACAGCTGGCTGTGTCCTAGCCTCACGGCTGAAGCAATACAACTCCTCTTTGTCGATCTTGCTTATCGAAGCCGGCCCTGATGCCAGCAACCACCCCCTCGTACCAGACGGAAGTAAAGCCCCTCAGTTACTTGGATCAGAGCTTGATTGGACATACGAGACGGTGCCGCAGAAACATCTTTCTGATCGTGTACTCTCAAATCACGCGGGGAAGGCTCTGGGTGGTAGTACCACAATCAACAGTGGTGAGCTTTAGCAATCATAGATCGGAATCCTGAGCTTGGAGGTGGCGAGGGTGGGTTTTGTTTTGTTAGACAGTCCAGAGCTGATGACTCCCATGTGGTGCGATTAGGCGGATGGATGCGGGGTATAAAAGAAGACTATGACCTCTGGGCCAGCTTAGTCGGTGACTCTCGATGGAGCTACCAAGGTCTCCTGCCTTATTTCCGGAAGCTTGAGCATCACTTCGATCCTTCGGCCGACCCCGAAGTTCATGGCTTTGATGGCCCTATCAAAACTGAGTCCGCTTCGTCTACAGGCCGCAGGTACCCTCTTCGTCAAATGGTGCAAGAGGCCTGGAATTCCGTCGATGTAAAATATAACCCCGATATCAATTCCGGCAGTCCTTTTGGGCTGGCTGATGTTGTTGAGAATCGCGAAAACGGGATGCGACAAATGTCGAGCTCCGTTTATACGCTACATGTGGAAATCATGACTGAAACTCTGGTCAAGAGAGTGCTAGTGGAGGAACGTGGGAGTCAAAAGGTTGCAATAGGTGTAGTATTGGAGGATAAGGACGAAAGCCAAATCATGGCACGTCAAGAGGTTATCATTGCTGCGGGCGCATATCGTACCCCCCAGCTCATGATGCTGTCGGGTATTGGCCCAGCGGAAGAATTACGAGCATATGGGATCAATGTTGTCCTTGATCTTCCGGATGTGGGCCGTCACTTTGCGGACCATGTAGCTGTCTCGCAATGGTGGCAGTTGAAGCACCCAGAGAATGGGCTAGCATTCGGATCACCCGCCTTCACTGACCCAGCTTTCTTCCGGGGAAATCCCATTGACTTTGTGGCCTTAGATTCAGTGCCTCTCGATGGCCTTCGGCAAGCACTGGTCAAGGACGACCCCAATTGCAACCCAGATGAGCATCCGCTTATTACCTCCCAGCGCGTGCATGTGGAAACCTTTACCGTCTATGTGGCGCACAACGCTCAGGACCCTAGCATCGCAGTGGACGGTACACATATTACGACAGGCGTGTCCTGTATGCTTCCAACTTCTCGGGGCAGCATCAACTTAGCAGATCGAGACGTCCGAAGCGCACCTCGTATCGATCCTAATTACTGTGCTACTGAGGCTGATCGATATGTCCTGCGGGAGGGACTTCGGAAATTGCGAGAAGTCTTATGCGATACTCCAGCGGGACAGAAAATGATTCTTTCCGAAACAGTTGAAGAGAAATATCAGCCCTTAGGTCCTGATACGGGTGATGAAGCCATCGATGATCTCATCCGTCGCCGAGCTGCGTAAGCCCATATTTGCTCTACCATACTACATATCATTTTGTGCGAGATAATATTGCTAATGAGCATAGGACGCTGTACCATCCTACGGGCGGTGCTTGCATGGGCAAAGTGGTTGATGGTGATCTGCGTGTCAAAGGGATCGATGGGTTGCGAGTTGTCGATGCGAGCGTAATTCCGACTCCATTGAGCACACATATACAAGCGTGTGTGTATGCGTTGGCTGAGCAAGCTGCGGATATTATCTCGGGTGTTTGTAGTGTCTGATAACTGTTTTTGATAGTACGTAGCAGACGCATGTTATTAGTACTAGTCAGAGTCATATCCTAGTGTAAAGATATACTATCAATGTCCTTACTAGCAGCAATATATATATCAATAAATATTCGTAACTCTTCACAACGGTGTACAACTTTTACAAACGTTAAAATACTACTTCTCTACATGACTACTCATCACAATTGGTGCGAAAGAAACTTAATACAGATAACCATTATCAGTGTCTGGTGTGTCGGCATAGTCGGCCTCTCCCGCTCAAGAGAAGTGATGGCGGAGGTGGCCTTGTAGCAGACGGCATGTCCTTCAATTATGGATAGGAAGCCGCAGCGAAGAATGCCCCGATAGACGGAATCCTCCTCAAGCTATTTTCTGTTAAAATGACGGACACACAACAGTAACTCATATAATTAGCCTTGTGTTCCCTAAGTTGTCTTACTTACTGGTTTCAACTGATGTTACATGAGAGTCCCATGCAGGTCTGGTCCAATCACAAGATCAATCATCGGAGGCGACCTGACCCCCTCACCTTTTTTAGTATTTAAACCAACTTCGTTTCAATTCTTCTATTATTTCCGTCACTAGTGAGTAATCCATTTTCTGATTATTATTCTTGTCCTGTCTACTGTAATTCTTGCCCTTCAATCCACCATGAGGGTTGCGACAGAGCTCCCCCTTCGCATCCTTACACACAACATCCGATATGCTACCTCTTCACCATTCAAAGGCGAGCGCCCCTGGGCAGACAGAGTACAGCTTCTCTTGAACGAGCTGCAGTACAACACACGCCATGCGGAAGGCTTTATTTGTCTACAGGAAGTCCTACACAACCAACTGGTTGACATCCTCACTGGACTCAATGTTTCCAAGCAGAACAATGCGTGGGACTATATCGGAGTGGGACGAGATGACGGCTGCAAAGCAGGCGAATATTCGCCTATCCTCTTCCAACCTTCCGTCTGGCAACTACGACACTGCGAGACTGTCTGGTTATCTGAGACGCCCGACATTCCGTCCAAGAGCTGGGATGCCGCCTCGATCCGCATCGTGACCATCGGTGTCTTTACCCACCGTGCCAGTCGCAAGACGATCTTGGCGATGAATACCCACCTGGACGATCAAGGGTCTCGGTCCCGACTAGAAGCAGCCCATATTATCCTGCACAAGTTGCAGGAGTATCGGACTGGGAAAGCCTTTGGCCCCATGATCTCGGGGATGTTCCTGACAGGGGACTTTAATAGTCAGGAAGACCAAGAGGCGTATACCGTCTTGACGGCGCCGGAGTCACCTCTGGCAGACGCAGCGAAACTGGTAAACCCCCGCGAGCGTTACGGAAACCACAAAACCTGGACGGGGTTTGGACATGAAGGACAGGACCCGACGCGCATTGACTACGTACTGCTCGAGTCAACGGCAGACAAGGTTCTTAGCCATGGTCGTCAGCCATGGGCAGTGGAGGGCTATGCAGTATTGGCGAACCGATTCGACGATGGGGTCTTTAACTCGGACCATCGGGCGGTGGTCATCGATGTGATGTTATACGACTAGTCAACTAGCGTCAAGGCCCCATCAGCTGGGTTTCTTCATTCCCAGAATCCCCGAATGCTTTTTATACTTCAGTAGGGTTAGAAAGACGCGAATACTTAAGAACATGGACTTTATTTTCGAGGGAGATCAGCCAGAAGTGATACACATCCGTACCGATCCGAAGACCCGGTCAATCCACCATCAAAACGGCTCGGTGACGCCAAGGACCGGCAATGACGCCCTAGCGTCCCTCATTTTACCTACTCAGGAATGGCGTGGTGTCACCTGACGTCCCAATGGGGGATAGCGAGCGGACACGCGCTGCTTACCATACGAGACAGCGAACGGTATTACCGCAGGCATACAGTATCCAGCGTAAGGAAGGTTACGATCAGACCAGAAGGCAAAGCAGCAGAAGAATGGACCTGGAATGGCTTCATGAGAGTCCCTAAAGGCCCTGCGGACCGGTTGCTGATCGCAGGAGACTCTGCTGGTGCTGCTGGCACCAGCCCTGCTGCCCCCTTCCCCTAACCCTTCTGCCTTCACACACGGAACCCGAGCAGACCAGACTTGTAACGGGCCGGGCAGCGCAGAAGAGCGACCTGGTTACTACCTACTTTACTCTCAGTCGACCTTTTCTCGCGCCCGTTTCCCCTTCTTCCTCCTCTTCTCTCCTCTTTTTCCCTCCCGCCGCAAAGGAAAAACCCGCCAAAAAAGCCACTACTAAGAAGTCGGGGGCAAAACCACCCAAACCACCCCACGTTCTTGTGCGATCCAACGATTGGATCGCGTCTAGCATCTTATCTGGAGATCGAATCAGGGGAGCTCGGGACCAGAAATTAAAAAGAATCGGGAGCTGGAGCTGGAAGTGTGATCGAATACCGGCCAGATCCCCCCGGGAGCAAACGTCAGCTGATTAGCCCGGTTCTCGTCCGTTTCCTCACTTGTGAAAGGCAAAAGAAAGACCCAGACCGGCACGCAGACCCATCCACTTCTGCCTGAGTCTTGCCCTGGTACCAGCCATTCCGAGTCGCTCTGCTCGGATTACGGATATTATTGTCCCCTTCCTTCTTGGTTAGTATCATTCTTTTTTGTTGTTGTTCTCATCGTGTTTCCTTTATTCTTGCTCGGTCGCGTCCCCAATTCGTCCTGCATTCCCTTCCTTCCCTTCTGCCGGTTGGTTGGTATGTCTTCTTTGCTTCCTCCCTCCCCAGCTCGTCAGTCATCCATTGCCCTTCGCTGTTGATACTCCGTGCGGCCGTGCGGGGCTTGCTGTCGGGGCGATCTCTAGTCAGGACTTGGTTGATGCGACTCACCTGGGAGTAGCTTTGCGACATGCTTGTCCGTTGCGCACATCCGACGACGTATCGCGCCTCCGCCCGGTGCGCCGTCGCGTCGCCACTACCATTGACTTTTCTACACATGGGACTCTCTCATACAGCTAGCTGACTTGGATGCGTCCGATCCTACAGTCCTTCTTCAAGGATGCTGCCGTGACTGAGTGTCGTCTATTTTCAGTTATCCATCCTCGCCGCTCAATTAGTGCCTCCTCATCTCTCCACCTATCCGTGCAAGTGACGTCTGTTTTGCCTCGCCCGACACGCCAAGGACGACCGCGGAACACTTCAATCTTCCTATCCCCAGCATGCCCTCGCCTGACCTCTCTCAGCCTGGACAGTTCTCAATTGACGCCCCGACAGACGACGGACAAATTGGTTCAGGGATGTCTAACATAAGCGGGGATTATGGCGCTGTCGCGTCCGAGACTTCTTCCGGACAAGGTTCAGGCGGATCTGATGCGATTGCAGAGGGAAAGCAGAACGCAAAGGCTGTTCTCGCCGCATCAGGGGTGCCTCTAGGCTCTACCGAATCCGCCCATGACGCGTCGAATGGCAATCCATCACCTTTGTCTCAGGCAAACAGTGCCAATGGATCCGCGTCGAGCAAGAAACGATCCCGGGATGGCTCTGTTATCAACTCCTCCCAATCGACAGAAGGCCTCCCCGTACGTGTACGTGAGACTCCCGCCGACAAGATTCTTCTTGAAGACTATGTCAACCGGGAGTTCCATCACTCCGCCTTGACAGCATGGCAAAATCCCAGCCAGGAGCTTCTACATCAGAAACGCGCTGAGCGCGATTACTTCTTGGCCGTACGACGCGAGAACCACATGAACCCAGCAGCTCTTTATGGTGTTGGCTACGAAGGCTTCGGCAATCAGCGTACCGATTTGCGGAATCAACATCCCCAGCTATTATATCCTGCGAATCGACGTCGTCCCGGGAACCGGCGGACGAGGGAACTCCGAATCTCCCGCAAGGATCTAAAGACGCAGAATGAACAAATCGAAGACTTAGTGCCAATCCGCTTGGATATCGACTGGGAAAAGATCAAGATTCGTGATACTTTCACGTGGAACCTTCATGATCGCGTGATTTCTCCCGACTTGTTCGCAGAGAAGCTCGTAGAGGATCTACAGATCCCTATCGAGTCGTGTGCGCCGCTGATACGGATGATCTCTTCGAGTATCCAGGAGCAGCTTTGCGATTATTATCCTCAGATCTTCATGGAAGAAGAGCCATTGGATCCTCACCTCCCCTACAGCGCCTACAAGAATGATGAGATGCGCATTCTAGTGAAATTGAATATTACGATTGGCCAACATACACTGATTGACCAGTTTGAGTGGGACATCAATGACCCTCACAACTCCCCCGAGGAGTTTGCGGAGCGTATGACCGACGACCTGTCTCTTTCCGGCGAGTTCACGACCGCGATCGCACACTCAATCCGCGAACAATCACAACTTTTCACCAAATCCCTCTACATCCTCTCCCACCCCTTCGATGGCCGTCCGATCGATGATCCTGACCTGAAGACCGCATTCCTCCCTACCCCTCTGACCTCTTCTTTCCGACCTTTCCAGGCGGCAAAGGAATTCACTCCCTACCTATACGAACTGAACGAAACGGAGCTCGAGCGGACTGAGGTGTCGATATCGCGAGATCAACGCCGACAGAAGCGGTCTGTCAACCGTCGTGGTGGACCCGCACTGCCCGACCTCAAGGATCGTCAACGCACTATCCGGACCATGCTCGTCTCGACAGTCATACCCAACTGCGCAGCGTCCCTGGAGGATAGCAACGTGTACAAGCGGTCGGGCTCGAGCCGTTCTAGGCGCGCTGCCGTCGGCTTGCGGGATACTGGAGAGGAGTCCGAGGAGTCCGACAGTGACGAATCGTCAATCACCGGCTCCCCTGCTATCGGGCCTCACCTAGCTCAAGGAACGGCACGTACACGAGGCATGAGAGGAGCTGCCAGCGCGGCACATGCGGCACTGCGAGCGAGTCTGGGCCAGTCCGCCACGCCCGAACCACATAACGAGGCGAGAGCTGCAAGTCGCAGGCGCGAGATTCGCGAGGAGAGCGTTGTAGAAGAGCCGGATAAGCTGCTCGTCAAGCTCAAGATCTCCAAGGAGAAATTCCGGCAATTCCTCACGCATGGCCTGCAGTCAATACAAGGCCTTGCGACCCCGGCAGCACAACCAGCCTCGCAGCAGAGCACACCCCAAGTTCAGACTCCCACCCCGAACCCCATGGCTCCGCCCGCCGCTCCCCAACCCGAAGTCCGTGTACCCAGCGTTCCTCCTCCCGGACAACGACCAGTCCCCGCCCAACAGATCGGAGCCGTAGATGCTCCTCATCCCCCTCAGCCAGGAGTCCCCGGGGTGAGTAACTAACGACCTATTACTTCCATCTCGTCACCTCCACACGGGCCGCAATGTCTGGCTACCGAAGAAGTGCCGCAGACAGCCACATACTAACATGATTTTATCTAGCCCCCGCCGCCAAGTTGGCTTGCAGCGGGACTCGCACGCTTAAAACTCTCCTATCCCAACGATTCTTTCGAAGGGGTCATGCGCTACACCGCTGTTGACACGGAAACCATGCTGCCGGTAGCAAACTCCAACAGTCAGCCGGGCCACAAGCTGAAATACCAATACCTCCCTCGCATTCGCTGCCACGACTGTCCGGGTAAGCTGTACACTCCAGGACCCGGCACGACAGTCGACAATTTTGAAGTACATCTCCGGAACCGCCAACACAAAGAACGGGTGGAAGAACGTGTTGCGAAAACAGCAGCCGTAGCCGCAACCGGGGGCAACGCATCATAGTAATTAATGATTGAATGATGGAGCAGGGGGTGTCTATTTCTTCACTCATTAACCCGCATCAATGTACACTTTACACTCTTCTTTCCCTTCCTTTATTTCACTCCTCATTGTTCCCGCCTTTGGCATCATCCTCTTGACTGTCTACTTCAAATCATTGATGTCTGTGTATGTACATGACTGAGCGATTGTTCTTGGTTTTTCCATCCATCCATCCATTCTATCCTATCCTATCCCTTGATTCCATATTTCCATCTTGTTGGATGTCTCTACTATCAGAAATACCTTGGAAGATGGATTACTCACCCTTATCTCTTTCTCCTCTACTACTTCCTTCCTCTACACCATGTCATTTCACCATACCTACCTACCTACCTCATGGTCGGCGTAAATAAGGGACCTCTTCGTTATTGTCGTGCTTCTTGGGCAGCAGCGTTGCAAGAGAATCATCGAAACCTGGCAATTCCATTACCCTTGAATACATATTCGGTGACATATATCACATACTACCGTATTTAAGTTCTCTAGTAGATTTAATTACCAACTATAGGTTTGTAGATTCAGTTCATGTAATAATGCAACAACTACTTCGATGCAACCCGCCCACCAGCTGAACTGAATTTACTTACATACATACAATCCTTCACTGCAGGGACCAAGCCAGTCTACTTACTAAGTAATTGCAGTCAGTAGTAGTGGTAGTTTAGGAGATAGAGAGTCTCCCGTCACATTCCAAAATCGCCATCCATCGCCTAGTTGGTGTGACGTAACAGGCTACTTGATATTTACATATACTCTTCTTCATTGGTCACTATCCTGGGGTCAAGTGAGAAGAGTGATGGGAATGGTAGGATTGGGTTTATACAGGTAATTAGTTAGGGAAAGGAGAATAGGCAGGAAGATGAAGATGAAGAAATACGGACAGATAGATAGTCAAGACAAATGGATGGATGGATGGATGGACAACATACATGCGGAGTACATACATACATGCACACATATCCTAACTGCTTGCGGGAGGGATGGACTTGACAAGAGAAATGAGATAAACTGCGATTTGAAAGAAGATAGATAGATCGATGATAGAGATGGGTATACACAATTCGATTTGATTCATATTCAGTTCCAGTTCAGATTGTATCGATGATATGAAAAAGGGAGATGAATTGACTGCTTAACAATGTGGTAGGTTGGGGACGAATTCAAAAGATTCCATAAGTAGAAAGGAAGATACAAAGGATGACACCATCCCCGACAAGTCAATGAAAAGATACAATATAAATCATTTCGAACTGACGCTGCAAATATCACATGTTCACTTCGCGCTGGTTTTTGATACATACATGCTAGCTAAACACTCAGGGGAGAGAGGGTATCCAGATCCTCTTATCCTCTTCGAGAGGATCGCCGGTTTGGTAGAGTCGAGGTTCGTTTGCCATTGCCACTCGGTTTTGAAGGTGCTTGCTCTGTGGGTTTCTGCGGGGATGTAGGCGGCGGCGATGAGAGAGGCGAGTCTTCCCTGTCGCTTAGGATCTCGTCCAGGGCAGCTTCTTTGTCTGGAAGGTCGACGCTGTCGTTGTCCTCCTCGCTGTCGGCACCACCCTCTTCCTCTGCTTCCTCTTGTTCATCGGCTTGCTCTTCCTCCCACTCGTCCATTTCCATATCATCTTCATCGCTGTCCCGGTCCGCGTAACTGACTCTCCGGGATGCACCTCTGCTGCTGCGTCTCCTTGCTGCCGTGCTAGCTTTCTTGGCAGCTCCCTCATCCGAGGACCAACCGTCGTCGTCCTTCTTCTTTTTCTTGGGGGTCCTGGTGGTTCCCGCGGAGCCGGACGACTTGCGCGGCCGGGCGGGCTTCTTCTCCTTGTCTTTCCGTGCCTTCTTCGTAGCGCTTGCGTCGCCGCCTGCTTCAGCCGATTCGGGCTTTCTCTTCTTCGCCGAACCGTGGGACCCGCTCTTAGTCCTCATGACGGATCGCACGATGCGATCCAGCAAGTCCTCGCCTTCTTCCGGGAAGAAGTTCTTATCTGCAACCTCTTGCGCCTCGCGGTGGCTACCCATCGGGGCGAAGATCGAGCTTGGCACTCCCATCTTGCCGGGGTAAGTCTGCAGGATGTTGGTGCCGCCAGCTGCGCCTCCAAATTTGCGCTGTTGCGAGTAGATGTCCGCAAAGCGACGAATGGTCGCTTGGGCTAGGTCTGATAGCGTGTGGAGACGGGTGCTCATTTCGTCAGACTTTGTGATGCCGTCTCGTGTTTGCTTGACACGCTGTGCGATGTGGAAGATCAGCGACAGGTTGTGTTCATTGGCCACAGCCTGCAAATAGAAGAGAATGTAGCGGGAGAAGTCGACTAGTTCGGCTACCCGAGTAGACTCTTCCATTTCAGCCGGAGGATAGTCGGGGTGGTAGGCGAGAAGGGACAGTAGACGGGAGAACAAGGATTCCATGACCGTCTGTTGATCGCTTCTTTTGCCGTTGGTTTGTTGCGAGAAGAATGAAGCTCGCGACCGCAGCCAGGTGAGTGTGCTGTCCTTCAAGCTGGCGATAGGCTCGAAGGCGAGGAGGAAGGGGACTGTGTACCAACGGTAGCTCAAGTACGTTTTCTGTACAAGCTTTTTCTTGAGCTGGCTGATAAATCCACTTCTCACCTCGAGGACTGGGTCCTGAGCGACCAAAGCGATCGAGTTGAAATCCCGCGGGCTAAGCAACTGGTCGCAAAGTCCATGGGACGCGCAAAGCTTAAGCAATGACCTGGCTGCCAGTAGACGTAGCCGTGACTTTTGCGTTGCGGGCGTGTCCTTCTTCTTAGACAATTCGCCGTCGTTCACGACGAGTTTGTTTAGAGTATCATAGACCGGTCCGGCGTGAGCACGGAAGTCCTCTTCGTCATCCGAGCCATCCTTCGCGCGTAGGCGATTGACAATGATCTTCAGAGCCCACTCCTTGGCTGCTGTTTCATCATCCACTACATCAGACCACGCATACCCAGCGTCTGGCTGAGGAGAGCGATTGGTCAAGAGAATCTTGTTGACGGCAATCGAGATGATAGCGTCACTCTCATCATCTGCCTCCCGCGGAGCCAAAAGATTCAGCTGGGACAAGGTAGCCAATTTGGTGAGAAAGCGATCAGATCCGTAGGCCCAGTCGGACACGCATTTCTGTATCAGGTCCTTGGCGTACATCTCCTTCTTATCGGCAACAGCCATGAGGATAGAAACGGCATGCTTCGCCGCTTTAGGTGACGGACTGTGCAGTGCGTAGCTCACCAATGACTGGAGGAATTTCCGTTCCTTGGGAAGCTTCGATGGGAGCTTCTTTGCGAAACCAGAGCATGCTTTAAGGATCTCTTCGGTGCCCGCACCATCCTTCGTGGAGGAGCTGGGCGTCTGCGATTCCAGATCTTTGCACATTTCCTGGACCTGCGCTTCCAGTACCTCGGGATTTCGAGAAGAGATCTCCCGCAACATCTCCTGGGCAGGGTTAGCCAAGCCATTCTCATCCGTTCTTGAAAGACTCATGATGGCTGGAATATGGCTTCTGTTGAACACCAATGAGCTGGAGCGATACAAGAGAGGCGTGAGAGTATCAAGCAGGGAGGAATTGTTGGAGCTTTGCAACCTCCTTCCCAGCTCTTTGATGGCTTTGACGACGGTCCGGTAATCACTGACCGCAGCCATTGAGAACCGGATCAGCTGGTAACCACGCCGGTCGTGCACCTTGGCGAATTTCCAGAGATCTGCAGATGTCCGCGACGGATCAGGGAGAAGTTTGGACAAGGTGTCAATCACTTTGCTCAACTGAGCCTTGATTCGTTCTTGGTCCTTCTCCATCACGCCGCCCTATATCAAAAGGCATCAGCACTGAATTTTTAAAGGGACTGCCTCGGCACTTACATTGTACTCCTCGCAAGCCTGCAGATAGACCGTCATCGCTGTCCTCATAGATATTTGACGGGCTTGCATGGCAAAGAACACCTTTTTCGCCTTCTCATCGAGGCTTTTGAGAAGGGTGAGTATGCGACGGGCCCGGATCTTGTCAACGTCAATATCTCCATCGCCTTCCGAGGCCTGCGAGTCTTTCTGCTTCTGAGACTGACTCGAGCTACTCCGCGTCAGCTTACTCTTGACGGGAGGATAGTTGAGCGGAAGCAGGATATCGAAGAGGACGCGATCGATCAAGACGTGAATGTCAGGATCATTGGTGAAGAAGGCATCGAAGATCTTGGAGGGTCCATCCTTGAGCAGAGTGACTGCTGGCTCGTTCGCCTGCTCAATTTCACCCACTGCAACGGCCCAGATTCGAGCCAAGGTCTGCGTTGCGTGCTCGCGGACCTGTGGCTTGCGATCCTTGACTCGCTCGGCAAGGATGAAGAGGAGGGAATCAGGGGTAGAAAAGCCTCCACTGGCGCCCAACTTGTTAACGACCTGGGTCAGGCCGAAGTTGCTGATGGCATCGACGGCGGCAACCCGCACCTTCTCGTCCGCATCGCGAAGCATCGAGGCGATATGTTTGATGAGCGACTGCTCTTCGCTTTCGCTCAAGCCAGAGCCACCCGCAGATGTCAGCAGAATCCGGCCGACAACGGTGACCCAAGCCGCTCTTACTGAGGCGGATTTGTCCAGCCGGCGACTCAGAAAGCTTTCATAAGTGGAGCTGTGTGTCTGCGAGAAGGGTTTCGGAGAGAAGGGGGTGAGAAGAACACTAGGTTGAGGGATCGTCTGCGCGTACTCCTCTATGGCCACCGGCGGATAAGCGGCAGGATCCATCGGCGGCGGAGGGGGTGGTCCAGCAACCCCGATACCTGCCGTAAGATCACCAATGGTCTGGGTAGCCAGGAGACGCAAGGACAGCGACTCTGCTGACAATTCCGCCTCGAGTTGCGGAACCACGTTCTGCAACACCTCGGGACATGCTCTCCACAGTTCTCGGATGAGGCGGTGCGCCTTGCTCAATTCCTTGATGTCTTCTCCCTCCTCGTCGGAATCGTCCAGATTGGGCTTGCGATGGCCGCCCTTTGAGGATCCATTCGCACCCTCCGCAGACGCATCAATGATGACGTTGTTGAAATACTGGCTAATGTGGCTCGTCATCCTCTCCGGGCATGCTTGACAGATGGCCTTGGCCATATTGTACGCAGGAGGGTAGTCTTTCAGAAGAAGCGTTCCCTGCTTCGCATCCACCGGCGCATCGCCTCTCTTCCCTCTTTTATTCGGCGCCTCCATGGCACGGGGGTCGATGCGCAGAAATTGGGCCACTATGACATCGACCACATCGGCGGCAAGAACAGGCGTCTCGTCGATAACCGTCACGAGCAGGCGCGTCATGTCGAACTCAACATTCTTGGCGACCTCCTCCCCCGTAGACGTTTTAGAGGACCCAGAGACGATGTCGAAGCAGCTCGTAAATAGAGGGATGATCAATGAATCGGGATGGTCCAGATCTGTCATCAGCACGATACTCTTGACCTCCGCAAGAGAGTTCAAGACGTAGATGTGCTGAGCATTGTAGGAGTTGGATGGGTCCCCGAGCGCGGGGACGATGGACGAGACGATGCAGGTAAAGATGTCCTAAATTTCGAGCGAACGTCAGTCAGCACGATCATCGCGCGCAAGCAATAACGAGAGATGAATGATAAAGGCCGAGTGCGACCGTCTTCAGGGGTTGGCAATTGGCCGCGCACCTTCAGTTGATTGCCCGTAAAAGGCGCGTCGGGCGCACAGAGACGCAAGACATCGACGATACAACACGCCGCCCAGGCTCTCACGCCGCGATCCTTGTGCGCCAGAAGATGAGCCGACGCGAGCTCCTGCGAAACCTTTTTCAGCGAGTCCGTATCAATTTCCTCCTGCTCCAGTCGGCGAAGCTCCTGCGCCAGGGTCTGCAAGCGTTGCAGCAGATCGGCGATGGGAATGGCGGACCGTCCGACGCGCCAGGATAGAGGCTCATTGAACTTGAGACGGCGCAGGCCCGCAGATGTATCTTCCGGGTCCACGGCCTCCGAGGCGACGGAGGGGCCCTGACGAGTGCGCGCGGGCATCGTGGACAAAGCGCGGGGAAGCCGAGGGAGTTGGAACGAGCTTCAATACACCATGCGCGGTATCGGAGGGGGGTGGGAGTTGAAGAGGGGAGGGGGCAGTCGACGTAGAGATAGGATAAAGAGACTCGGATGGTAAATGATGTGTGTCGAAAAAGGGGGGAGGGAGGGAGGAAATGAAGCTGCACGTGGGAGGAGAAATTGGGGGGGAAGAAGAAGAGAACCGATAGACGGTGGACTTGGAGGAGGAGGGAGTGAGAGAGTGACTGGCCGAGCAAAGCAAAGCAAAGCAGAGCAGAGCAGAGCACAGCACAGCACAGCAAAGGAAGTCCGACCGGCGAGACCAAAAGAACCACCAGAAAATCACCGCCTTTCCACCGCCTCCACTTTCGGGACGCGTCGCGCGACTCCTTTGCTTTTGTACGGTTTCAGGAACTTTTCTACTATTATGCCAGTACAGTTGTCTACTGAGCAGTACGCAGTAGGGGACTTCTGGTCAGAAATGGTCTTAACTCTTAATTTCTTGCATGGATGAAGAAATGAAGAAACAGGGTGGATTTGTCTTTGACCTCCCTGCCAGTTGGTGATTTGACTTGGACTAAGCCGGATGCACGCTTCCCAATCGGTCTGGAGGTGAGCATTGGCCAATCAAGAGTAGAGACGGCAAAGCAACCCGTTGGCACATTCCGGGTTTCACCACCAAATGAACACATTAATAATAACAATTAATATATACCACTATCATCATCATATTATTTTGTATTGCATATATATTTATACGGAGTACACCGGCAGATGCAAATGCAAACGCTAGTTATCTATATCCCCCATTGTCACATTATTACCTCAATCAATAAACATTAATCATCCCAAGTTCTATATCCGCTGGAAACAACGCCATGATGCTGATGCTGATGCTGATGATGCATGAAGAATGCTGAGTGGGTCACACCCATCAAGAGAAATCCATGAGAGAAGATGCAAGTTTTCAGTTCCTGTTTTCGTCCTCCTTTATTCACTCTTCCACCCCCATTTACAACTTGGGACTGAACCGGCTCATAGCCCGAAGCTTCTTGCCGTAGAAGAAGAAGAGGACGGGAATGGGAATCATGGCGACCGTGATGAAACCGAGCAAACTGGAGGCCCAGTCTACTCCCAGCTTGTTATACATTTGCGTGGCAAAGAGAGGGAAGGCACCTCCCAGGCTACTCCGCACCAAGGTGTTGGCGGCGATGGCTGAGTTGGCGAACATCAAGTACACGTCAATGATGTAGTTGAGTCCCTGCATGAAAATCACCAGGATTCCCATGCCAATGGGCACACCAGCCACAACCTGAGCGCCCCAGGAGGTACTGGGATGCGAGGTCCAGCCGAACCAGAACAGACCAGCGGGCAGCAGCACCGACGCAATCATCATCGGAATGAGACGCTCCTCCGGCACCACACGGCCGTGTTTGGCCAGCTTCCGAGCGAATCGCGTCTTTGTCTGCCAGATAATCAACGCCGCTCCACAGAGCACTCCCACCAGGATGCCAATGAAGGGCAGCCCTGCAATACCCTCGTTCGTCCACCCGCGCACGGACTCAAACGACACCGGGTAGGCTTCGAAGAACAGATAGAGGATGCCGTATACCAATGCCAAATACAGAGTGATCAGAAGCAGAATGGGCTCGAGGAAAAGCATCATCACCGGCCGCAAGAGGTACTTGGTCACGATGTCGTTCATCGTGGGGCGAGCATTGTCCAAAAGGGAGTGCAGAGCCTCGTTCCCAGTCTCCCGGCGAAGACGGGCGGCACGTTTCTGAAGGATCCTCGGCGCGTAGGTTTCGGGGACAATAATGAAGGCCAGCAGGCCAAAGGATCCTGAAGCAATCAAAGTAATCCAGGCTGTCCAGCGCCAGCCAAGGTACGAGTCAGTGAGGTACCCTCCGACAATAGGACCTAAATCAGACATGTTAGCAAATGGCCTCTGCAGTATGTTATTCATTCCACAATGGAAAAATATACTTACCAAGCACGGGTCCAATGAAGGTAGCACTGGCGAACGCTGAAATAGCAACCGCACGATCAACGGGATCCCAAAAGTCGGCCATAGCACCACCCACCACCGCCAGGGGCGAGCAGCCAAAGATACCAATCAAGAATCGGCAGACCAAGATGGTCTCCACGTTCTGTGCCACTGCAACGGGGATCTGAAAGATGGCGAAGATGGCGTAACCAGAGAACAAGGGAATCCTACGTCCATACAGCTCCGACAGAGGAGACCAAAACAACGGTCCAACTGCGAATCCGAAAACCACCAAACTGGTTGCCAAAATCATAACCTCAGTCGAGACACCGAATTCCTTGGCAGTCACAATGGTTGCAGTCGAGAAGACACTACTGGCGAACGTGATCCACGTAGTCATGAATGACAGCGACATGGTGATCAACCACTTGCGCCAACGGGGCATGTTCTGGGGATTTTCGGGGTCATCTGGACCGTCCCATTCCACCAAATTGGGATCCTTTTCCTTCTCCGCTGCCTTTTCCAGTTCTGGTTGAGGTGCACCGGCCTCGATATCATATCCATCTTGCTCCAACTCCTTGTCGATGACGTCTTCGCGGCCTTTTTCTGGGTCGCCGGATGTACTGGCGGATTCCGATTTAAGAGTCGAGTCGGAGGATCGCAGATGCGCTTCGTGTGTTGTGTCGATATGCGAAGGTGCAATGTTCGATTCCGGTGCTGCAGCACTGGAAGTATGCTGTACGTCACTCATGATATATGTCTGCGCTCACCCGAATGCGCCAACGAGAGCTAATGATCTTGATGCTATGGGAGGGGGTTGCGAAGGGTGAGAGACCAGTTCTCAATGTGGAAACTCGCCCTGGACGGAGACAGATATAGTATACAATACTGTCTTCACAGACCAATCGAAACGTCTAGAGGGACTGGGGGATAGGATACGCAAAACACCTGCCGGGAGACTAGGGCCATGGTGGACATTATAAAGACATCCAAGCCTCTTCACTGAGTGGGCCTCCTCCAGCCAAGACATGAAGAAATGATTAATCAAGACCGGTCTTAATCATGGAAAAGCCGACGGGGTTAAGCCAGGCGGGATATCTCCAGCGAGGGACCCCACTCCTAGGACCGGTCCATATTGACCATAACATCCCAAGGTTCCAGGATCAGGTTACCCACCTTCCTACAGATTCCCGACTGACCTCAGAAGTGATCCTGTGCTTAGGTTAGGGCAATGCCATCATGCCCGGACCTAATTATGAGCCGTTATATCCGGAGGATGACCAGGGTCCCCGGTGTTTACAGGATTCTCATTGGGGACATACTGATCTGTAGGCCAGACATAGCGCAAGCGTCATGAATAATAATGCGCTTCCCCGGCTGCACAACAAGCCCCTCAGGCAGCACTAACAGATTGGGGGCCATGGGATGCAAACTCTTCGCTCCATGCGGCCAAGTGGGCACCAGCTCGCGCCTCGGTGGCTCCGAATCTCCGAAATGATTCATGAAAAAGGTTAGATATCAGCACTGGATCCAGTGCCCACTTCTACCCGATGGCTTGGCACGCCTATCTCGACATTTCTCGACACTTCGTCCTCAGGACGTGCGCAGACTGACCGTTGACGAGATCAGTCGGTTTCATGTGTTTGTGCCAGACTGTAGTAGATATGTCAGCAATAGCAGCACGTGGTAGTTACAGCAATCGATCTGCCATATCACGCAATCCACTGTTGGACTTATTATCTGCGCTTCTGCAACTTGTGCAGTGATTCGTCATCCGCTTAACTTCAGCCTGTCCACGGGCCACACGCTGAGATACGAACCAGGAACGGCGGCACATTTTCTGAGACCGAAAGCCGAAACCATACCCAATACGGTTAATATTCCAGTTGCTAATCCCCGACGTCTTGAAACCTCATCAGAGAGCTAATCTACTTGAAGATAAACAGGCTGACTTTGTGCTTGTGTGGCTTGGATAGTGTTGTAGTGGGACCATGGGAAGAAAAAGATAGGGGTTCCATAGATTTTAGCTATGGGCTCCATAAATTTTTATTTTCTCTCTTTCCATTCTTTTGCCGTCTAGACCTTCGACAGATGGAGACCTGACTGGATCCTGCAAGAAAAAGAGAAACGAAACAGAAAATTGTGACAGATCTGCAGCAGGTCAAGTCTCTGACACTCACCTCCTATCTGTTACTAGATAGCTAGGTCGTAGACAACTCATGCCGGAGAATAAAGTCCAAGGCAGATCAGTTTGACAAACGAAACAAAAAGTCTATTCTCAAAGAACTTATCCGCCCGCTACATGATAGCCCGTGACGAGAACCGCATTAGCAGGAGAGCAAACAGCCCCAATGACCACCACCACCAAACGTATTACAATAAAAAGTTGATGATTGAAGAAATTTCCATCATCCACCAATCAACTAACAAGGCAAGATTTACCTACTACTTACAACACAGGGCCATACGGAACTATTCCGATCCACCACACACACACAAGAGAACAGTGAAAAAACCCTTCTCTACCATAGTTTAAACATCGAACCGAACCTATCTAAGCTAAGCAATCAATAATGCCCATGTCCGAAACCATGAAAGAAAGAGAAGAGCTTGAGTGATTGTGGATCAACTTCGCTTTACTTCATAAATGTATAGTATATATTTCGATAAGGAGAGAACAGACTATAACCAATCAGACACTTTGGCCGAGTGGTTTAAGGCGCAGGCCTGCTACTACTCCTCCGTACTAGCTGATTAGCCTGTGGGTTCGCCCGCCTGGGTTCGAGTCCCAGAGGTGTCGCATTATTTTTCTTTTTTCCCCCCCTCCCTCCTTTTATCTTCTTATTACTGTCTATATTTAGATTAGGTTACTCACTGTTGTTTTGTTTCGGAGCGCATAACTGGGTGTGTGAGAGGGAATGGTTCTATCCGTGTACTACTTGCTATTTATGCCCGATTTTCGTGCCTCTATCATACTACTGACAAAGTACATTGTATGTATGTGATAATAGTATGTATGTATGTATGTAGTATATCATGAAACCAAACCCCGAACCCTACCTACGCCCCAATCTTCCCATACAAACATGCCATGCATGCATGCATGCACTGATACCTAGCCAGCTACTACTCACTAACAAGGTCGTAAGTACCTCCTAAGACAGTTCCAGATCATGCGAACCGGTCAGTAACTACGTATGTAGCCTTAGCTAGCAGATCTATTTAAAGTGTCTGTTCTGTTTACGAAGAACTCAGAACAGCTCAGAAGGTAACTAACTGCTCCGGCAACCCATGAGCCGATCGGTCTATGGTGGTTGGTTGGGAACCCGTGCATGCAGAAACACTGGTTGCATATCCGAGCTGCCCGTGATACTTAAGCGAGAACGAGAGGGCAGATAGACAGAGATGATGTGATCAGTCGATAGATAGATGCTAGTCGGTTGAGTCCGATCGGTTGCAATTGGCGGTGACTATCTATAGTACTACGTACGTACTCTTACTTTCATGTTTACTTTTCTGCATTGTGGGACTGATGTTACAGATTGAATGGATATGCAGCTGGTGGTCTCAAGTTTGGGTTGTTAGGATCGAAAGTTGGGTTTCAGTCATAGATTCCTTGTTGTCATTGGAGCGGTGAGGACTACTGGTAGGCCTACATTTGTGTGTTTGTGCTACGTCGCAGGAGTCACAGAAACGACGCAAGTACTGCCCACGCTGGCCGTCTAGGATCTGGACGGCCAGCAAAATGACATCCATAGTATATCACTCAGGTATATAATAAATGCAAGACAATGCTACAGTATGCGGTGGACAACATACGCCACCCAGCCGGCCAGTATATTTCTCAATGGGTATCCAACCCTCCCGTGCAAGCTCCGGCCAAACGGGAGTTGTCACTTGAAAAACAAACGCCGGGTTCCCTTATCCTCCCACAGGAATCAGATTAATCGCTGCAAAACGCCGGGAAATGCAAGACGCTATTCAAGTATCAAGAGCTTTCATCAACAGAATCATTGAGGTCGTGGCGTTGCTTCAACGCATCAACGGCCTTCTCCACTTCGTCCTTGGCCACGGTAGCCAGCGTGGCTTTGGCCCCGATCCCGAGCGTTTCGACGTCGCCCGCACGCTCGTACAGCTTCCGAGATATATTTCGATTGATCTCCGTGTATTGTTCTTTCGTGATGGTCTTCGAACGATAGTAAGGCTTAAGCGATGACCCGACCAGCTTCTGTATGTCGGATTTGACTTTGAGGGACAAGCCGGGACGACTAGGAGAGCTGTCGTCGGAACGGATAGCCGCTGATCGAGTGGCAGAGCGAGGTATCCGACGATTCGGGCGGCGAGTGGGGGCTTGAGAAGAGTGATCGTCTTGGGCACTCCGAGCAGAACCAACCGGCGACACATCTGGCGAAAAAGGTGGAGAGGACGGGTCTGCTGGTGACCCCAGTTGTAGTGGAGACATGGGCCTGCTTCGGAGGGTTGGAGGCGGCGTGACGGAAGACAGACGCGGGGAAGAATGGTTAGATGGGGCAGGCGATATGGAAGGCGACGAGGGACCTGGGGTCGCATGATCGGTGGGTGCAATGGATGATTGACCGGAAGCGCCATGGGAAGTGACCCCGTTCGGGTTGGACGATTCTTCGACCTCCTTGAGAAGGGATTGAAGGAAACTCGGTTCACTCGAACTCTCGGCATTTATCCGAGCAGAGGCCTGCGCACTAGCAGCTCTCGATGATTCACCATTCTGTACCGCTCGAGCTGCCAGGTCTTCGGCCCTTCGTGTTCGGGGCCGCTTCAACTTGCGTTCAGGTTCGGTAGGTTCAGGAGACGGCGACAACGTCGGTTCCTTACGTTTCCGGGCCGCGCTTGGGTCATTCTCAATCTCACGGGCACGCTCGAAAGCATTCCAGGCCCTCATCTCCTCAAGAGACTCGGGCTCTGGGGTGGGCTCACGAGGAACGCGGGGCCGCGACGGGCGAGGCGCCTCGATATCCAGTAGAGCGGCAGTGTCTCGGAACCGATTGCCACCGCCCTGCTGCTCGGCAACTTCAAAGCGACGTTGCCAGGCTCGAAAATCACGTTGGTGGGCTTCTTCCCTGCGCTGCTCTTGTCGAGCGCGCTCGGCAGCCATGTCATCATCAAATGGAAAGTCCAAATCAATGTTCAGATGATCCCAGACAGATTGCCACACGCGAGCCCAGTGCAGCGAGTTGAGCTGGTTCCTGCTCTGCAATCTGCGTCGCTGTGCTCTTGTGCGACGACCACGCCTGTCTTGTGTCTGGGAAGACCAGTCGGCAGTCTCAGGAGACCGCCCGAGGCGACGTTGCGTCACACAACGTGTGCAGTACCAGGGACCCGTCGGGACAGAATCGAGGCCAACACAATATGTGTGAGAGGGGACATCGCAGCCATCACAGAGGAGAAGCAGCTCTTCATTGTCTGCATCACCACAGATTGGACATGGTTGAAAGTCGGCAAAATCATCATCTATATATTCAATGATCATTGAGGGGTCGACTTCTGCTTGCTGAACTCGATCCTGCACGGCATAGGAGGATGTGACGGGACCTAAAGGGAAGCCAAAGATCAGTTAACTGAGATACACATAACGAACAAGAGGGAAGTAGAGACCATCCATGACCATTGTAGGTAGGTCCATATAAAATAAAAGGGACTTATCAAGTACTTACCACCAGGGCGGTCACTTAGTTCGACCATGTTGAAACTCCGACGACATATCGGACAGCTGTTGGCTCGCTCGACCCAGGGCTTCAGGCAGTTATTGTGCAGGATATGCCCACAAGGGAGGAGCTGAGCGATCTGGCCCGAGTCCTCTGTGCCATCTACGCCATCATGGTTGTTGAGGGAGGTATCCGCCGACTTGCCCTCTGCCCCGAGGTCAAGTCTTGGCGCGGCCTCGGCGGCGACGGCAAGAGGATCGCTGGCGCTTTCGCCAAGGTCTCCTAAGCACACAATACAGGTGTCGGACATTAACAGAAGGTGATGTGCCACAATTGTCTGCAGAGACGCTGAGAGAAGGCATGAAGAGCAACCGGCAGAAGGGACAGGAAGGCAGAGGGAGTGGGAAGGAGAAGGGGAGAGAGAGCAGGTCGAGTGATGTGGGGAGAAAGCAACCGGCCTTTTGAAGGTGGACCTGAAATCCAGCCTAACGCAATGCAGTCTGGCCTCCAACGTGACCGGCCTTGGTCCAGCCAATGATCTTCATTGAATATCGTCGCCTGGCCTTAGTCACCCGCGCGCTCTCTTTTTTGAATGATGAATGAGAAAAATGCCTTGCCCTTGCAGCACCAGCTGAGTACCTTTGCATCTCTAGTCTCAGCAAGCCTCTTTCTTCCTGGTTAGTGGGTTCCCTCCCTCTGCTTTAGTAGTTGACTGTCTTTCTTTCTCTTCCCTGAAAAAGCTAGTAGAAAAGTCCACGGGTCGGTGTGACCCTGATCTTCCCCTCCTCCATGAATATTTAGTAGTTAGTGTATAGTAGTGCGAACTCCCGAATGACCTTTTCTTATCTGCCTAAAACATGACGAATAATTAGCTAACTTGATATATTTAGCTGACACAACGGTCCGTCCCTAGCGGTAGTTCGAGAAAACGAAAATAACCAAAGAAAAGGAACAGATACGTAGTGAACACATTTCCTTTAAGGTTTGCGACCGTCTTGAGCAACCTGTCCGAACAAGCTACGGATAGAACTCTATATGGGTGATCAAGCAAAAAGACCACATTTGGCACATATGGATAGTATGCATGCATGTCGATAAATGCACGAGGGGGGCGTTTTCCTTTACATCCTTGCGGAAATGCGGTGGTTGGCGGTGTCTCCCTACACATCCAACTCAAAATTATCGAGTGGACATCCATCAACCTGAACCCAACATCCCCTGTTGAGATACTCACATGCTACCACAAACGAGTCCATCAGATGGCATGACACAATCACAAGTTGCTCCGTTGTTTCCAAGTGCAGAACAAGAGTGGTAGTACGAAAAGGTTCATCCGATAAATCCGGTAACTCGACTAATTGGTTCGATGGAACGGGGTAAAAGGTCTGGAATCACCGATGGTATTTAAATCTAATGGTGAAGAAAAATCCTTGTGCAAACGACAGCAGTTGGCGTTGCCAACATCGAACTAGCGGGCTTCGTGGAAAGAGACATTCGCTCATTGAAATTCTCCAGATCTCATTTTCTCATTTTTTGATTTAAACGTAATAGAAAAAAGTAATTCCATCAACACTTAAACCTCCGCAATTTCTCTGAGACGACGGATAGTGGAACGGGTGGCAGCGGCGGCGGGGGTACTGTAACACAATCCGAGCGATTAGCATCCATGTCATGCCCGCTTCTCAAGGGCCCAGTCCAAGTCGATGGGGATTGCACTGGACCCAAGACACAGCTTATCCAAGGCAGCAGCGGCAATAGTAGAGTTGGTACTTACGAGACAGTGTAGGCACCACCGGCGACGGTCTTGTTGCAACCCTTGCACTCCCAGATACCAACAGCCTTGCGCTTGACGGTGTTCTTTCCGCAGAAGGTGCAGATGTAACGGGCGTGCTGGGACACTTCCATCTTCTTCACCTGCTTACGCAGGGAGGCACCGTATCTGTTATCAAACCATCGTCAATATCGATTCTTCTGTATCGCAAAATTCGAGGTTGAATCTGTCGTCTTCGATTTCCGGGAAATAAAAACTCGATCGACTTCATCCCGATTTCAAGACTTCGTGGTGGAAAAGCGTGGCAGCATACCTGGTACCATATTTACCCGTGATACCGACCTCTGCAATAAATGTTAGTCTCGCGATTCGTCGTTCATAAATTTAAAACCTCATCAGTCGTTCTGTAGAGGTTCAAAAGGGGCACATACTCTTCGTGCGCTTCGTCATCTTGTCTCTGTGCGGCTGTTGAGGTCGAAGATGATAACAGTGCGGTAAGTCGAAATCGAGACTGAGGCTTTCTACTCGGGCGGGAATGGTTGTGGGCGGGCTCGCTTAGGGCTGGAACTTTGGTCACGTGCACCCCTTCAAATGCAGATGCTTCTCATGATGTATTCACTTGGCTACTCTAGTAGTAGCATACTTTGACATAATGTGGAAAACTATGCGGTTTAATCTATAGAGGACTTCGTAACTTCTTTCAATTCATCTACTTTCCTGCTCATAGCCATGTTCTTCATTTTGCGCCGTACTGTGCGCATCTATCTCGAACCAGCAGGCCCCCACGCACGTGTGTACACAAACGGAAGATTATGTAATGCGACACAGCATAACACAACTAATTAATTAGTTTACTAACCACTTTGTAACTAGTCGGCAATAGTTACCTCATGGTAAGCAACAAGGGTTTGTATAGCTTCTTTAGGACCCTTGCTTGATTTTGATTACTGAACAGAAGCGAGTAAAACCCTTTCATATGCTAGAGACGGCTACAATGAACTACACAATGTCCCCTCATCCCATTACTGCATTAAGCATAACCACATGCCTCGGTCCTCTCATCGGAGGTTTCTTCACATCGGGTTAGCCCAGGACCGCTGTTCAGCAACGCCGTCATGGCTGGGTGGCATTCAGGAATCCCCCCTAGATTCATCCGTGGCGGTCAAATAATTTGCATAGTGCTTGTATCCTACCTGTATCTGCTATCCAGCGTCTCCTTCGTATATCACAAATCGATATAGCCGACAAAGCCTCACAAACAAATGGAATCCAACAAGCAATATGATCTGATCGTCCTGGGGCCCACGGGCTATACAGGACGCTTCTGTGCTGACCACATCGTCAAGAACTTTCCCACCAACCTGAAGTGGGCTCTGGCTGGTCGTTCTCTCAGCAAATTGGAGAATATCGCCAAAGAGCTCAAGAATGTGAACCCGGATCGTGCCGAGCCAGGTACTTGATACTACATGTCTGTTGGCTGAACACACCGTTGACTTGCTTGTAGACCTCCTCGCCGTGCAACTCAACCGTGAAGAGCTGCACCCGTTGGTCCAAAAGACGCGAGTTATCATTAACTGCGTGGGTCCCTACTGTCTATACTCCACGCCTGTGATTGAAGCTTGCGCCAGCAACGGAACTCACTACGTCGATGCGTCAGTTTGCCTCTGTATAACCAGTCCACCAATGCATAGCTAACCGAAGCAGTACCGGAGAGACACACTGGGTCAAGGAGATCATCGGCGAATACCACGAAACTGCCAAAGCGAACGGTGCTGTTGTATGTACCTTACCCTCACGACTCCGCAATACGACAACAACAACCTAACTGTCAATCAGATCATCCCTTGCGTTGGCATCGAAAGCGCACCTGCAGACTTGCTCGCCTGGGCTACAGTGAAGCGAGTCCGCGAAGATCTATCCTGCCACACCAGATCAATCACCGGTGACATCCACGAGATCAAGTAAGGTTTCACCTACTTCAATAGACCATCCAATACCTAACACCAACCCTCGCAGATCCTCCGGAGCAAGCGGCGGCACTCTCTCCACCGTTCTCACTTTCTTTGAGAATGTACCACCTTCCGAAATGCGCAAAATCTCCACCCCCTTTGCGCTGGCCGCATCGGCCCCTCCGAAAGATATCCCCCGTGAGCCGCTATGGGCGAGGCTACTCGGTATCCGATCCGTCCGCGACATGGGTATCTTGACCACCTCTCCATCAGGCCTAGCAGACACCACCACCGTCCACCGCAGCAGTACCCTGATGCCTGAGTTCTACGGTCCCCGATTCTACTTCAGACAATTCCTCCGCGCCAGGAACGCCTTCACCGGAATTCTCTGGCACTATACGTTCCTGTTCGCTATCACGGCTCTACTCCTGCCTTCGGTTCGCACCCTCGTCCGGAAGTACATTTACACTCCGGGTACTGGCCCTACCCTCGAGGATTCCGTCAACGACTTCGTCGAGTACCGCGCCGTCGCGACTGCGGATCAGGATACCCCCACGCCTCAGCGCGTGCTGGGCAAGTTGAGATACCAGGGTACTATGTATGAGTTCACTGGGCTGAGTCTGGCTGAGGCGGCCATGACGATTCTTGAGAATGAGGAGAAGGTGAAGAAGGTGTCTCGTTGTGGTATCGTCACTACTGCTACTTTGGGTCAGGAGTTCATTGATCGCTGGGATAAGGTCGGGTGTCATATTGAGACTCAGATCGTTGATAATTGATTTGCTTGTGGCCTTGGCCGATTGACGAACTCTCAACAGGATTTTGTTATATAGCTACTTATGACTTGAGCTGGTTGTTTATAGATATTCATTTGGTTGTCAATAATACTACTTACTTGCTAGTGAACTGCCCCGCGGCTCGTTCGAACAGCTCTCATACTATGCCGACCTCCATGTTACTTATATAAATGACTTTATCCTAGTACTAGTGACCCATTTTCAATAACCTGTAAATCCCAAACAATCTTCGATATAATCCCGCCCAGCGGATAAACCCAAAGTCCCAAAACAGACCCAAGAATACAACGATCAAGCAAGATATGCGTACAGAAAAGTACACTTGAGTAGTACCCATACATAGCACCACCTCCATCAAAATCAATGCTCACAACCTCGACATCCTCAAACTCTTAAACACCACCTCCTTCAACCACCACGCAATAATCTCATTCACCTCCTCCGGCTCCTGCCACAGTGCCCAATGCCCCGTGTTCACCTGCTTGTACGTCAAATGCGGCACCGTCCTCGTCATTCCTTTTCCTAGATGCGGCGGCAGTGCGGAGTCCTTCAGCGCTTGGATGAATAGTAATGGGGCTGTGATGCGGGCGTTCAGGATGGCGAGCTCTTCTTCGTAGTTTATCTCCCGTGTGCGGTACCAGTTTACTGTGTGTTTGTCAGTATTATTTTTTTCCCTCAATACTAGGGGTTGGGCGGTAATGGGAATAGGGATGGTTGGAACATACATGGCCCTCTCAGCCCGTTCCTCGAGAATTCATTCGCGTAGTATTCCAGTTCCTGGATGTCATCCACATTAGCCTCTGCATCCCACTCCCTTCTTTCATAAGAAGCAAGTAGAAATAAACTCACCACCTCACTCAACAAAGGCGACGGCCTAACAAGCTCCATCCGATCCAACAAAACCCCATACTCGGCATCAAACGCCACGTCCCTATCATCCGTGCGACCGCCATACAGCGCCGACAAGAACTTTTCGATATCTTCCTTACTAAAGATGACATCTTCGAGATTCCCGCTCCGGAATTGCAGCTGGTACGCGAAATGCGGCGCAATGTTCTCTACCATGTCTTCTAGCGCGAGGTATTTCCGGGTTGGCGCTGCGTATGGCACGCAGACCGTGAAGATGTGCGTTACGAGCTCCGGGTGCCAGAGCGCGACGCGGTAGGCGAGAGCGGCGCCCCTGTTCGGTTTGAGGTTTAGTTTGTTTGTTTGTTTGCTTGCTGTTATAGTGTAGAATATATTGTTTGAATATCAAGATGGAGGTGAAAGTGCTTACCAGTCATGTCCGCCGAGGATGATCTCGGGTGCGTCTAGTTGGATTGCGAGTTCTTTGATGTCGTTGGCGCAGCTTTTGTGCGAATATAGTTCTATTTCTTCGGGTGCGTCCTATTTATTCGTTAATATTGATGTCTTGTGTGTTTTGAGGGTGATGATGGCACGTACTGTTCGGCCGTATCCTAGACAATCTGGCGCGACAACTCGCAGACCCATGGAAATCAACATGGGGATTTGGTAGCGCCATCCCATGGATAGGTCGGGGAAGCCATGGAGCTGTACGCAACAGATAGTAGTTAGATCGTCTTGTCTGGTTTAGATGATACGTATTTTAATGTGATATATATCACTAGTCACTCTTGATTGGGATGGCATCACGCACGAGGAAGATTGTTGCCCGATAAACCCCCGATTCGGGCTCGCTGTAGAGGTAGCCTGCGATATATATCAGCGATCATGTTTTACAGCTTCTAGTGTCTCTACATCTGGATGAATATAGGGGGACAGCTGTGCTGCATGATTATAATAATGATGCATGATTTGAGGAATAATCGAGCCTGCAGGATAGCCGTCCTTTGAATTGCATCAGATGTGCTGCATCTCCTACATACCGTATGTCTTGCCATTGACGGTTGCCGAGCGGCGCTCGACCCTCGGGTCGCCGGTTACATCGATCTTGTCCACGGTCATGACGGAACAACGTTGGATGGAAAGCTGCAATGTTCAAGTACTGACAAGGATGTCTACTGCAGGAAGAGATTTAGATGGAGTGAAAGAAGTGTTCAGGCAAGTTGCATGCTACTATACCGACTTTCCCAGGATCTATAAATGGTACCCTATGGAGACCCCCGCCAGCTGTCCCGTCACGTGCAACCGGGGCTATTGATCGATGAATATAAGACTAACTACAGGAAATGAGGCGACAGAGTCCATTGGGCACGAGTAATATGGCATTTCTGGTACACATAAACCTGTTTTCCTGGCAGTAGTTTCGCCCTGGTTGATTGGTGACCGCCGAATTGTTTGTGTTCAGCCAGCCGAAGGGGGGAACTCGCCGGCCTTCCCGCCGAGATGCCTCGGTTCTTACTCGATGCAGACACTAAGAATGTACATAAGGAGGAGAAGCATAGACTTGCCTTCAACCTCCGGTCGACATTGCAATTCGCTACTCGATATGATAGAATATGGTGGAATTAAATAAAACGAAGAATGAGAAAGGGTGTCACCGCTTCTGCTGCTAATAGATTACCGTATCTTCTTGGTCCTCCTCCACTTCACCGCCATCATCGTCGTGTCGATGGATATCCGAGCGGTCATGGTCCATACTAGTAGATACATTGCTGTCATTAGCAGGTGAGGTCTCGGCTTTGGCTTCTTCGGAGCCTCCACCGGCTGTTGTCTCAGCTCCCATAGTCACCGAAGACGCTTGAGCGACGCTCTTATTCTCCATGGCGTCTGACTCGGACACAGAGGCTGGTTCCTGGGTCTCTTCATGCTCAGCCTCCTGCATCTTCTCCTCCTGCTGCTCGGGGTTCTTCTCCTCGTGGGACGAATAGCGTGCGTCGAACTCCGCCACTTCTCTTGCGACAGTAGCTTCCGCTTCTTTAATCTGGTCCTGTATTATGTCCTCATCCTCCGCCCTTAGCTGCCACGGCTTGTAGTACTGCAGATAGAATAGTCAGAATCTCCCAAACTCAAGCACCAACGCCACAAAACCATAAAGTCGGGAAACATACTAATACCGGCTCTGTCCTCGTCTTAAGGAAATGAGCCATCGCAATCAGATTCGAGTGGCGCGTGCGCATCTGAGACATCCATTTATCAGCGCCCGCACGACATAAACCGAGCAGCAAACCAAAAACCCAGCAAATCACCATCATGACCACCATCCGGGAACACGGAATCTTAAAACTCACCGATTCCTCCTCGTAGAACCTCTGCTCCTTCTTCCGAATCACCGCCAGTTCCTCCCGCCTCTTCTTCTTCAGCTCTCCATATTCTTCATCCTGCAACTTCAGCTTATCCTGTTGTCGTCGTTCAATATCTGCACGTCGCTTTTGGGCCGCCGAGGTCGAGCTCTGCGAAAGCGTCCCCAGCAGAGCACCGAATAGTCGTTGGCCGCGTTTGCGCTCCTCATCCCGTCCTGCGCCACGCCGCGGTTTCCGTTCTGTTACATCCGGTGAGGCCTGTTTGCGA
Organism: Aspergillus piperis CBS 112811; assembly: GCF_003184755.1. Lineage (NCBI taxonomy): Eukaryota > Fungi > Ascomycota > Eurotiomycetes > Eurotiales > Aspergillaceae > Aspergillus > Aspergillus piperis. Next base: position 1,568,952 of record NW_020291598.1, on the reverse strand, counting down.
TCCGGAATTGACTGGGTGTCATCATGATGTTCCGTTTGTGAGCTAAGACGACGGCGTTTGTTCTCCGAGTCTGGGTCTTCAATCGACGACTGTCGCCGCTTTAGCCCTGCTTCTGGAGACGGGATTGTAGTAGTGTCCTGGTCGGGGAGGGCGACGGCCGACGCGAGAGTTCTGTATTTTCATGCAAATGTCCCATGTTAGCAGGGATGTTTCTTGTCAAGAAAAATAGTCAGGGTAGGCAGCGAAATAATATATACCCTTCGGTCATATCTGGCAGGGAGAAGCCGTGAGAGGTGAGGAAAGAAGGAAATAAGAATCAATCAGATGAAAACAGGAATGCTTGTAAAATTAGAAGAACAGACACTTGGTATCGAACAACTCCAATCAAAACATTCCGCGAAAACAACCAGAAGTCACCGGGTATTCATTTGCAGCTTCTCTCAATCAAACCTTCGTTTCGGTATCGCGATATGCCCGGCGCGGCGGGACTCCAACGGCCCGTGCACGGACCACCAGACCGCCCCGAAAGAGCGTTTCTTCCAGTTCCACCCTCCCTCTCTGCCTCTCTCTTCTGTGTGTCCCCGACCCAGACTTCTTCGATTGCCTTCCACTGTCTCGCTGCTGACATATCACATTATATCATTACGAAGCGTTAACTGCTCGTAATAACGGCAGCTTTCTTCGACACCGGACCTGAGATCTGTCCTCGTTATCCACACTCGTTCTTCTCAAGACTCGTCGCGTCCCTCTCAACACTTTCACCAAAGAGCTACTAATCCCATAAATCCACCATGTCTCGCCATCACCCCGATCTCGTCATGTGCCGCAAGCAGCCCGGTATCTCTATCGGCCGCTTGTGCGATAAGTGTGACGGCAAATGTCCCGTGTGCGACTCCTACGTGCGTCCCACGACCCTGGTCCGCATTTGCGACGAGTGCTCCTTCGGAAACTACCAGAACAAGTGCATCGTGTGTGGTGGAGAGGGAATCAGTGATGCTTTCTATTGCTTTGAGTGCACGCGACTCGAGAAGGACCGAGACGGATGCCCGAAGATTATAAACTTGGGAAGTTCGAGGACGGATTTATTCTACCAAAAGAAAAGTTTTCGAAATCATTGATGTGGGCTGGGTGTTGTTTTCTCCTTGTTCGCCACGCGTTTGGGCTCTTGGGCGAGAGCGTCTGCTCTCTGCATCGTATGCTCCTGGTCTTAGGGAGCTCTGCAGACTTATGGGGGTGGCTTGGGCGAATATAAACGGTTGTTGAGTGTGAGACGGCTACAGCTACAGAAGACAGAGGAGATTTGTACCGGCGGTGTTTCGGTCACAGGTGCCCGGGCTATATACTATCGCGGATCATAGAGCGGGATATACAAGAAATTACGAATCATCTAACCACGCGCGGAGATTTACCGACCCGGACGTCTCGGTCTCGCAAATCCCCGGCTCGGTCCGTTGTCCTGGGGCGGGTGGACTTCTTCATGCAACCTTTCGCCCGTGATCTCATCAGGCGAGGAGGCCTCGATCTGCGTGCTGTGTTAGGGACTCTTCAATCAATCGAGCGTGTGCATTCAGCTCTTACCTTCTTTGAAATCTTCAGGCCCTGATCGCCAGCCATAGTGATTGCATGCATCCGGGAGCTGGCGTACAGCATACGCTCCTTGATCGAGGAACCCGAGGGGCAGGTATAGATGAAGATCACCACGTCGGAGTCGGGGTAGTGGTAAAGTGTGTACCGGGGAGAAGACGAAGGGATGTGTGACTGGACGGAGTTCGCCTCCACTCCGGACTCAGCGGCAGCAACCTTGATCGCCTCCGTGGGGACATCAATGGACTGTATTTAGACAAATCGAAGTTAGATTCTTAATTGAAAGACACATAACCCAGTGCATTGATCGCAGGATCATGAAGAGACGTACCAGCTGAACCAGGCCTCCCTGCTGTAACCCTTCGAGGGCCTGCTTAACATCGTCATCGACCTTCATCTTGACCGATGCACCACCGAATGGGTTTGCCCTGTTGAACGTGCCACCAATACCGATATCTCTGCTCGGAGTGCCGCTGCGAGCCTCCTCTTCGGCTCTCCGCACAGCCTCCAACTCCCGCTCCTTCTCACCCATCAGATCCTCCCGTCGGAAACCGCCCGCGGTACCCTTCTTCTCAGCATCCCGCTCCTTCCATGCCTCCTCACCAATGACCTCATCTTCATCCGTAGCGAAGATGGTGGAAGCAAACTTCTCCGTTCCCAGTTCCCTAGCCAAGGTGGCGCGGGTTGCGGCGAAGAGAGTCTTAGCGCGCACGCCAGCATTAGAAGGAATGTAGGTCAGAGCCACGAGGGAGGATGAACCACCCTCAGGGCGACGAATGAGGAGGTAAAGAGGAGTTTTGGGTTCAAGGACGGACGAGAGCTGGGAAAGAGATGGGTAGAAGGCGTTTGGAGAGGCGAAAGGAACCGGGGAAAGGGGCGACAGGCTTTCCGACTTGATTGTTACGGGAAGACAGAAGATGGATTCATCGGAGACGAAGTTCCTGAAGGCTTCGTGAAGCTCATCAGAGACTATTGTGTATAGTTAGCAAAGAATGCTGGAGTTGAGCGTAACTTGGGTTTGTAAGGTGGCATGTCCGAGGGGATCGGTTGCGGGATGTCGTAATCGTCAGGAACAAGGGGAAGACGAGGGGAACGAGATTTGTAGATATGTACCTGAGATTCCGGACTGCATCGTGAATCAAGGTCCAGCAGTAGCTCCTGGCCGTTTCGGGTTATGCAACTTATCGGCCGGTCTACTTCCTGCAGTCGAGGGGTTTATCTGGAAGGTTGTTTCGGGGAGACAGACGGAGGGGAAGGGCAGAAGCGGTGTGTCTTGCTTCTAGCGGGGCTCAGTTTGCTGCCCCGGGTGATCGGCCCCCTTATCTACGTGGGAAGTTTTGTATCTACGTACTTCTACTCTATACTACACCCTCGGAATTCAATGGACTTCTCTGAATGGTTTTTGGCTCTATCCAAGAACGGAGGTATGCTAACATAGGAAATGAACAAGGAAAACGGATATAATATATACAACCCACTCCACGTGGATCTCGCCTGGCGGCTCTCCAATACCCCCAAACATATAAACAGGAGATTACTGATAACTCAGCGATCGAAAACGCCACCATGCTCATGGTATCAAATGCTTTCGAGAACATACAGTGGCCATCCCTTCAATGGGAGCCACTTACTCTTCATAGTTTCCACCAACGAAAGCCCACCCGGAGGTCTCCAGCTTGCCCTTCAGGAACTCGTACACGGTGAAAGTGACGGCCTGACCAGGTGCCACTCTCATCACACGGGGTGTGATACCCTTGTAGAAGGCGCGAGCACCCTCTTGCTTGAACATGTCCTTCGCGATGACCATGATACGTGATACGGCTGATTGACCGGGCTCAGCGCGGGTCTTCTGCAGTCTCGTCTTGATCGTGTCGATCGGGGCGTTGGAAAAAGGCCCGACGGCACCGGAGATCAGACCGATAAAAGTTGTCTGGTAGGAAGGAAGCTGTGTGTTGCTGTACTCGGGCTGAACTCTCTGGAGGAAAGCCTTCAATTCGGTGTAGGCTGTGAAGTTGGCCGCTTGGTTGGTTCCTTGACGAAGGGCAGTCAGGGAGACACCGCGGTACAGAGTGCTGAATCCCTCTTCCTTGATCACGGTGAAAAGCGCATGTGGTGCACTGCGGTACTTGGGGGTATCGAGAGGGTCCGCCAGACTGTGATGTTGTGCTTGCAAACGAATCTTAACAACCTCCATAGGATTGACCACTGCCACGGCTTCGGTCACACCAGCAGCAAGACCAGCTAAATGAAAGGAGCCCTGTTAGCCTCCACATACCCCACTAAAGAAGGGCAATGGATTGCAACTTACCCAGGAAAGTGGCTTTGCTGGTCACGGCACCGGTCTCCTTATCAGCAAGCATTTGCTTGTATGATTCGTAGGAGGTGAACCGGATTGCCATCTTAGGGATGATACCACCAAGGACAGCACCCAGACCCTTGTATAGACCCATGGCAGTCTCCTTCTTCACGATCTCAACACCAGTGGCAACGAACCCGCGGGGTTTTACCTATCAGACGGTTAACAGTGACTCAATGCTTCACACATGGTGCTCACTTACACCCGGTGCGCGGGCCCGGCGAGAGAGCTGCATCCGAACTTTGATGGTGTCTGGCATATACTGTCAGTGGGGTTCTCGCCCGGGACAGTCAATTGATTTATTTTAGCACATACCGAGGGGGTGACACACGAGCGCTTCCATCATACCGGCACCACCACCAGCTGAATCGCAAGTTAGTACAGTACTCACTCAATGCGCCGGGAGGGTTTGCTTACCGATGAGGTTCACAGCCGGGGAGGCTGGCTTCTTGCCATTGCGGCCTTGTACAGTTTTTGCGGACATTGTGAACAATTGCTAATTTTGCAGAGATGTTGTTTTCTCCGTCAATTGGTAAGAAGCTCTTCTGCAAGAGCTATAGCCGGCAACGCAGTAGGACAAGCTTCCAGGCGATCGCTTGCAGCGAAAGTACTTTGACAAAAGGGGGGAAAAGAGGAGAGAAAGATCAAGAGTGAATCGCCAGCGATCCGGAGTCCAGGGATCTTTATTATTTTTTAATTAAAAGAAAGGACGGGGACGATCTCGGAGGTTCACAGGAAGGCCCAAAAATACGGGGAGATACGGAAGTATAACTACGTCCCTCGGCTCTGCCCACCCAGGGTATTTAAATCGGCGAGTGAGGGAGTCACTTGATTAGCGGCTTAGCTGGAAGATCCCAAACATTCGCAAGGCCGTTCTCGGCAATGAGGATCTCAGACGGGCTCGGCTCCAGTGGCGGCTTTTGCTGTCGCTTTGGATTGATTTTAGCCCAGGCGTACCGGGCGTGGAGGGAGCTATGACGGGGAAGCGGAGGAAGCTTCTCTGGACGAGCGGAAGCAATGCCGCCGTCTTCGCACAGTAGACCAACAACCGAACGCCTTGAATATGAACTTAGGACAGGGTCAACGGAAGGAAAAGAAACTAGTCAAGTGATTGGATTCTGGACTCTCCACGATTTACGATTTCCCTTAACGTGGGGGACATCCCATCACTTATACCCTTACGGCTGCCATCTCCCCGGTGGTGGTTAAGCTGCTCGTGTCTACTGAACTTATTCTACCTCACCCCGAGGCATCGGGAGCTGCACAAAGTCATTCCGAATAACGGCGCGCACATTGGCACTTCTAGTCCTTGTGGCCTAAAGGTGGCGTGGCCAAAAGTGACCTCAGAGTGCCAATGGTAAGCCGGAACCAAAGATCATGGTTCCCAAATGTCAGGTAAGACCGTACTCTTCACATGCTGGAGAGTTCCCTAATGGCTTGGTTTCCAGCATATCGTCGTCATCTGCCAGTCGTAAGCAGCAGTAGCTACCTACTCACTTACATAGAAAGCCTTAGCTTGTGACATGGCTTTCTTTACCCCCGAGACAAGACCGTGACCCTAAAGTGTGGGGGATAGGAAGTTGGTGCACCAGTCCTATAATTTCCACGGGTAATTCCGGGCCAAGCCTGGGGTCGTTCTTCAGCCGAGGTCCTTTCTCCGTCCGTCAGTGCCGACAGTGGTTAATAGCAAGGAAATGTTCATCCTGTGTGGGATGGATAATAATTACAGTCTGAATGTGATAAAAGGAAAAACAAGAGAAAGAACTATGCCTCTCATCTTGTGACCCCCAGGGATTTTCCCCTTTCCAGCTAGTATATTACCTTTTCGTTGCTTCCTTTTTTGCAAGTCACGGGATTATGCATGTTCCCCTCTCCTGAAGGTTTACCCCACGGTTCATGATTTACCCACGCCCCCCGGAGGTCATTCTTCCGAGCATACATAACGAGATTATTAAGAGAAATAAACTTATGAAAAAAGATTCGAACTGCGAGGAGAAATGTATTACAGGCACGGCATGTCCCTGAACAACCAAAACGGGGAGTAAAGAAAATAATAATAATAGTAAAGAAAACAGAAGAGGGGACATACCGATAAGATAAAAATACTAAAAACAAGGGAAAGCGATCGCTCCCCCAGATCTTCACATGTCAAAGTATAATGAACGGTTAGTCAGTAGATTGTTGTTAGTTTTAGTTAACTAGCATATGATCTCTGTTATTTTGATTATTCATCGCTCTATGCTACCCTAAGTAGTGCGGAGGGGTCTTCCTGTATAGTCCCTATCATGTTCTTTCTTGTCTTGTTATGTGATTCCAGTCATGGCCCCATATCTTACGTCTGTTTAATGGTGGTGTGGGTTTGTCCATCGGAGAGACATGTACGTGCAGTGTCGGAGTAGGAAGGGCTTGGTCACATACTCTCAGCTCACACTTCATGTAGTAGTATAAATGGAATCCAATCTTCTCCGATCTGAGTCTTGGACTTGAGACTAGGTATGTAAGAGTGCGGGACATAGTAATATGCAGCCTTATCTGGATAGAGCCTGAGGTATAAGTTACTAGTATTCTATCGGGAATATACCCCAATAGCAACTATAAGAGACTCATCATAAGTATAAACATTATCTATAGATCTGTTGGTGTAGACGAATAGTAGTAGCGTGACCGACAACTGTGGAAACCCATGCCAAGGATGAACCGATATCTTTAATCCCAATAAGCCTATGGGAAAACCCCACTATATAATTCGAGTCCCCTTCAGGATCAATATCGCTAGTTCAGATGTCGTGTTTCCTCATTATCGCTAATAACTGTATAAATACTAAATGAGTACTTTCATTCCTTTATGTTTCTATTGGTTACGCTGCACCGCACTACTGATAGTTGTGGTCCAAACCCCGGATCGCGTCAAGCAACCGATAAAATGGACAATCGTTCAGCCTATCAGTTTATCAGCCCCCCAGCTCGGACATGATCCGAGTGCTAGGCTCTTTTTTTTACCCTTCTTTTTCAACATTCCACCACGCGACAATGTTGGTATGTGGAATTTCTTGATTTGGTTTATTCTTTTGGAGATTTGGGATCGCTTTTCTGACGTTGAAGCCAAGATATGAAAATTTCCTATTATCGGCATTCATCCCGTATGAGCTGAGCAGCATCAGCAGCAATGTCCATATCCAACCATGACCCCACATCCACCAGGGGCACAACACGAACCCTCAAGACCATCGCCCTCTTTATCCTCCACCAATGGCTCCTCATCGGCATCGGAGTCGCCTGCGTCTTGGCCTACTATTTCCCCAACGTCGCCAAGAGCGGCGGCATCATCCGCTCCGAGTATAGCATTCTCTATGGCGCAATGGCCCTCATTTTCCTGATCTCCGGGCTCAGCGTGCCTCGAGAAAAGCTTATCATCCACCTCCTTAATTGGCGACTGCATGTTCTTGTCCAGGGTCTATCATTCCTCGTTATCCCGGCTTTCATCCTTGCTATCGTGCATATTATCTTGGCCGGTGACCCAGATGAACATATCGATCGCGCCCTGCTGGCTGGGTATATCTTCCTGGCTTGCATTCCTACCACTATTGCTTCGAATGTTGTCATGACTCGCTCGGCGGGCGGTGATGATGCCGCGGCGCTGGTGGAGGTCATTATTGCTAATTTCTTGGGCCCGTTTATCACCGCTGGATGGACGGTGACTTTGCTGCCGAAGTCGGAGGAGTTTGATGTCTGGAGAACTGGGGATGGGAATCTCTCCGATATGTATCGCGATGTGTTTAAGCAGTTGGGTCTGGCGGTGTTGTTGCCGTTGGTGGTCGGTCAGTTGATTCGCTGGGTTTGGCCGGATATTGTGGGCAAGGTGTTGGCCAAGTATCGCATTGCGAAGATTAGCACTGCATGCTTGATTCTGTTGGTTTGGTAAGTTGATTGATTTGACACGCATAGTTCTAAAGACAGTAATAGTTGGCTAACTGGTGATGTATAGGTCTACCTTCTCTTCTTGTTTCGCGACAGGAGCGCTCCAGACTCTTTCCGCTTCGAGTATTGTCTTCGTGGTTTTGTTCAACATTGCGCTGTATATGTTCCTTACGGCTGTTTGCTTTTATTGTTCTCGCCCGCCGAGGATCATCTCTGGTGTGTCGTTAACGGTGAAAGGGAAGACATTCTATCCCTTTCAGCAAATGAACCCTCAGGAGACTATTGCCGTGTGCTTCTGTGGTCCGGCGAAGAGTACTGCGCTGGGAATTCCGCTGCTCTATGCCATGTGGGGCCCGTTGAGTCTGTATATCAAGTCGAAGACGTCTGTGCCTGTGCTGCTATATACCACGGAGCAGATCTGTGTGGCGCATTTCTTTGTGCATATGTTCAAGTGGTGGCATCGGCGGGTTGAAAGGAAGAGTGCTAGTGTGAGTGATGTGGAGTGTGGTGGAGAGGGAAACGCAAATGACGATGGGGAGAAGATGGACTGTCCAGTGTCTGAAGCTGCGTGCGGGACGGATCTGGAGAATAAAAGCAAAGGGGCGGGCGTGAATTTGTCCCAGGAAGGTAATAAGTAATCGTAATAAAGCATAGACAAGCATTCAGCACATAGAGTTTACATAGAAATGGAACCGTATATAACATAAAGGCAGCCCGCGTGCCCCAATCACGCAGTCGAGGAAGGAGAAATGACAAGTCCTTGGCGTTTGATATCTAGAAAGGCATATAGACAAGGGAAAAAGGGCGGAATTCATTGCTCATCAAATGTAGCTCACTTTCACTCCCATCCCGACAGTACCCTTGATTTTCTGCCAACCGGAGCCTGTTATCCTCCGGATGCGCTCCCGCACGTCTTGTCGGCTTAATGCGGCTATGATACCGAGCATGAACAGAAGCGTCCGCGCGAATGATAATGGGTTGCCTGCGATGCTCTTGCTGACGTATTTTAGGATATTGCGCACCACGTTGATCAGTGCTCGTGATTGCTTGGCCCGCGCCTCGGGCTTCTCGGTCTTTTTGATATTCTTGGAGCCAGGAGGTGAGAAGGCCGTTCGACCTGCGGAGGTACCTGGTTTGCTGGATTGCTTCTCTGCGAACCTCCCTTTGCCCTTTATGCTGCCATTGGGATAGGTCTTCTCAATCCCGTAATCCACCTCACTACCGCTGCGTCCATGTCCTTTCTGCGCACGTTCAGCAGCCTCGGCTTCCTCTACCCTGCGGCGCTCTGCCTCTCGCGCTTGTCTTTCCAGCTCGGCATCCTTCTCCCGCTGGAGGGCAGCGGCGCGCAGCTCCCCTTGCTGTTTCTCTTCTTTCAGGCCTTCTAGCGTCTGTAGAAATAGCTCCTTCCGGTCCTCATCGAGAACTTCACTCAGGTTGATGAACTCCTGCGCATACTCCCACTCTTCATTTGCGGGAAGAACATGTAGGGTGAACAGCTCGATTATTCTTACCCTAGCAGCCAGGTCTTTCGGGGTATCCGTACCACCATTTGCCCGCGGTGTAGATGAGCCACTAGTCAGATGGTCTGATATGTCCAGATTGGGTTGTCCGTAAGACGATAGGTATGTTTCAAGCCGTTGTTGATTGAGTTTCTGTGAAGGCGAGTGTTTCAACAGGAGAGTTGCTCTGCGGTAAACGACGATTGTCAGTAATGAAAAGTAGCTGGGAATCCGACGTGATAACTGACAGGTTATATACGACTTCTGCATCCACTGATCCCTCCAAGCCTCTATACCCCGTGCGTACAACGGTCTCCCAGATCTCACCATCGCGAACAGTGGTCGAGATGGCCTTCCATTCTTTCTGCCCAAACAGCTTCTTGCCTTCTTCAGGACCCAATTCAATGATTTGGCTCAGGAGTGTAATGTACAGATTCCACACTTTAATCCGCCAGGTCGGCTGGGCTGAAGCAACGGGCGCGACGGAATCATCGCCATTGACGAACTGCTCGTCGGCTCCCCTGACCACCGTAATCGCAGGCTCAAGGGCTGAAAGTGCTTCTTGTAACCGTAGTGTCAGAAAGAGATTTGACGCCTTCTTATATGTTTTTGAGCAAAGCTTGGAGGGAGACAATGAAGATGTGGACGAGGAGAGGAGTTGCGACTGGGACGCCGACATGTAGGAACTATCGTCGGCCATTGTTCACCGCCAGCGGAAAATGCGACGGATCGGAAAGATGAATCAAAGAAGGGAAATCGAATGGAACGTGCGCGGCTATCAATAAAGGCAGAAACTGCACGAGGAATAAATGGATGCGATCGAATTGGAGCTCTGGGTGGTTGGGACGGTAGAGGGAACAGCGTGACACTAAGTTGGGCTAAGAACAATGCTTGGACTGGAGGAGTTTCAGCATCACCTCGGCTCATGCGTTTCGCTGGCCGAGAGTCTGGGGTCTGATGTCACGGGACGCCGCTGTCGGAAACTCCCCAAAATAGACTCTCTGCGCCTGAGGCCTCCAGGCACAGCTCCAGTCGCGGGAATCCAGTGACGATCTTCCCCTCTCCATCATTCATCCATTCATGAATCTTGCTGGAATTCGTTGCTTGTGTCTCGGCTGTTCCTTCTCTGGTATTGCAGTGCAACCGGGTCTAGAATCTTCCGACTCTTTATGACAAGCTTCTGACTGGGGATCTCACAGTATTCTTTGTTTAGGCTGATCCACTATCTACTACTCCGTCCTGATTCACCTATTCATTAACACAATAGCCAGATACGCATCCCTTGTATCTGCCTTACTTCCACTCTTCAAGCTTTTATATATTCTCACTCTCCTTTGTACGGTGCTACTGCATCGTTGAGCTGCCGAAAACAATGGATATATCCGCCCAAACATTCTTCTACCACCTGCCCAGAGTATTGGATGACCTGGCATCCTGTTGTTTCGTATCTATAGACTTTGAATTCTCTGGCATCGCCAAAGGCCTCGGACCTTCTCCCAAGAGCAGAAGCACCTTGCAAGAGCGCTATGAAGAAGTCAAGAATTCTGCTGATCAATACCAAATACTACAAGTTGGCTTGACTATCTGCCATGAGGATCCGGAGACAGGTTAGACACACATGTCCACCACTCCAGGTTGATGGGTTAATAGCGCAATCACAGAAACGTACACCTTGAAGCCGTATAATCTATACTTGAGCCCAATCATCGATCGGAAGCTGGATTTAGACCGAAACTGTTCCTTCCAAAGCAGTGGTATGCTCGTTTCAAAGCTGCCCGCATCCCGTTAACCTAATACGATCTACTTAGCCGTCGAGTTCCTCCTGGAAAACAAGTTTAGCATGGAAGAATTGTACAAGAATGGCGTTACCTACTTGTCGAGAGATGAGGAAAGTCGAATAATGGCCAGAGTCATGCAGAGAAATGAACGCACGACAGCACGCAGCTCCCTGGATGTCGCGGACCATGAGCATGAGTCTATAGCTTTTCTAAAGGATGCTCGCCGTCTTGTAGATGATTGGCTGGCGCTTGGTAAAGTAATAAATTCGGTCACATTTACTAGTACTGCTTTTCTGACCGTGATAGCAGGCCCGGGACAATTACCTTAATATCCCGCCGCCTCGGCCTATTAATGGACCTGCTCCACCCAATCACCCCAAATCTATGCCGACAGACCTCAATAGGTTTCAAAAGAGGCTTGTTCATCAGCTTATCGAAGTGGAGTATCCGAATTTGGTGACTGTCAGTAAGCCAGGATTTATACAGATAATCGACTACGACGAACAGCGCGAGAAGGCCGTTCGCGACCAGAGGGTGAAATGGGTACAAGAAAGGATCTGGAAACAGACTGGATTCAGATGGATCGCGGAGGCGCTAGCTGGGGGCGATCTGACCAACCTCGAGCCTTTTTGCTTCATCAATTTGATGTCGTCTTCGAAGGAGAACCCCCAAAGTTCCCTCCAGGACTTCTCGCGGAGGGTGAAGCAGCGTTTGCAGAAGAATAGACCTATTCTGGTGGGCCACAATCTCTTCACGGACCTGATTTACTTTTGTCGGTGCTTCTTTGGGCCTCTCCCGGACCGTGTGGAGGATTTTCAAGCCATGGCTCACAAGATGTTCCCGGTGTTGATGGATACGAAGTATATGGCTACCCACAATTGTGGCTCCATTAATCCCAGGTCTTCCCTACAGGAAATCAATGACAGCCTCGCTGCACAGCCAACACCAGCAATAAGTAGGTCAATAACTATGTTGTCGTTCCTCACTAATGTCGATCAGGTATACACCCTCAGTTTACCAAGTACAATACGCGGGCCATTGATCACGAAGCCGGCTTTGATAGTTTGCTCACTGCTCAGGTCTTCATAAAACTTTCTGCCCAGCTCCGAGACAGGGGAACTTCTGGAATTCCGCCAACAATTCCAGAGATGCCTCAACCCAGTGAAAAGTCCAAGGAGCCCACGAAGCAGGTCATCGGCGACTTCGAGGCTACTGTCGTCCTACCTAGAGGTCCCAAGTCGAACAACGTCCGTATTATGTTCGGCTCTATTGAAGTTGAAAAAGTTGTCCAAGACAATGGCGGCAAGGACGCTGGCGAGGTAACCAGAATATCCTTGACACCCCACGACTCTCCTGAGACACAGAAGAAAGCCGACGAGGGCCGATTGATTCCACGCTTAGGCGCGCAATTCTGGGAGATTTATGGAAACAAATTGCGCGTCTTTGGTACGAATGAGAGGGTATGCCACATTGGCTAGGCCCTCTTGAAAGCCAGCCAACATGCCCAATGAGCGTTGACCATTAACTACATCCCATGATTACGAGGAAAGTAGCTCCTAGATACCAGAATACCTAGTTTGCATGATTGAATAGCAACAGCTACAGTCTCCATAGGCGAAGCCGTATGAATGAATGTATGCAGCGTCTATCTAACAGTACGCCTTGATTTGAGAAGGTACCGCTAGCGAAAAATGGCCGCAAAAACCGCTCTGAGCACCGGAAAATGATCGACTGGTCGTGGTTACTCAACGCAGTGATGATAAGGAAAGGTGCCGTAGAGAAGAAAAGAACAGAAATGGGCCGCACTGCAGAACTTTTAAACCAAGCGGAATGATGGGTCACATGACATACTAGCCCGGTCGGGACTAGCTCCGTCCCGACGCTCCCTCGCAGGTGACCGCCAACTTTTCTCGCTATATCGTCGGCCTCCGGACCTGTTGACAAGTACCCCAGCATATAACCAACACATTTGGAGATGTCGTCAGGGTCCAATGGTGCCAGGCGCGTAGCGTCGCTTTTGCGTACGTGCTTGCCGATTTGAAATTCAAAACCAATGCGTGTCCGTACTGACTGCTCCAGGGCCTGCGATCTCCGATCCCAGAGTGTGCAGAAGCTGTCAAGAGACGCTTGTCCGCCGCAATTACGCCACGGCCTCTACACAGGCTTCCACAGAAACTCCCTCCACCGCCGCATCAGCTTTCCCCGTCGTGAAGCCCACCCATACCATCAAGGCCGGCGTGGTCCTCTCCCGTCCCCCTCAAATCACCCGCGACCTTACCGACTTCGAGAAGGCGTACTATTTCTACCAGAAGCGATTGAACGAGCGTCTCCAGCTACCTTTCACGAAATACTTCTACTTTAAGCGTGGAACGCCCGCTGACGAGGACTGGAAGCGCAAGATCCGCGAGCGTCAGACCCCCGCACGCGACATCGGCAAGTACAACCCGTACTCGAAGGAGGCATGGAACGATGAACTCCTCGTTGGAGCCGTCGAGTCGGACCCGGCCCACCAGGTGGAGATGCTTGTGCAGGATGCGGAGTCGACGGTCAATGCCACTTCCCAGGACACCAGCAAGAAGGAAGAGATCCCGAGGCCCTTCCCCCGGGTGACGGAGGCGGACCAGAAGAACGATCAGAGAAGCCTCAACCGGGCACTGCAGAGGACTCTCTATCTCCTTGTGCAGTCCAAGGATGGATTCTGGACGTTCCCCAGCTCTCCTATTGTGGCTGAAGAGACTCTCCGTCAGGTAAGTTCCGCTGACTCTGCTCGGTGTTTCAGCAGCGGCAGTGAGCGCTAACGCTATTTGAAAACAGGCCGCCGAACGTACCCTCGAGCAAGCCGCCGGTGTCAACATGAACACCTGGATGGTCGGCTACCACCCCGTGGGCCACTACGTCTACAACTTCCGCAACCCGAGCAAGCTGGCAACCGGCCCCGCAGGCGAGAAGGTCTTCTTCATGAAGTCGCGCATCATGGCCGGCCAGGCCGACCTTTCCGGAAACGCTCAGAACCTGACCGACTTCAAGTGGCTGTCGAAGGACGAGATTTCGAAGTTTGTGAAGCCGCAGTACTACGCCAGCGTCAAGAACATGCTGGCCGATCGGTAAGCCGATGTTTCTTAGGTGTGATGGAGTAGTAGTGTATGGATATGGATAGTTGTCGTTGTGCGGACTTGTTTCTTTCCCCGAGGGGGTTTTGTGCCCTTGGTTGGTAGTACAGCAGGTCTGAGTCTTGCATATATCATCTCGTCGGTCATGTATAACTAGCTTTTATTGTTTTCTTTTCGCTTTCTATTCGCAATGAAGACCTTTCTTGTTCCTAAGACTATTTCCGAATCAACCAAACGCCATGCAGATTCCTTCCCAGTTATAGTGACAATAGACATAAGTAGGTATCTTAAATGCAGAAAAGAATAACTAATGACTACTTCAAGTTGAACTTCTGCCCCGTAATCGCAGGCTGATTTTTCGACGAACTCCCCGTCAACCCCTTGCCACACATCGGACACGCTATACGGCGTTAGCCAAATCATCCTTCAATAGTAATGTAAAAAGAAAGAAAACGAACCATTCTTCTGATACGCACACCGCTGACAATACTTCCTCCCCTGCTCCGTCTTGGTTTTGCAAACCTCACAGGAGGAAGCATACGCCGCGTAGGGATTCTTGGCTTTGGAGCTGAGGAGTTTGCTCTATACAATATTAGCATCGTCAACACGGTATATAGCAGTAGCAATAATAGTAATAGTCATAAGAAATAAGGAATAAAATGGATTGATACATACCTTCCCAATCCCCGTACTCCCCAACGTACTAGACTTGGCTTTCCCTCCAGCAACAGCAGCACCAGCACCAGCACCACTGCCACTGCTGCTGCTACTACCACCGAGCGTTGTGGCTGGTGAGCCATAGTACATTTCTGTTTTGCGTTTCACGCCGGGAGTGGCGAGCTCCGTTTGTTTGAGTTTCTTTTGGCATTTGGAGCAGACCATTTTCTCTTGCTTTTATTACTTTTGGTGGAGGGGGGAGGTTGAAGGGAGAAGTGAGTATGAGCGGTTATATGTTGAGATATGGTGAAAGGTGGTGAAAGATAGTCTGATGGGAGGGAGTAAGTATGTCGGGATAGGAAGTATTGGATGGATGATGGGTGGAGAGTATTGGAGGGATGATGACGCCAGTTGCTTGGTTGGTAGTGCTAGACTAAACTGCACCCGGGATTTGCGTGGTGGTGGGGTGTGGGGTGCCGTAGTTGGGTTGGGGGTATACATATCTACATTGGCAGTTACGGTGGGTGGATGTTGGTTTGAATACATCTTTACTTGCTGTGGGAAGTCATCGAAAATGTTGCTATGTAATGTAATTTATTTGGTTTGGTTGGGTAGGATCCCCGACTCTCAGCTGGTCAATACTAATATGTACTGTCATATAATATTCGGTAGCAGTGTAGTGTCAGAAGTACCAAGTAGTTGAGGTGATCATCAGAGTATATACTCCAATAAGCAACAAGGTACTATTTGACCATGTTTGAATAGTACAAGGTTCTCTGCAGGGTGTGCTGCAGTCTGGTTTGAATCAGTCACAAAAAGTGTTGGACCCATGTTATATCCTCACACATCCCGCCGATCCGTGCATATATCAGTCCGGAACATTGTGATTCCATATTGCATTTGGAATGTCGCTGCAGTTGATTGTATATGCCAGGAGATTGTGCAAAGTCTGCCGAGTGTGTAAGAGATGCTTAAACGTCTGGATTCCCGCTTTGATCTTAGTACGAGTGCCTCCAATCTCTGCTCTGGATAGCTTAAGATTCCCTTGAATATCAAGTAGTAGATCAAGGGTGAGCAGGAGCAGTGACGACTAGTTGATATGCCTACTTGGTGGTTATTTTAATCCAGAAATTAGGCGAGTCTAAAAAGAACATCCAAAGTCCACATTGATATCCCGTCCGGCTTTTAGTTTCATCGGCTTGGAAAAAGCACGTCAGTAATCACAAGCACATTGCAATACCGGTAGATCTGTATAACTGGGATAAGTCCGTGGCTTTCCAGAAAAGCTCACCGGGTGCGAAGGGTATAATGCAGACAGCATTGATCCATCCACACTCCAGAGCAGCATCAAGGGGCCAGACAGGGCGGAGATCTAGCGCTTTTATCTTCAAGTTGGGCGCCTGCCAACACCGTTGGTTGCCCAAACAGTGGCAGGTGGATTTATAAAGCTAGCCTTCGGAGAGGGTATAGACAATAAGCTAACAGCCTCGTCAAAAGAATCACGCCTTTTTTTTGCCCAGGCGCCTCGGATCGTGACAAGTCATAGTTCGACGGGGATTTTCCAAGTCACCATGCCTTAGCCCCGAATAAGGCCAATGACGGTGTGCTGACTTCGGAAACCAAGAACACCCTGCACCTGCAGGTAAGCATATTAACCATTTAATTTCTGGCCGCAGTTCTTCAGGCCTCGGGGGATGTTCATACATAGGATGGTGCACTAGGCGACAGCGATGCAGCCCTTTTGATCCATGACCAATGTTTCGAGGTACGGGCGCGATGGTGTGCACAACCACCCGCAACCCGAAAGGGCCACATGCGTATGCCTCCCGGACGGCAGTAAGCAGGCCAAAATAGAATCACGGCTGACTGGCCATGGAAGACGGGAAGAAGAGAAAGCAAGTAGATAAGATGAGCGGTGGTTGCTGACCATCGTGGCCTCCGAGTGGATGTGGCAACAAATTGCCCGTCTTAAATCCTTCTCGTTCGCACAACCCAACTTTCCCTCCACTTCGGCTTCAGCTCTTCCACGACATCCTCCCCCTCCAATTCTGACAGCCAATCCCCGACCCGCTTGGGCTTTTGAAATTTCGTGCAGATGGGAGCTGGACATTCAGCTGCCCTGAACAAGGCGACCCTCCCTCCCACAACTCAGACTTGCGTGGTCCTCCCCAAAAAGCTGTTTGTCTCCCAAAGCTGCAGGATGACCCGCCACTCCTGAACTGGTCTGCATTGGACGGCGAGTTCCAGAGCCCAGGCTGGACTAGCAAACCTGCAAAGACGGGAACTCCTTCGCTATGCACCAGGCAGGGGAAAGCAAAGAAGAAGAAAAGTAAATAAGGAAAAAGCGAAAAGCGAAGGGCAACCAGAAGAAGAGAACGGCACAGAAAAGCAAAGAAAGGAAGGAAGATGCAAGCACGGGTCGCCGTGCTACCCAGGTTCCTGGATACTGTCGAGCAATGATCGCCTGTTCCAGCGCCGTGGTTCGTCTGGTTGGACATCGCTCTTTCTGCCCAGACCATCACCCTGGGGCCAGCTCGCTGGTTCCCTGACCTGACTCTTCTATAAAGCGGTCCTTCAGGTGGCATCGCCACGGGCTGGTTTCTTTAGCTGGGATGTTGTCAGATCACCGCCAGTCGCGTTGGACTGGCTATAAGTCTTTGTTCTGGTACTGTTCGTGCGTGTCTCAGCGCACAGCCAGCTAACTGTACGTCTCCCATCCTCGCCTTACCAACCCCCCCACTCCGGGCATCTCCTTTTTTTTTATAGGACTCTTTTCAACTGACCCTGACATAGTCTAGCGGTTTTCAATCATTTGTGTTTTTGCTTTTTCCCCCCAGACACTACTTGGGCGCCCGGACCAGGCTTGGTTTGCTACTAGCTTATTGATTACCGACTCCTTTTCCCTGCCTTCACCTTTCTTTTTCTCAGGGCCCAGAACGGCAGGTTGACGTTGAGCACGTCGTCAAGAGGTCGGGAATCCCTTGCTTCAAGGTGGAATCGGAACTGAATCTTGCCCACACCGCACGCTTCTTTTCTCTTTCATCTTCCATCCCTCCCCCTCAGCGGGCATCGCTCATTACCCTCCCACGAGCTCTCCGCCCAAAGTTCTAAGTGCAAACCTAAAGTAAGGATAAGAGGGCCCTTGAGTGACTCGCCTACTTAGTGTCATCTGGTAGCACGGAAGATTCGCGCAACGAACCAGGGGACGTCTTTTAGTGGTTACTCCAGTGGTCGAAGGAATCGAGAGGAGATAAGGAAAATGCCCCCCAGCAGTTCGTCTTTTACGGCGCTGAATCTGCCCTCGACATTTTCGCTACCGCCATGCATGGAATACTTCACTCTCACCGCCGGCCCAAATACGGACCTTTGGCGTAAGCCACCGAACCGGGATACTGCAACGGCTCCTATCGTGTTTACATCCTTGCGGAGCCCATTTGTAGTTGCCGAGGTCACTGTCACGGCCGACTGGGAAATGGAATGGGACCAGGGTGGTCTGGTGATCTTTGCCGGAGCTGCGCCGCAATCATTCTCGCCAGACAGTACTCCACGATCGGGCCGCTCCGGGTACCCTCAACCGTTACGACCCTGTAAATGGGTCAAGGCCGGGATGGAGTTCAGTTCGGGCACGATGAACGCATCGTCGGTAAGCGCAACCTCCGACGGCGCGGACTGGTGTCTCTCACCACTGTCGATCCCCGATCGCGGTCCATCGGCCATGCATTCGTTACGCATCAAATTGGAGCGAGTCGGACATTCGCTCTGGATATGGTACCAGGATCCATCGGCGGTGCCGTATGCAGCGAGCCCGGCGGCCGTGAGCAGCACGTGGAAGAAGCTGCGGGAAGTAACATGGTTCTTCTACGGGGTAGAAGACAAGTTCGTCCACGTGGGCGTCTATGCCAGTCGCCCGCATAGTCTGCCTCGCACCGGGACGATGTGGGCGATGGCCAATGGTCCGGGGGTGGCCGGATCGTCGGCGGCGGCATCAGCGAACGAAGGGTTGGTGGTCGAGTTCGAGGATCTGGAGATATTGTAATTTTTTTTCTGTCTTATCTCGTCTTAGCAGCATTGCTTTGGTTCCAGCTACGACCATTGAACGCTTATGAGTCGATGAGCTTTCTTTCTCTTTGGACTTTTGGGCTGGTTAGGTTCAGGAGCCTGGTGCATTGCGGGAGATAGCGAACATGGGTTTATGTTATGGTTGGAGCGATTGCTGAGACATGAGCATCTGTTGAGTTTGGCTGTTCAACACTTATCGATTTAATGAAGAGTTAATATAATCTTTTCTTCCATACTTAGATATACTTACGAAGTATATTAAGTCGATACAACTTTATACAGCGGTTATCATTTCATGTTTGACTGGTTCCTCAAGAACTAAGAAACTGCTTCTACCTGAGAACTGATCTAAAGAGACGACGATTCTAATATTCAGACTCACCCTTTCTACGGAACCTCTAGCATTGTATTCCTACTACCCCAAGTTCTCTGTAGAATAATATTGCTAGGATACCTCCAGAGAAAGCAACACGTGGTAGTCATGTGACTCAATTAAACTATGATTGCTTAAAGTTATGTATTCTTTCCTCTTCTCCTACCAGTATTGTCTGTTATACTTCCTGGATAGGGACATCATCATAGTAATTCATTTGCGGGGAGCGTCAGGAATCAATCTCGCGAGGAGACTCACTATCTTACACCATGTCAGTTTCCCACATGCCTTGGAAGAAAATGAAGCCTCAAGGTTCATGTCTAGTGCTGGGGTGAGGTTGACACAGTATGCGGGGTTACTCCGAGCCACTTCGGGGTTTCGTGGGAATGATGCGCGAGAGGCGACTACTTGCGGTTTGTTGGCATGCATGCATCACACATAAATTTTTCTATGCTGATAAATGATATGGGTCTTTCTTGTCACTTTCTTGTTGTACTTCACTCCTTATATCTTCCCCGGCCATGACCAGCCAGATCTTGATTGAAACCCCTACAGTTGAGCAACACTCAACCGGGTTTGGCATTGGAACCGCGACTCCGCGCCTGTCATGGCGATTCCTCACCACCGACAGTAGTCCTCGCGACTGGGAGCAGACGGCCTACGAAGTGGAAGTTGTTCGTTCCGGATCTCGAAAGGAAACCTACCATGTGAACAGCAATGCATCGGTGCTGGTCCCTTGGCCCAGTGGCCCACTACAATCCCGAGAAATCGCACAGGTCCGTGTTCGGGCATACGGGTGCAGCGCCGGCGAGGAGCAGCATCGTGACTGTGCCACCGCTTGGTCTCCCTGGCGGATCATTGAGTGTGGACTACTCGACCGCGCTGACTGGGTAGCCCGGCCTATTGCCAGTCCTGAGGAACCACAGCCGGATCATCCATTACGGCCGGTGCGATTCCGTAAAGAGTTCCAAGTCCCTGCGGCAGGTACCATCGAAAAAGCTCGCCTTTATATCACGAGCTTTGGAGTATACCGCGCCTTCATCAACGGGCATCGAGTGGGTGATCAGTGTCTCGCGCCCGGGTGGACCAGTTATCGCCATCGCTTGAACTATCAAGTGTTCGACATCGCGCCCCTCCTGAATGCTGAAGGCCCTAGTGTCCTTGCGGTAGAGGTTGCAGAGGGGTGGTACGCCACTCGCCTCGGCTTCCTTGGTGGGCGAAGACAGTTGTATGGGGATCGACTGGCCGTGTTGGCACAGCTGGAGATCCAACTTGGACCTAAGGGAGACCGATTCTCCATGTGTACTGATAGCACCTGGACATGTACTCCCAGTGCCATCATCCGGAGTGAGATCTATGACGGCGAGGTTTACGATGCTCGTGAAGAGAATCCGACCTGGAACTGCTCGCTGCTTGACCAAGCCTCTCGCTGGGTGGCCGTCCGGGAACTTGACTTCCCAACCGCGGCCTTGGTGGCACCGAACGCTCCTCCAGTCCGTATCACCGAGGAGATATCTCCAGTCTCCGTCCACAAGACCCCGTCCGGTGCTACTGTCATCGACTTCGGCCAGAACCTGGTCGGCCGACTTCGCGTGCGCTCGTTGAACAAGCCCTCGGGCTCCCGCGTCTCCTTTATCCACGCCGAAGTGCTAGAGAATGGCGAGCTCGGGGTTCGACCCCTGCGACACGCCAAGTGCACCGACGAGGTCATTCTAAATGGTACAGAGCTGGTAGATTGGTCGCCTCAGTATACGTTCCACGGGTTTCGATTCATCCAGGTCAATGGTTGGGATGAAGAAAGCGATGGATCACTGCTCCTCAACATCAAGGCGCTTGTGATGCACACTGATATGACCCGCAGCGGATGGTTTTCCTGCTCGCACCCTATGGTCAATCAACTCCACACCAATGCCTGGTGGAGTATGCGTGGGAATTTCCTGTCCATTCCTACAGACTGTCCCCAGAGGGATGAACGTCTTGGCTGGACCGGGGACATTCAGATTTTCTGCCCATCGGCCAACTTCCTCTACAATACTGCTGGCATGCTGAGCGACTGGTTGCAAGATGTCGCGGCCGAGCAGCTGAGGGAGAAAGATGGCTGCGTGCCTCCATTTACAGTCCCCAATATCATTAGTGAGACCCTGTGGCCGCATACGCCGCAGGCTGTATGGGACGATGTGGTGATCCTAACGCCCTGGGCCCTCTACCGGTCGTATGGGGACAGCGACATTCTCCGCCGTCAATATGAAAGCATGCTCGCCTGGATCGATCGCGGCATCCGTCGCGGCTCAGATGGACTCTGGGACCCTGAGCTTTGGCAACTGGGAGACTGGTTAGACCCAACAGCGCCGCCCGAGGAACCTGGGGATGCACGCACCAGCGGAACCCTCGTCGCTGATGCCTATCTCGTGCACATCACCTCGGTGATGTCCGAAATCAGCCAGGTCCTCGGCCAGAGCCAGGATGCCGCACGGTTTAAGACGGACTATAATCGACTCAAGGCGATGTTCCAGGCCAAGTATATAACGGCGACTGGGTTACTAGTCGGCGATACCCAAACGGCGCTTAGCCTTGCCATCGTGTACGACCTTCACTCCACCCCTGAAGCAGCGCAAGCTGCAGCATCACGTCTCGTCCACCTCGTCCGGTTCGCCAAGTTTCGCGTCGCCACCGGATTTGCGGGCACTCCAATCATCACGCATGCTCTCACCAAGAGCGGACATCCCCAGATCGCCTACCGGATGTTGCTAGAGAAGTCTCGCCCATCGTGGATGTACCCCATCACCATGGGAGCGACGACCATGTGGGAGAGGTGGGACAGCATGCTCCCCGATGGGTCCATCAACCCTGGCGAAATGACCAGCTTCAACCACTACGCCCTGGGTTCGATCATCAACTGGCTGCACTCCACTGTGGCCGGCGTCAGCCCTCTGGCTCCAGGTTGGAAACACATCCAGGTAGCCCCGACACCTGGGCCTGCAATTCACTCTGCCGAAGCCATGTATGACACTCCTTATGGGCGACTAGAATGCCGGTGGTCGATCGAGACTGATGCAGACCGCTTCCACATGGACCTGTTGATACCGCCCAACTCTCGTGCGCGCGTGATTTTGCCGACTCGGGAGAAGTTATCACAGCCCGTTGGTTCTCGTGAAGACGGAGGCTTTTGGGTAGGTTCGGGGCGTCACAAGTTCTCAGCGATCTTCGAGTGGAAGGACTACACTAGGGACTGGCCACCGAAGCCTCTGATTCCGATTATGCGTGAACCTGAACCGGAGGATATTGCCTGAATTTCCTCTACTATCTAGAACATCTCGACCTCCTAAATACAATGGAGGCACCCCAGGTGAATGATAGACGTGGTATACCTGACTACTAGGCACTCACTAGGTTTTGGTATAATGGAAGGTATAATATATAATGCTAGTTACCTGAACAGCAAGTCATAGTCAGTCAAATCAAACTCGGCCGTAAGACAGAAAAGCATAAAGCCGAAAATGACGTACTGCTTCCATGTACATAGATCGTAGTACTAGTAGTATTATTGTCTCATAGACATTCAGCCAATACTATGACCATCATCGTTAGTACCGTGAACTACTATTCTGGTTATTTGTTTATTTATACTTATTGATCCAACAGCTTAGAAACCAATCCACACACAAGAAAACATCTACATACTACATAGTAGTACTAAGTACTGCTAGGATCCATGTGACGATCCCGCGCCGCTAAGGCATCTTCGATTCGCTGCCCGAGGCTCAAGCTCCTCGCAGATACAGTAGTATGTGAACGAGGGCAAGCGGACTCCGAGAAAACCCCAACCAATCATGAATCTAACTGAAGGGGGAAGCATTAGATAAAAACTAAATAGAGTTTCCGGACTAGACTACATTTTTTTCTGTTTATTATCACCTCTAGTATATACTTTGTTCCTATGCAGGAGGAAACAAAAAAAAGTTACCCAACTACGTCAGAATATGAGAAATGACGACGACAGATGTTTTGTTTTTTGTGTGTTGCCCAGTCAGTCATGACTCAGTTGGTAATTGCCGTGATTCTGGTTTCTGGTTCCATGGCTGTGCTCCACTGCGATTTATAATGGAATTGGAATTTGTCTGGCTGGGTTAGTCGAGGGGGGAGGGAGGGGGTATTGGTTATTGGATTAGGGGGAGGGACTGAGAAATACGAGTCTATTTGATGGAGTAGATGGATATACGGAGTACTATGGATAGATAGTGGATGGGGGAGGGGGAGAGAGAGAGAGACGTCAATAGGGGAGGGAGGAAGCGAGAGGATGAAATAGGAAAAAGGAGAAGAGTCGGTTTTATGACTCATTGTATTCATTATTAGTTAGTTGTGCTGTTTGTTCAGATCAGTTCGTTTCCTCTTCCACCGAATGGTGGTTTAGGAAATTATCGATATGATTTCTTATTCGTTAGGTGCAATTAAACTCGAACTTGCAGGGCACTACTACATACTTATCTTCTACTGGATGGGAAGATCATACACCTGACCTGAAGGAACTGCGGGTTTCGCTTTTGCCAACACAGCAACTCTCCGAGCCGGAAAAGTATGATGATGATGCTGATGCTGATGATGAT
Organism: Aspergillus piperis CBS 112811; assembly: GCF_003184755.1. Lineage (NCBI taxonomy): Eukaryota > Fungi > Ascomycota > Eurotiomycetes > Eurotiales > Aspergillaceae > Aspergillus > Aspergillus piperis. The sequence goes on along the minus strand of NW_020291598.1, from coordinate 1,545,014 downwards.
GATGTCTTCTTGTTATGCAGCGACTAAAGCATAACACTGGGAATTGCGGAGGCGAAAATGTAAGTGCAAAACAGATGGGACTGACTGGACTGGACTGGACTGGAGTGGTACTTATTGACCTACATATGCTGTGCAGCGGGATTCGATGCGATCGGATCTATCTGTCTCTCCATCTATTCCCCAGGTAACTATCAGGTTTAGATCAGATTTGACGTACTTTAGTATAGTTCCTCCTTCAATAATTGGTGAATTGGTAAAGGTGGCTTAACCAGAAACGAGCGAAGTAAATACTGCTAGTACTGGGTATTTTGTTGTTGTTGTTGTTGTTTATTGTTTTTTTTTTTTTTTTTTTTTTTTTTTTTTTCCCTCTTCGACCCGGTTTTGACGAGGTTTACGTGACTGGTTGCCATGAAGTAAGAAGTTTCAGTGAAATCACCTAGGGTCTGACCCGGAAATTTGGCAGTAAAAGAGATTCCATATCCTTTTGATTGATCCCAAGGTGAATGAAGCGTTAGATCTATGGAAGACGTAATAGAGTTGTATACTAAGTAGTAACTTCTTGGTGGACGGGACCGAGCGGGCACGTGCTGATTGGGCGAAGGCACAACAACAACAACAACCATAACAACAGGAAGGTTGCAGCTGCACCACAACCTCACTCTCCCTTCGATGTTCCTGGTTTTCCATCCACACCCTCATCTCTCGCTCGCCACACTTTCTGTCCTACGCACCATACCCTCTATTATCTCTCTAATTTCACCGCAGCCACGTCTTGCTCGAGGTGGTGGTGAGCTGGCGGGCCTGGCATTGGCGCTAACCCGGCTGCCCGCCCAAGTGGGTAGCACAAGAGCCCGAGTCTAGAGTTTATCCAGTCTAGACAACCGCCGCGTTTCAGCGCCCGTTGTTCCCTAAGCTCTTACTAGTCTCCTAGTCTCCTAGGGGCTAGGATTGTCGAGCATTGCATGGTGGAGGTGGGGACAACAAACCCTCCCCCCCGTCACCATGTCGACCGCATCGCCTCAACCACCTTCCTCTCCGTCGCCTGAGTCCCCAAACGTCGCCGAACACGCGCAGCCGGTGCGCTCCTCGACATTCTCTCCACCCCCCAACCCATTACACGAAGAAGGACTCCCGGCTCTCGAAGACGTATTCCGCGATCCAACCCCTTTGATGGTGGCGGAGAACGCGCGGGGAGGTCTTTCCCCGACCACAATGGACACTCCCGCCCGAGACGGCGCTGTCGACGACCACTACGCTCATGAGGAACCGGGCGCCCTCAGTGATGCCCAACGCCATAATTCTGCAGTTGACCCATCGACGGTGGAAGACCCCGCCCATGACGATTCGAACCTGTCCCTCCCCCCTTTGCCCGACAACGATGATAGCAGCCTTTTGTTGTCCGCCGACGATGACTACCAGGAGCGAGTGGACGACCAAACCTTCATCAAAGAAAAGGAAATGCGGCGGCAGTTGATGGATATGGAGTCCAGCTTTCTGCCGGAACCTTCGACCATCGAAGTCGCAACCACGAACCGGATGATTGGTGCGGATGATACTTACTTGGTTGGAATACACGAGGAGGAGCCTGTCCCTGAAGTGCTGGAAAACACGCAGATTTCGTTCGTGCCGCCCGATGATTCTATACATGACATCGCAGCGGCCGCGGATGGCACTCACACACCTCAAACGCCCACCCCTGAGCACAGACCGGACACAGCGGAGGATTTGGACGCAACGCCTGCCGCTTCCCCCGAACAACATGGTGACAACACCACTATCCTGGAAGCGATCCCATCATCTCCTTCGGCGGCCGCTGCAGCGAGGACAAGTACCCGTAACCGGTCTACCTCATCCGAAAATGCGCCCGACACCAGCCAGATTGCTCGCGACGATGCATTTGATCGCTCTCCTGTACCGGACGCAGACATCTCACTCCAATCCAGCCATCACAAAATTCGCAGCCTATCACGCAGTGTGTCCCCTGGAACGTCGAGGCTGTTTCAGGACAACAGCGCGAATGACGCCGATACAGCCTCCCATACGAGCAGTCGTCGAAGCAACCGACCGAAGTATCTGACTAGTCGTAGTTCGGCCCATCGGCTTTCATATTCCTCGGTCACGAGTGCGGGTACAGAAATCACAAACAGTGATGCGACGTTGGGCGCCGACTACGCACTTCAATCAGGCGGTGCAGCGCCGGGCAACCCGGGTTTAGCGCATGCCGGACAGCGCAACACATTGGCCCGGTCGGTCAGCTTGGGAAGCATGGCATCAGGTATCTCGGGATACAGTGATGAGAACCTCTTTGATCGGAAGAACCCTGGCGGGACCACGGAAGGAGGCCTACAGACCTTGGATGAAGAGGAAGGCCCAACTCAGTCACGTCCGGGGTCGTCTTACCAACGGTATCAGCAACAGCAGCAACAGCAGCAGCAACAACAACAGCAACAATCAGAGCAGCGCCCTCAACAAGACTTCCATCCCGATGACGCTTCTGGACCGATGACACCACGGGCGAAACCCCAAGACACCGGATTTCCTACGGATACGGTCCTCGCAGAACGTGTCAAAGACGTGCAGGTTCCCAGCGCATTCGTGAAGCAGTTCCGGGAGGACTATGGTAGCCGTGGATTGTCGCCTGAAAAGCGGACGAGCGCCACTCCGGCCTTTGCCCGGAGTGGCCGCACCATGACGCTCAAAGAGCAAAGCAGCACCATTGACCGTCTTTCCAAGGAGAACTTTGACCTCAAGATGCGCATCCACTTCCTCAATGAAGCACTAAATCGACGCTCTGAGGAGGGCATCAAGGAGATGATCTCGGAGAATGTTGAGTTGAAGTCAGACAAGCTGAAGCTGCAGAAGGACAATCAAAGCCTGAAGCGCAAGCTGCGCGATCTCGAGAAACAGTTGAAAGACCAACAGTCCGACAAGGAGTCGATGCTGAACCATGACCCCGAAGGGTCGGACGAGGAAGACCGTGACCCCGCACAGGACGAGGAGATTCTCTTCCTACGCGAGCGGGCAGAGACATATGAACTGGAAATCGAGCGACTCCGTTCGGAAAGCATTGCCCGCGAAAGTGAGAAGAGACGACTGGCCGAGATGGTGAAATCCCTCAGTGACGGGCGGCCCATGGGATCGGATGTTGGCGCCCGGGAGGAGAGGGTAAGTACTGGATTATCCCTTTGTGCATTCTGGACGCTGATTGTTTGTTACCGCAGGATATGTGGAAGGACATGCTGGAGGCCGAGACGGCGGCTCGCGAGCAGGCAGAAGAGGAAAATAAGCGGCTGCGCGAAGAGACCCTGCGCTTGAAGAACGAGATGAACTTCCCTGTCGTCGCCGCGCGAGTCGGGCAACGCGACAGAATTGGCTCAATGGCCTCGTACTCTGCGGCGTCCGAACGAGACTTCAGCCGCGATCCCCATACTGTTAGCTCATCCAGCTCGACGCTGGTGATGGAGTTGGAACTGCTCAAGCAAGAGAATGCGGAGCTGAGAAAGGAGGTGAGCGCTCAGACCTCGATGCTCACGTCCCGGAACCGGGAGAAGGAGCGGTTATACCAGGAGATTGAAGAGCTCAAACTTGGTCAACGCCGGGATGGGACTCGATCGGTTGCCGGCGACAGCATCTTCGATCGCTCGGCGTCCCGGGCACATGGTCGGCCCTCTTCGCGCGCCAGCGATGGCACGGGTCAATCGCCGAGCGACGATGCCGAACGCGAAGACCTAGAAACGCGCGTAGGCCAGCTGCGCGACCAGGTGTCGGCTCTGAAGCTTGAAAACCAATCTATTCGGGAGCAGCTGGATGAGGTCAACCAGGATTATGACTCGCTGGACAAGGCATATCAGGCCGACGTCGATGAGGCGGAAGAAGAGATCTCGAACCTTCAACAAATGGTACAAAATCTCCGGCAGGAGCGCGACCAGTCCATGCAGATAGCCGAAGAGCGCGATGAAGCATTCCAAAACATCCGCGCAGAAGCTCAGGAAGAGCTAGACGCCATGAGTGAGGCTCTAGAGCAGAAGGTAGAAGAGTGCCAGCGATTGAGCGAAGAAGTGCGTGTTCAGGACGAAAACCTTCGGGCACTCCAGGCTGAGATGCGCTCAGCTAGCGAGGGCATCATTCGGCTTGAGGAAGATGCACAGAACAATCTCCAGCGGTACAAGGCCGTCCAGCAGGAACTGGAGGACTGCAACCGCGAGATGGAGTCGCTGGAGAAGGATCTCTATGAGGCTAACACTAAAGTACAACGGCTCACCGTGCAAATTGAGTCGAGTCAGAATGAGATTGCGTTCCTCCGCGAGGAGCAGGATGGCGACAAGATCAAGATCGGAGATCTTGAATCGGAGCTCAAGTCCTACCAGCTCAGCCTGCAAAGCGAGCGCGACAAGACACGCGAACTCGAGGAACGGTTGGCGGAGGAACGGCACCAGCGTGAAGTTGTGGGCAGCAAAGAGAAGCAAGAGGTGCAGCGCATTGTCAACGAGCTGAACCGTGAGGCGACCTCCGCCAAGGAGGAGAACCGCAAACTTAGGAAGAACCTGTCGGCGCAGGAAATTGAAGCCGCCACCTGGAAAGAGCGGTTGCTGGACTTGGAAAACAACCTACGAGAGACGCTGGGTGATCTAACCGGCAGTCGCTCTAGTCTGATTTCCAACATCATGAAGCTGCAAAAGGAGCTGGAGTCGACGGCCTTGGAGCTCGAAAGCACGCGAGCCAAGCTGGACGACAAAGAGTCGCTTCTGCGCAACCGCGATGCGCTGCTGGAGAGTCATGGGTTGGAATCGCGCAAGCTGGCCGAGCTGCTGGACCGCGAGCGCCATGCCCGCCGTGCCGACAAGCAGTCGTTCGAGCAAGCTCTCAAATCCCACCACCAGGCCTCGCGCACCATCACGCAGAACAACTCGCGCATCTCGGAGCTGGAGAATGCGCGTAATCAAGATCGCAAGCGCTTCACCACTCTGGAGCAGCAGTTCCGCGACCAGCTGAGCGAGCGCAACGTGATGCTCCTAAACATCTGGAAACGCCTGTCAGCCATGTGCGGACCTGACTGGGCGCATTCAAACAGCTTGATCAACGGCAATCTCCCCAGTCAGGAGGTCATTGGCAACATCCTCTTCTGGCCCGGGTTTAGCCGCAATCTTCTGCTCGCTGTGAAGACCGTCGAAAGCGTTATCTCGGGCTTCAAGTCGCGCATCAAGGGTGTTGAACGGGACTTAACCAAACAGTACCAGATGCTGGAGCATACCTTCAGTCTGCGCGTTAAGAAGCTTGACCGCCTCGAGGAGTCCATGATGAACATGCGCGCACAACAGCACAGCCGGAACCAGTCCGGGATGTCTCCTGAGATGGCGAAGCTCCGGGGTGAGAACCGGCTCTTGAAGGCCGAGCTGAACCTGCTTCAATCGCACTCACGCAGCCGGGGACCTGCCTCTGCGGCCGTCTCCGCCGCCGCTGTTGGCATTGGATCCAACTCCCCACGGTCGCCGACACGTGCGCTGAGCCTAGACCCTGGAGCCGATGCAGAACCAGGCTCTCTGATCCGTCATCATTCAGCAGTCGAGAAACCCGCCCCGTCGCGTGGTCTGTCGCGGAGCGCCACCACTGGCATCCCTCAACCCTCGCATTCGGCCTCGACAACCTCGACGGCGACGCTCGCCAATGATGGACCAGGAGCATTGGTGCAAGGTTCTCGCTCCCGACATATGTCCGCTGACCCGGGGAGTAATGAGAAGTGGATCCAACGCTTGCATGAGCTGGAGAAGCGATTGAAGGCCGAACGGGAGGCTCGCCTTCTGGACCGAAGCGGCGCACGGCGGCGCCTGGAAGAGCGCGATGCGGAGAACCAGCGACTCCGCGCGCAGCTCGAGCGACAGCATGTACGCAAAGAGCTATCCGCGGGCACGTCGACCGATGAGGACGTACGCGCGCGTGGTCAACGGCGGCTCGAGGGGTCAGACCCGGGCACGAGTGACGGATATGATCGGCGTCGGGACGATGAGATGAGCTCGAGCGAAGGCGAGGGCATCTACGTTGACATTGAGGTCTGAACGTAGCCTTAGGGGGTGAGGTGGGGGTCGTGGGCCATGGTCGTTGGGCGTATTGGGCGTTCCAGTGCAAGGCTTGCGAGTGCTATTCTTTTGGAAGATGTTCTAGTCCACCTGGTGTTCATAAGGGCTCTTTTGATGTTCTTATCATTGCATGTATCATATACCCTTCGGTTCATTCTTCGGTTCGTCTTCTTTCTTGGACATTTGCCATCTGGGCATTGTGTATTGAACGCGTTGGTTAAGCCAGATAGCAATGGCACCGAGACACATGTACATAGACATGCAGGATGATTCTGTTGATTTCTGGCACAGCTATCCGTAGGCTGCGTCTTCATCCGGAGTAATACAACTATCTAGCAAGTAGGATATACACATCACATCATCAAAATCTGCCCACTACCGCAACGACACCTTCAGAGAGAAATCGACAATGCCGGTTCCCTGATGAATCGAACTCGTCGACAAGATATCCACATCCGGACAAGCATAACGAGCAGCATTCTGCTCATTCAACCCACCACTAACCTCAACCAAAAACGCCTTCCCCTTCCCAGCCCAAGTAGTCTTCAACTTCCGCGCTGCATCCCTCACCCCCTCTGGCGTGAAATTATCCAACATAATCACATCCGCACCCGCCTTAATGGCCGCATCCGCCTCCTCCAAACTCCGACACTCGACCTCAACCTTCGTCGCGAACCCCCCGGCCGCCTTCGCCGCCTGCACCGCCCTCGGGATCGCCCTCACAATCGACCCCTCCTCCACCGCCTCCTTATCGCCACCATCCTTAGCCGCCGAGTTATTCGCACACGCCCACACATGGTTATCCTTCAACATGGTCATGGCACTGAGATCATGACGGTGAGGGTCCGCCCCGCCAACGAGAATACCATATTTCTCGACGACTCGGAACCCAGGGGTCGTCTTGCGCGTGCCGGCTAATGTGCCCGGCCAACTGTGGCTGCGGAGGATGGATACTAGGGTGGAGGTCTTGGTTGCGATGCCGGAACAGCGTGCGAGGATGTTGAGGGCGACGCGCTCGCCCAGTAGGATCTTGCGGATTGGGCCGGTGACGGTCGCGCAGTGGGTGATTGGTTTGATAGGGGTGGTTTCGGTGATGTGCCATGTTACTCTGTAGAGGTTTCTTTAATATAGGGTCTTGGTGATTGGAGTGGAAGGGGGGAGCGTACGAGCATCCTAGTTGGGAGAAGACTTCGTCGAAGAAGGGGACGCCTGCGAGGATACCCTAGATGTGTTGAATGTTATGTTAGTATGGATTGTTTCGGGTAAGTGGTGCCTGGTGGTGGTGGTGGTGGTGGTGGTGGTTACCTCGCTCTTTCCTAGTAATCGTGCTTCGCCTTCGGATTCCCCCACTACGAAACCGCCATAGTCGAAGCTGGGACAGTCTTCTTCGAGCCAGTCGGCGATGAGACGCTTGTAGTTGCCTGGGAGGAGGTGACGGAGGTCACCGTATTGGGAAGCCATTGTGGTATGTAGTGATGTTGTTGTTGATGTATATGTTGGTTGGAGTTGCTTGGGGGAAAATGATGGAGATGAAGCTGGAGGAACCAAACCCCGCGCGGGGCACATCGGAGTTTCGGCGCATGGCATCGGGACCCTCCGGGTTGCGGTTGGTTTGTTTGGTGGTCATGTGATTTGTATACACAGGATAGGGATTCATGTTTATGTTTATGGTATTAACAATGGATGATAGTTTACTGTAAGATATCAATATCCCGTCTTACATGATTCAAGGGTAAATATCACCTCGTATATGATACTCCATCAACATTAATAATGGGTGGAAGTATACTCCCCCGAATGCAGCAAGCAAAGTATGAATACGAACACGAAGTCGACGACACATCCAACCCATGGACCCAATTACCAGTGATACGTAGCTTGTCTACTAAGCACAGCTCCACGGCTAGACCTGGATTCCATTAATCCGAGCACATAAAGTCTCAGGAAGCTGTCGTTGTTTACTGGACGGAAGGATTTCAAGCTTTGACACGACAACCGGGGGAGCTTACATGCAAAGTAAACATCTACTCAGCCTCAACGATGGTGTTGGCAAGAGTTACTAACATATGGATACGTTAATGCTGGCGTCATGAGCTGACATCAGTTCTGAAACCCCCTGTGGGCTTTGTCCAACTTCTTTCTACTAGCGATGGATGTGCACTGCCTTGTTTAATCTTGGGTGACTACAGGCAGCACAATTCTTGACATATGGGGTACAACAGGGGGGCGGGGGGAAGAGGGGTATTGGCAAGAAGTTGTAAGGTATAGCTGTCATGGATGTATTACTGAATGTAAGTAAGTTAGTAATTAAGTATTAGAGTATCAACGACACAGGGGATACCTTCCAACATTCATCCATATATGAAGCTGACTTGGATAGTAGTAGTAGTAGTAGTAGTAGTAGTAGTTATGAGCTACAACCCAACATGAGCAAACAAATAGCACTAAACTATATTAGCTACCTCCAAGATATGTCAAAAGAAATATGCACACAACTCGGCACCCGATCACCTTATGCACCTACTGCATGTGACATCTACCCAAGACCTCTTATCCCACACAACCCTTACCTACTACTCCATCCCACCTGCAAAGGCCATCATATGGCATTTACTAGTTACTTCAGAAACAGTGAGGGGAATGCGCGGGGTAATCAGTAGTAGTAACTCCAAAGTAACTTATGTATTAACTGGACAAGGATGCCCGCAGCTCAAACCCCCAGATAGTTTCAAGCAAAAGTAGTACAAACCCGTCACACAGACCAGCCACCTGGTTGCTAACTATGTATCTGTACATGCATGGATATAAGGGGGGTTACAAGGAGATGATCATCGCCTTTGCAATCTCATGCACCTGATCGTGTGATGGTAGTATTTATATTTTAGTGTTGGTGTGCTGTGCTTAGCTTGGTTGCTGTGATGTGTTGTGTTGTCCCTGTGCACGCCCGGGGGGGTTGGGTGTGTGGGATGGAATTTTGACTCCAATTCGGGGTTTAAGCATACTACTACAACAAAGAACGGGATGGGGCATGCCAGGGGGGTTGTCTAGAAAATTGGAGAAATTCTTCATGATGATACTCGAATACTTACTTAACGCCTATGAGATCCATCCTATTCACAAAGTGTATATATTACCCTTTCTTCCACTGTAGTTGTAGCAGTCAGTAGGGGGATGGTCAACTACTTACAAAATAATCACAGTATCCGTCCACACACACACCAACACTAAATCCAGCATAAACTTAATCCTCCCTATAATATGCATTATATGTTCCCCTCTCCCTCCCCCATTCTAGCCCGTAAACAACTATGATCACCATGCCAAGCTTCACCGGAAATCTACTGTCGGTGCCCGAGAGCGAGCGAGAGAGAGAGAGAGAGAGAGAGCCCCGGTATCATTACAGTATCCGAAACATTTCCGTTGTGTTTTGATACCGTATATAGTACATATGTATATATACAGTATTTACCGGGTTTTGGGCTGGAAACACTGATACATGATGTAATTATGCACAAGTTATGCAGTCTGCGCAGGTCCTCGTGTATATACTACTTTACTATACCCTGAGCTATATGCATATAGATATAAGATGAATCTTATATTATACACGCACACACTGTATAACATAAACTCATCCAGCAGAATTGATCCCCTTTCCCCCCCTAACATTTCTCCAGAATTATTTCCGGCATCTTAATACTACCGACCACTCCCCAATATAGAAGACTGATTGATTACTGTGTATATCAAACGCTAGAACCCAATAGCGGGATTCCAGAAACTCTTGGCAAATAATCAGGAACCACCATATTCCCACTCATACATACACCCACGATGAGTGAATTTCCCAAGACGATCCCACACTCAATCAATCAACACTATACCTCTTACCAGCCACATTTCAGTAGTATACAATTTTTAATTCTTTCCTGGATGTATCGATAGCTTGCTTGGCTCAAACTTAAGCTGCCGGCCAATGCTGATTAATGCATTATCATCATTAGTAACCCCCTCAGCCAGCCCATGGAAACTTCCAGTCCGGGACGGAGACTTTTTTTTTTTCTTCTTGTCTTCACTAGTGAGTCAAATGTAGCAGCACGGAGACTTTTTCTTGCTCAAACTAACTAACTACATACTAACTAGTCTACACACACTTCACACGGAGAGGCAAGAACCACTGCGGATATTGCGGATATAACGGTCCAATCCCGGTGCCTCAATACCCGCACCTTAACTAGGGGATGTTTTGGGTTAGGTCGGTTGGTCCCATCTGTACAGTTGCGCGGAAAATGAATTGATTGATTATTGCTAGTTTAGTCTGACAATGCCCGATCTGGTAATGGGTGTGGATCTCCACATGCGAATATCCACCTACCTGAGGCTTTTTCATTCCATAGAAACACCACAATCCATCACTGTTTGCCTTCTGCTTCAGGTGGATCTCCTCCATACGCCCGTTTCGTTTCAATCTGGGCTTTGCTCTTGCTTGCTAGACCCGCTTCGGATACATATCACGGGTGATAAGGATAAATCGGCACGCTGTGATCATGTGATGCGATGGATAATCGGATGATTGCCAAGACATTTTTTTCAGATCAAAAAGAAAAAATGATTATTGTCGAGATTTTTTCTGGCTAGTACATATTAGATCAGCGGAATTAAAAGACGGAGAGTTCCGTAGTTCTAGATAGGAATGGATGTCCCTGCCTCGGCGACGTACGTCCACGCCCATGCCGAGCCTAGGCACTAACTAATCTCTCCACCGATCGGCCGTTTATTAATTCCCTGTGGCATGACTCTTTCCCGGTAGTTTACCTCGGGTTCTCGTTGTGGTTCTGGTTCTGTTTTGGTTCAATCCCTCCAGGCCTTATACACGATGGTGCTACCGTACTTCTGCCCCTTCGGGAGAACGACCGTGTGCCGCCATCTGGGCTCATTGACCGCATTGACAAACCGACTGGGCTCGATGCAGAACCCCGCAAATGGGCCCCGACTCGGCTTCCCGTCTGTTTCGGGTACATCGATGCCTTGGCCTGTGTAAAATTGGAATGCCGGCTCCGTGCTGTGCACTTGCAGGTGCAGGCGCGTGTCTGGGTGCTGGAACTCGGCCAATAGGCGGAGGGACTCACTCCGCGTATCGAGGGGAACGCGGGACAGGTCGCGGTCCATCACGAAGACGTCGTCGAATTGGTTCTGCGGGCCGAAGGTGAACTCCTTAGTGACTTCGCTGGGGTAGGGCTCGATGGGGCCCAATGGGATGCCGTTCTCTAGTGGTAGGTAGTCCTGTGTTGATAATTTACTGAGGGTGCCTTCGGTGGTTGGGCCGCCGTTGAGGTTGAAGTAGCTGTTGGGACGGTCAATATTTAATCGCCCAATTGATGCAGTGGAAAAAGAACAAAAGGGCAGACATACCTGTGGTTGGTCAAGTTAACAACCGTCTCATTGCACTCATCGCCCACCAACTCAGCCTCATATTCAATCTTCAGCACCGACGTAGTCTTGCCATTCTCCACCTCCTCACTCGTGGTATAGTAGACCCTGAACTCCACCGTGCCCGGGTATCCTGCCTCCCCGTCACGGCTCAGATAAGTATACAGCAGGGTAGTCTTCCCATCGCGGTTTAACACCGTTGGACCATCGAATTCGCAGCGACCCCATCCGCGACTCCCTCCGTGCAGCGCATTGGGAGGGTCATTCAGTTCGAGCTGATACGACTGTCCATTGAGGTTCTGAATAACACCGTCTTTGATGCGGTTGGCAACACGTCCGATATTCGCGCCGAACCAGGGCGAGTTGTGCTTCTCGTAGGCTTCTTTCGTGGTGAAACCCTGCACGATGTTTTGTCCGTCCACGTTGAATTCCTGGATGATGGCGCCGAGGGACAGGAACTTGGCGGAGGTTTTGTCGCTCATTTTGACTAAGTGCGCTGAGTTTTTACTAAATCTCTGATCTTTCTAGTGAGTCGGACGTGTCTAGTGAGGGGCAATTGAAACTTTTCGATGGGAAAAAGGTAAGAACGTCGTCGATATATGAAGAGGGGTGGTCACTCACTTTCCGCCCGCTACCCCGCAATTCTGCTCCAACTGGAGAAGTCGCGACCAATACGACAGAGGCTCACGCTGAAGAGCTTACGTGCTTCAAACACTAGGATTGGTGCAAAGATAAGGTAGATAGACCCTTCTTACTGCGAGGTTCATTTAAACTCGGTTAAATTTCCCAGGATCCCCATGCCTGAATGCCATCTTGAGCCTTGTTCTTCTCGCATATTAGGCTAAACCGCACTTCGTAGCATGTGGTGGATTTGCCGAATCGGGTAATCTTCCGGATGATTTATGCCTCAGGCATAAAGATACCGCCATGTCAGTAGAGTGAGTAGTTCGATCATAGCTATCCATAGCTTGGACTGGTTATGCTTCAAATCAATCTGTGGCTGGTCGGAGCTTCATCATATTAGTAGTTTAACACCTTATACTAAGGTTTTGTTTTAGACATCGTGATCAAACTAGTCCCTTGGCTTGACTACCTGCCATTCCTTCCGGCGGGATACTGCTTACGCTATGAGAGGAGCAGCGTGGGATGGATCGAGAGTTAGCTAACTAGTAGTCGGCATCCCACTCTCTTCCTCACTTCCATCACGCAAGCAATATCCGGGGTCTTAAATCGAACAAGAAATGGGAAGCTACCATCCCAGTCCATAGTAGACTACAGTGCACGCTCACTTCCCCATCGCCGAAAGGGTCCCCGCAATTTTTGGATGGTTAATTATCTGACACAGCAATGACTCATTCGGAAGGGCTTGCGAGATGCGCCAATTTGACCGTTGAACGGCTGCAGGGACCAAGCTCCTAAATCCTTAATGTTACTTAGTATAACTAAGTTGATGGTTACTTAATAGTAGCAAGCACTCAGTGGGAGGGCCGCAGGTGGGATTAGGTTACGAGATGGATTTAAAAACAGACAAAACAGCGAGACAGACCGTAAATACCCGTATGTCATGTCATACCATAACATACTGCCAACCAGTTACTCCTAGTGCCGGATGACAATACGCGCAGGTCCGAAACGTGGAGTTAAGGCGAACGACCGCTCCGAAGCTGACAAGAAGGTTCCATCAGTCAATTGAACTTACGGTCACTCAACTAATCAATTCCAGCCGTAACTAACTGAAACCTCGGATCGGTCTCCGCGGAGCTTGGGGCTTCCGTGCCGAGTCCGTAATCCGCTGATTCAGCGCTTTTAACCCAAGTGTGGAAGCGAGAACAGGATACTTCCTCTTTTATTATTCAATCACAAGAATGAATGTATTGGAATAGAATGGGATAGTGTGAACCAAGTTTCATCTATAATTGAGACGATCTTTTTCCTTCATTCCTCTGTGGGTTCAACCCCTGAGAAAGACCATACTGTGGCGGCACTCTTGCCACCTAAGCAGCCCTATCTTGTAATAGTAGCTCTTTGCTTTTTGATAATCCCGTCCCTACATACGGTAGTTGATTAGTACTTGGTTTAGCCACGGCAATTGAAATAGATGTAAAAATGCTTTTGCTGGGCATTCATCTCATCCCATTCTTGCATTTGCATTTGCAACTTGGCTGAATTGGCATATGCCATATGGCATATGACCTCGTAAGAAGCACTACACTAATTAAAAATCGTGCGGCCCCCGGGAATCGCAAGAACCATTGCATCGGCATTCGGCATTGCTAAAATGAACCCCTTATGTAAATAGATACTACACAACACTAAGAAGTATCGGGAACCCCTATACCATGCATTGATAGACAGCCGGGTCCCGTGCCATTAGAGTAACTCCGAGAGAGATGTTCTCCGGGAGTAACTGACTGCTTTGTACCAATAGGACATGTGATGACAAGCATGCCATGGTGGCTGTTGGAAATCCTGATCTCAGCATGAGTTCAGGATTAGAAATCCGTCGATCGGGCTGTACTGTATAGTGGCTGAGCGGTCTAACCCCATATCAAAGCGTCCATTGTCCACTTGACAACAACATTACCACACCCTGATGTGAGCGCTGCATGCAGATGTTCTGGGGAAAGTGTGTGTTGGTGGTCCGCTATGACTACTGACTAGTCCACAGTAGTGGTAATGCAGTGACCTACTGACGGGCCCCCGGGGGTGCATTACCCGGTTGGGAGTCGCTAGCCCTCCCATTATTTGGATGATTATTGCCAGACAAGACAATTGCTTTTGTGTCTTCAAAGGGGCTGACTGGATCCCATCCGTGCTCTACTCCGTAGATATACCGCAGTTAACCCTCACAGTCCAGTCTTGTCGGGAAGAGGGACCATGAATGGGGCTATCTCTCCATTTTGGGGAACCAGTGTCTATCACCTGGATCAGGGAGACGGAGCGGAATTAGGGAGATGGGGACCCGTGAAGAAAAGAAATTATAGGGAAAAAGAAAAATAAAAAAATAAAAAATCGTAGTTCTACACGTGGAACAACAGGAGATGGACAGCTTCCATTGCCAGTAGAATATCACGTCGAATCCTCCGTAATCCGGAGGGAAATCAAGGTTCAGTCCCTTCCTGGCAAAGAGTGGGCGTAGTCCGATGGGAACTCGGATGTCGAACCAGGTAAGCGATGCTATTGCCTGGGCACTGGCACACCACTGACACACGGTCGGGAGGTCGGCATTTCGGCCTGTGTGCTGGTCCGCCCGTGGCTGACCAGCAATATCCACTCAACTGTCTATCCACAGAACCAGATGAGGCAAAGGCTCCATGGAAGGAAAAGAAGAGACGGAAATAAGAGAAGAAACAACAGGAAAAGGCAGCAATGGGTAAAAGAAAAAATCTCTCCCCCTTCCCACTCACTCATCGCTCCCCACTAGCGGGTGTGTGGGCTGGGCTGGGCTCCGTCGTGCCAGACCCAAACATCAAATTGGGCTCCGTCGTATCGAGGGTGGAGACTTTTGGACCCTCTTCGTTTTTTCATGGGGATCCATCGGCCAGGGAGACTTGTTGTTCATGAATTTCTTGTTCAGTGATCAGGTTCCCCCCTCTTGACCACCACAGGAAATATTGTTGCAGGAGGGCAGTAGGGTTCACTCGACGTGTCACGATCTACCTCGTATCCCCATCGGAGGCGCGTGAGTGGTCCAGCCAGTCCAGATGTGGCCGGAGATAAGGTAGAGCTGTCACCGGCCTTTAGGATTTGATTATCCATGACGTCCTCCATCACCGCATTAGTCACTCGTGAGCGGTTGGAACGTCATCTGGGCTTAACGAGCAGAGAAAAAAGGTTCCTGGCCTCGGCAGTCGGTCTCCGTTGGCCGATACGCCCTGCGCCCTAGGCCAAAGTTCGGCCTCTTCTCGGACAAAGGTTGAAGTAGTCCATAAGTAAATAAGAAGAATGGAGAATAAATAGTATATTTTCAATGTCGGGGACATAAGAAATGACATATAGAACATCCGAAACTAAAAACCAGCATCGGCAAGTATCCACGCAAAAGCATCCTCATCCAAGTAAAGAGAAAACCAACCGCCCTGCCTGTTCAAGCCTCCCAATGTTTTGTGTAAACTCCAACTCCCAAACACCTCGGCGCCTTCATCATCAAAGATGTATAAACCAAAATAATATGTAGAGGATGCTGTCCCCACAGGAAGAGAATAAGAAAGAATGTGATGCCAGTCACCCAAAAGAATCCAACAATGTACAGCTTATCGATTATCCTTCTGAAGGAAGGAGAGTGCTGCCATATGTTCAAAAAGCAGTCCAATGTCGAAATGTAGCATGTATATAATACACGCGTTACGTCGTACGGCGTATGCAAAACAAATGTCAGACAAAAGAGAGACATTAATATGCTAAATTTCGTCGTATCGAAGGGTGTCTCAGGTCGATGCGATCTCGGGCGCATTGGCATTCAAGAACTGATTGATGTCTTCATAGTCGCCTTTGGTGTCCATATACGACGAAGAGGAAAGCATGCAGCTCATCGGTAATTGACGGTTGAACATCGGCGAGGGAACCTGATCGTCAAAGGACAGATTCGTATAATCGGATGCGCCTATTAGATCCATATCGTCGAAAGCGCCAAAGTTATTGTTGGGCCACTGTTGCGGGGTCTGGAGGGCGAGGGGATTCACGACGCCTTGCATGGTCATGGGCGCAACGAAGGCGGGATTTGTCGGTGCCATTTGAGGCTCTGATTTGATAGTGGGGCCTTGCGTTTGTGACGGTGTGCTAAAGCTGGATTGCGTACTCGAGAGCTGACGAGCAAACGGGTCTGAGAAGCGGGAGGGCATGATAGGCGACTGCGCACTTTCTGAGCTACCGTCGGATGACTCCTGGCGTTGCATGTGTCCGGAATTCTGCCTCCAGAGATCTTGCTGCATAGCCTCAGTGTTCTCTTCGAAGCGCTCACCCTTGGTCTGGTCCAAGGCGCCAAGTCGCGTAAGCAGATCGTGTGTTAGAGGATGGCCGTTAGGCTCGCATTTCAAGGGCTCTCCCGGCCAGCCTTCGCCCTCCAAGGCGCGACGGTACATTTCTTGCAGGCCATTGACGAGCCACGTTTGTTGCTGTTCAAGCATCTCGACATAACTAGAGGCGGCGGTAAGCCAGGTTAGCTATTGATACAACATGTCGGTTGGGTGCAAGCTCACCCCTTGGGGTACACTTTGTCGTGAGCCTTCTTCCTCTCGCCAAAGACACAGATGGCATTATCTGTCCTGCACCGACCACATGGGTTGGATCCGTCACACTGCACCGGGTCAGTGCATCAGGACAAGCTGATGCTTGAGCATGACTTGGCTTACCTTGGATTTCTTCAGTCTACACCGATCGCATGCCTTACAGACCCTCTTTCGGACATTACCGTCCGAATGTGAGTGGTCGGAGGTAGGTGATGATTGGCGTGCCGTCATTGTGCGCATATATATACTTATGAAGATGAGGGAGGTTTGGTTGCGGGTATTGAAAGGCAGATGTGGCCAGAGAAATCAAAAGAGTATCTCCCCAGTCAAGAAAAAGGTGAAAATTAAAAAGAGTATCGAAAGCGCGAGTTCCAGTTGCGGTGGTTAGTTTTGTAGGGTAACTAGTCGCGGTTTGCTTTTTCTCTGTTCTTTCGAATTTTCGTTTCCCTTTCTTTTTCTTATTGCTTTTCTTATGCCTTGTCCTCGCCTATACCTTTTTCTGTGGTGCGGTGTTGCAATGATCAGTGATCGACAATACGTAAGATTGGTCGATGATATAACGAGGCCGGATGGATAAAGGTAAAAGAAGGTGTAATGAGCAAGAGAAGGTTCAGAGGGTCGAGCCAATGCGAGAGCTCGATCGAGACAACCGCATGTAATGATAAATGATCAAGTTGAACGGTTCCAAGGACAGGATAGCGTTACAACGATCCACCGGTGGTTGGGCTAAAGGCAAGGTGTGTAGTAGTGAATGGTGTGGTAAAGAGGAAGTATATCTGGGAGGGAAAAGAGGCCAGGCTTGACCAAACCGGGAGGGTCGAAGCTCTTTTAACTAGATATAAGGGAGGAGGAGTAAGACGAGGACGACGTAAAGTCAGAGTGATGATGATTGATGATGATGATAATAATAATAATTGCTACTCCAGATGGGCCTGGATGATTATTTATTCGAATTAGTCTAGTCCCCATGGATTTCTTTTTTATTTTTTTCCTTTTCATTTTTATTTTTATTTTTTGATTAAAAATAATAGTAAGGTTGGCGGTCCTTCACGTAGGAATGGTCGCCGTCTTACCCTTGGGATTATTGACGCAGTCCAAAGGAACCAGAATGGATCGGGTCTGGCGGCGCTGGCCGATCATTGGCCGGCCGCTAGAGGTCTGGAGGTTTATGCAGTGGGGCCCTTTTTCTCTGTACGGTATTGATCTCGTATTAACCGTTCCCTCCAAACTTGCACTGTATCATTCATAACTTTTCCTGGTACTACTACATGAACTAACCTAAACCAACTGCTTGCTTGCTGCCTGGCTATCGTCACACTTGTCCACTTCTTTGGGGAGACAGCGGAAAAATCTTTCTACATGAACCGGGTTAAATTCAAGGCACATATGAATTTTAAGATTTGATCCAACGTGGTGCTCCAAAGTTTCACCTGCCTCTGCAGCCACAGCGTGTCAATTCCTTGCCCATACTATTATAAGTTGGTACCTCTGAGTGAACTGAGGATAGCGCTTTCCATACTGTGTAACCATACGTCATAACCAATACGTGGATGAACCCTGCGGCCGTTTGTATGTAAGGTATTTTACATGATACGGAGGAACAGGTTGAACGGATAACGGAAGTAACCAGCCCAGGCGGACGTGCTGATTGCCTGAATCGGCATCGGAGACTGCTTGACTCGGACCTCGGAGGTGCCAACTTCCTTTTTGTGCTTTGCGTGCTTTGGGGAAATTTCCTCATTGAGATATATTTCCTTTTTATTTCCCTCATGTTGGGAGGGGCCCCCAAAACGATTTAAAAACCTCAATGGCCCACCTCAGGCCGTATATCCGATCGGGACTCTGGACAGGTACCTCCCATGTCTACACTCTACGGGGGTTTCCCTTCATGTACCGTAGGTGTCTGCCTTGGCTAGGGAGGCCCTACTTTTGGACTACTATAAGTCTACCTAGGGTGTGGAAAAGATCTTTGGAGGAACTAAAAGAGGGGGTGGGAATACGTGGACAATTAATCACGAGGGAGAACTTAGATAGTAGAGACTAAATGTAGGTAGCTATAGTTACGTCGCGGCCGAGGTGGTTTTACCTGCGCCAGCGTGTGTGATGTGTGAGACTCACTTGAAGCAAGCTGTACCTTTTCCGATGTTCAGGTACATCCATAGCTTTAGTTCAGAATTGCGGTAATTCTGCGATTTGATGCAAACCAGCTTGAGGGAATGACAGCCCAAGTCTGCATAGCCCGGCATTACGGCACAAGAATATCCACCTTGAGTATATTTCCATAACCAAATATTTATTTATTTAATTTTTTTTTTCTTTTTTTTTTTTCGAAGCTGACCCAACTCGGCAAACTCATGCCGAACGGGTAGCTTTCGAAACCATGAATGTAAGGTGTATGGGCCATCGGGTGGTGGCTCCATAATGACTCCTATGAACATTACCTGACACTGACAGGGTCAATAACCCCATCTCGTCGGAGTCTCTCTCTCTCCCCTTCGACTCCATTCACAGTGCATCGTTAAAATCCCGATTCGGCGATCAAACACGGATTCCCTCCCCGTCCGATATCTTCGATCGCTGCTATTCTCCTAGTTCCCTCCATAGTCGTACAAGACCTGTTGATCACCAGTCTTGGCGATTGGCGCTCTCCTTCGAAAGCTTAACGGCAGACCGGATTGATTCCAATCCTTCTTTGCCACACAGTCTGCCGCCAGGTGGATGGAGCAGGGAAGACCGAATCCAGCGTTGATCCAATCATCGGTTCCGATTATTGTTCGTGATCAGCTTTAGTTTGGGATGATTCAATAGCCCGGTCAATCATTGTTCTTCCAATTTTACTTTCCTGCCTTGAAGCAGCAGCAGCAGCAGCAGCAGCAGCAGCAGCAGCTCCTCTCCACCACGAGGTGCCGTTGGAGCTATCCGCACATGACAGTCAATGACGTTGATCATCCCTCCAATGGACCATGCCACTTGCACGGTCGCGGGTCTTGATTCGATCGTGCCCCTGCCATTCCCCTCCAGCTTAGCCTGTTGTGACAACAGGACATGATTTAATTAAGCCCAACAGGTTACTGCTATCGAAGCCAGTTCGCGTTGCCGGTGTACGGTGCCCGTGTCCGGAGCTGGTTTGACCGGCACTTACCACTGGCTCAGCTCCGGGATTGACTTCATACTTGCACCACTGCCTCGGGTGCTATAGAGTGGCAGATAAGGTTTCTGATCCTGCGATCAATGACCGCTGGACTATTATCTTCCATGTTGATCCATGCCCGTTTTCTACAATGTACCAATAGGTGCCCCATCGAAAGTGCCGAGTGTCGCTTAATTCCCGAAGCGGCTATACTACTCGGGATTGAACCTTGCACCTGAAGCACGATCGAGGCTGGTTCTTGCTTTCAGGGGTTCGACGATTGCAGAATATGCTGCCCATAGCCAAACATTGGAAATCGATTACAGATCGCTGATACATGCTACTCTCTCGGGTCTAGACCATGCGATAGTGTCAAGCCCGCCAGCTATGATAGCGTCATCCCGCAGTGCTCTACCAATCTTGACCCCACCACTACCGCTGCTGACATGGATGCACTCGGTTTTCCACTTCCGTCGGGATGTGGCAGGGCGACCATGTGTGCCGTGAGAGGTTGCTGATAAGATATAGCTATGCATTGTCTATCCCTTGTCGCCCGGGTTGCAAGTTAGTGCCCTGCACCGGATGAGCAAGCTCGCTGGTGACCTCATTGTTAATTAATCCATGCTCTGCTCCCGTGACAGCCATCGGATTCTACTAGCAGTCTCGTGTTTTCTCGAAGCATGCCGATCTATCCGTCTATGCAAACTACACGTCAAGGAAGTAGATGATGGAACTTGGCATTCGTGGATGCATCAACAGGTTCACGGTCGAGATTGAAGTCAGCTGAATAAGTAGTATACAAAAGGGGGTATAATGTTGAAATGTTAATACAAAGAAGGATGGACGACCGCGAGAGGCAGACCTGCAGCCTAACAACAACTCATGCGCTTCCATATGCTCGCCTTTGCAGGCTTGGATGGCTTGTTCTGCCCCGATCCTGATGCCTCTGGTTGAAGATGGCCTTTCTCGCCTGGATCCTGACGTGCACGTTTACCTCCAAAGAGCCCACGAAGACCACTCTGTCGTTTCTGTGTGCGCTTCTGCGATTCTCCCTTGCCTTCCTTGCTAACAACCGTGTCAGCAGGGGCTTTTGCAGCCGTCGAAGGCTCGCCCTTTTGAGCGGTTTGACTGGTCGGAGGACCCTTCTGGTAGTGTAGTCGACGGGCCTCGACAACCCGACGGACTAGGACTGCGAGAGTGTCAGCTTCTGGCAAGCGTATATACCCGGCTCGATCGTGGTGAGAGGCTTACGGGCAAAGGTTTCCTCGATGTTGACCATCTCCCTGGCGCTGGTCTCCATGAAACCGCAACCGTGTTTTCGGGCATACTCCAGGCCTTCCCGGGAACTAATGACTCTGTTGTCTTTGAGATCGCACTTGTTCCCTGCGACGATCTTGACCGGGGGTGGCATGCCCACATCGAGGCCCTCAGCACTGGCCCCCAACTCCTTGCGCAACCGATCATTGTCCTCAAGGCGTTGTTCGGTTTCGATCTCAATCATGTCCATGAAGTAGTCCAAAGCGCCTAAGCTCGATTTGTTGGTGATGTCGTACACCAGAAGAAAGGCGTCGGATCTCAGGTTGGAAGCCGCCCATAAGCCGCGATACTCTTCCTGGCCGGCCGTGTCGGTGATGGATAGGAAGTATGGCACGCCATCGACCACGCGCGTAACCGAGTATGAATCCTCTGCACGGTTCAGCCAGATCGCCCGATGTCAGTAATTGTGAAACTCGATATCGCTCAGAGCAAGACCAGCAAGGAGGGTATACCGATTGTAGGGTCGTATCTATCCCGTTGCTCTGGATTAGCATGACGGACGCTTCTCGTCGACGTTTGATGATCGGATTCTATCTGTAAGACTTACTCATGAATCCACTGACTCCGCACCAGGCGCAAGGTGATGGATGATTTTCCTAGCGGCCATCAGCGATAAGGTTCTTTCCCCCTTGTAGCCCCGCAGTCCCTGCGCCGGGATGATGAAAAGAACCATGGGGGGGTTCAATAGATGGGGTTGCACAGCATACCGCATCCACCATCGCCGCAGATGGTGATAGAGATCTTGTCGGTGGCGTCGGCCATGGTGAGGGAGTGCGGGTCGATAGATAGGTGTCGGGGATGCGCACGCGACGGCGGGTCCAGTAGTAACAAACAGAGAGAGACAAGGGTCAATGGTTGTGTAACGAGCGAATTTTGACCCTGAAGCTAGTCGGCTAACCGGATTCTCCTACCACCAACAGGTGGGTGTCGAAGTGTATCCCTTCGCAAGAAATGTTTTTTGAGTCCCGTCAAGTAGATGGAGATGCGACTGGACCCGAGAGGGGCATTACAGGGGGCAGTGTGAGGCGAGCTGTGTTGGTGTGGCCTGGCGGAACGGACAAGACACCGAGGTAGTTTGGGGATGAAAGTGAAAGAACCAGGGTATAAGAATGTGGACGAAGTTTATCTGGCAGAAGTTGCGACTCGAGTTTTTCAGGCACTGACTCGGAGTAAGGGGGAAAGAGAAGAATGGGAGAAAGGATTCCCAACGTGGGCAAATCTCAGACGCCGACGGAGCGAAGCGCCGCCCCTTTGGGGGTCCATTTCGGTGATTGCGGATGGCCGATCACTGGGTGGTGGTGATGTTGATGATAAATGATCGATTGATAAGAGAGAGAGAGTAGGATAGATTAATATATCTAGTGTGGATCAGGAGAATACAATTGATCGGGGGAATTAATCGTTGATGTCCAAAAAAAAACATTCAAGTGGATTTGACAGTACCATGGAGAAAATGATGAAGAGAGGGGGTCACCAGTACCCCGACATGCTGCAGACGCGGGCTGGAGCGTGCGGTACCTGGTACCTGTTCTAGACACATATTAAGTTAGGAAATAAATATGGGGAGTATGTTAGTGATTAAGTAGTAGTGGTATTATCATATGCTTTATTTATAACTTTTGACAAACAAATATCAATTCCCAATTACTTTCTTTCTACACTACTCCGTAGATACTTTTGTTTGCACAAAATTCCACCACCAGAATCTCCCCCCGAAGACTGACTGGTCCATCTGATGCCTCCATTGTTCTTTTTTATCAATTCCCTTCCTCTCAACTCTTTTAATTAACATCCTTTCGATCCATCACACCGACCAGCTTGACACATCATCCCGGAATCTTCTGGCCTCCCGGGGTCAATTGGCCCGCCCCGCCACTCGCCCGGCTGGTTTGTCCCTGCGATCCAATCGTTCATCTCTCTTCTCTTTCTTCCTTTCCACTTGGTGTGGATAGTAAGTAGTACTACTTTAGTACTTTAGTCCTGCTCCTAACCACAAGTACTTACTGCTACTACTACTGCACTGCGGCGAATACAATGAATGCCCCCATGTCTCGCAACTGACATCCACCACCATCTCTAACTATTTCCATTTCCTCGATTAATTCTCCGATTCCTGGGACACAGGAAAAAGCAGTACTTCCTTATATATTGAGGGAACCGCCATATTATTGATTGATTTGGTGATAATTAAAGTCCCGGCCGACCAGTGAATTGCTAGTCGTTTCCACTCTTTTTCGTCCGTCTCTTTTCAGCTGCTCACGCTTCATTGCTTTCCTTCCCCTCTTTTTATTTTATTTTTTCTTTTCTCCCCATCTCAGCGTTGGATTCATTCAGTTCTGTCCACGTCTGTCCACTTTATCTTCCATCGATCTCCGCTGCTTTTCCCTGAATCATTATTATTATTATTATTATTTTCCTACTGTTCCGATAGGCAGGGAACTGAGGAGAATCTGATTCGGACTACTTACTACTACTACTACTCTTCCTCCCACCCCCTAGTGTTTGTGTGACTGTCTAAGGTTTAGTTGTTATTCCCTAACTTGCTTCACATCAGCAGCCCATCTCGATGCGTCTTCCTCATTGGTCTCTTGCCGCTTCTCGATTCGATCGGACGTGAAGCTGTTCCAGGATTGTTTGTTGCGGGCCATGGAAGGCTTCGACGATGCCTTCTATCAGGCACACTATTCCATACCGGATCCCCAACTGGGCCCCGCCGCATCCTCTTCTTACTCCAATGCTGCCCCCCATCCGGCTTCTTTGATGTCTTACAATTCCACTCCCGGCCATTTCCCTCCCGGTTCCTTTGCCTATCCCGCCCAGCCCTCCGATCTGCTGGCTGCTGGCCTGCCCGCGGCTTTTGCATCGCATCCCGATAACTCTTTCTTTCAATCTCCGGTTCCTCATGCTCATCATCATGCTCATGCTTCTTCCCACACGCCCAGTTTCCCGGGGCATGTTCCCCACGCCATGCATCCCTACCATCCCCTGTCGGCCGCCGCGCAGACCATGCCAATGAGCTTGGACCAAGGAACTACCTTTCCTTACGATCCGGCCGTCTTTGGCGCTTCAATTGGACCGCTAGATCCCAGTCTAGAGCAGCATTCAGCGCCGCCGCCGCAGCAGCAGCAGCAGCAGCAGCAGCATCCTCACTTACCTTCCCAGACCGTCCATCTGGATCCTGGCGCAGCGTACGCGGTCGCTCAGATCCAGGAGTCCGCGACAAATACCTACTGGAATCAACAGACGACTCAAGATGTCACCGCCCAGGCACAGGCTGCAGGCCCGATCCGGGGATCAGCGGGGGACTTCTCCCGCGCAAGAGGGCCGTCCCAGGATCATCATCAACCGCTACCTCAAAGTCAGCCCTCGGACTTTCAGTCCTATACCCAACCGGCCAATCCAGCCGTTCCTCATCGCTTCATCCAGCCGAAGAGGTCGTCCCCAGTGAAGGGTGGGTTCTCCTCCAATCCAAGTCGAACCTGACCGGAAAAAGCTGATGCGGGTCTTCACATCCATAAAGCCTCTTTTCCACCCGAAGCCAAAGTGGAAGCTGGAAGTGACTCTCCATATGCTAGTATCTACTCGTCAAGTGGCTTCGATATCATGGGGGTTTTGGTAGGTTGAATCTGGTCGACCGCTTCCGCAGTAGCGTTCGCGTCTGGAAGACAATGCATGTGACTGACCTCCTCCACTAGGCCCAAGTGGTGTCCCGACCGAACCCTAAGATCAATATCGGGGCAGTTGACTTGTCGTGCGCATTTGTCCTCTGTGATATCACGCTGGAGGACCATCCAATCGTCTACGTCTCGGAGGCATTCGAGCGGCTCACAGGTTACACCAACCAGGAGATTGTCGGGCAGAACTGTCGGTTCCTCCAAGGGCCGGACGGGGTCGTTCAGCGGGGCATGCAACGCAAGTTCGTCGACGAGAACACGGCCTATCGCCTGCGCTCGACGATAGAGGAACGGACGGAGATCCAGGCAAGCATCATCAACTACCGCAAGGGCGGCCAGCCCTTTGTGAATCTCATCACGATGCTTCCGATCCGATGGGGCGGCAGCGACTACCGGTTCTACGTTGGGTTTCAGGTGGATCTGGTCGAGACGCCCGATGCAGTGACGCGACGGAATCCGAGTATGTCCTGTATGCGTGTTTTGGAGCTGCTAAGCTAATCGTACTGTTTGCAGATGGAACCTACATGATCAACTACCAGCGCAGTCAGTTACCGAGCTATGTGGTCCCGCCTGAAGTTTACCGCTCCAATCCGGATCTAGCGACTTTCTTTACCCCTGATCAGGTGTCTACGGTGTTGGAGAGCTTGCGCGGCACCGGCCCGTCGTACCGGCATTACCTGGACCGAGTGCTGGTGGAGAATATGGACGACATCATCCACGTTCTATCCTTTGAGGGAGAGTTTCTCTATCTGTCACCCTCGTGCCGGAAGGTACTGGAGTATGAGCCAGCTGAACTGGTCGGAAAGGGCCTATCAGCAGTGTGTCACCCCAGCGATATTGGTTCGGTCATTCGCGATCTACGAGCGCGCATCACCACCGAGCCCGTCAGCGTGGTGTATCGCATCCGGAAGAAGTACAGCGGGTATATCTGGTTTGAGAGCCATGGGTCATGGCATATTACCGATCGGGGGCGACAGTTCATGGTGCTTGGAGGGCGAGCACGTGCGGTGTACAATCTTGACCAGGTTGCTACGATTGGCCGGGGCGGGTTGGCGGAGAACGACATCTGGGCCAAGCTTTCGATGTCCGGGATCGTCCTTTTCATCTCTTCAAAAGCTCGGCCGGTTCTAGGTCGTGTGGCGGACGATGTCATTGGAAAGAGCATCCAAGATCTCACGGGAGCAGATACCCGGGCCCAGGTCATGGAGGCGCTGGACACAGCTCGTTCGGGACAACAGGTCTCATTTCTCCACAAGGTCCGCCACAAGAAGGGGCATATGCTGCCCGTGCAGACGACGTTAATACCGGGAGACAGCAAAGAAGGGGAGCGACCTTCTTTCCTGGTCGCTCAGTTACGGTTTCACCGGCCTCTGCCGAACGGCAGCCCGGATGACACAAGCTCCAGCGCCACGGACACAGGGCGAGACGCTGCTGGACAGACAGGGTCCAGCAGCCGGTTACCCTCCGGTAATCAGGAATTGATCCCACTACGCGAGCGCAGCCTCTTCTCCGAGCTAGCACCGACCAGGGGGTCCAGTTGGCAATTCGAGCTACGAGAACTGGAAAAGCAGAACCGCACATTATCGGACGAGGTACATCGACTCCTCACACGACGGAAAAAGCGCAAGCGCAAACAAAGCACAATCATAGTGGAGAAGAGCTGCGCGATGTGTCGAACAAAGAGCACGCCAGAATGGCGACGCGGACCCAGCGGCAATCGCGACCTCTGCAACAGTTGTGGCTTACGATGGGCAAAGCAGGTCCGCAATGCTGCACAGGGACAGACTACGGCAGCCCGAGGGAAACGGGCGTGATGATACCTATGTTATATTACCCCTTTTTTTTTACTCTATCTCTTTGGGTGGCTTCCTACGTTTTAGTGTGTGGCTGTCTGACTTGAATGTGATTTGAGTATGTTGAGCTATTCGCTATATATGATACAATGATACCTTGTGGGACTTGCTGGATCTGGGGGGAGGGATGAGAATGGCGTGACGAGTCACGATCAATCGATGGGTGGATGGATGGCGTCGGGGAGGAATCTGTGGACTTAATCGGAGGTGACCTGTACAGTGTATATTAGCTCTTTTATATGCTATGCATATTATCTAGGATATCAGTAAGTACTGGCCGGGGTTTATCGGTGATATGCCGGCAAGCCCTGTTAGCCCTGTGGCAAGATGACGAGTCAAAAATGATCGATAACTGTCTTGATTGACTAATGTACATATATGCAAGCAGATATATCCACATCCACCAACCCCATCTATCCATATGATACACATAGCAGTGAGCAGTATACAGAGTAGTAGTAGTAGTAGTAGTAGTAGTAGTAGTAGTAGTAGTAGTAGTAGTAGTAGTAGTAGTAGTAGTAGTAGTAGTAGTAGTAGTAGGTAGTATACATCAGCCCTGCCCTACTGTATACTCCTACTAATTCCCAGCAATCCACCTCTCCAACCACCTCCTCTCCTCCCTCTCGGCCTCCCAACCCTCCCTCACTCCCCCAACACCAACCCCCCCCCCTCCCCTCTCCTCCACCGCAATGCGCACCTCCTCCGCCTCCATCCCAGCCACGCCCCCACCCCTCCGAATCAACTCATCATCACAGGCCAAATACTCCGCATACCGTCTCAACCTCCCCCGATACACCACCCCGACCAACCACCCCGGTCTCTCATACGACCTCGCCAACCCCAACACCGCACAAGCCCGCATCACCTCCCCCGGCCCCGCACCCTCAATCCAACTCCTATCCACCATCCGCTTCAACACCCCCATCTCCTCCACAGACCCAACCTCTGGCGGCGTCACCGACCCCGTCCCAACAACCAACGCCTCCCGCTTCGCCCGCGCCCGCTTCTCCCTCTCTTTCTCCAGCTGTCGCGGAATCCGACACGTCAGGGGCGTGATAGCATTCCCCAGAGCAAGCACAGCCAGGGGCGTGAGTTCTCCGCAGATGATCAGGATGAGCGAGAAGGGGATCATGCGGCGGATGTCGTGCGCGGAGCGGCGGAGGAGTTGGAAGTGTGAGCGGTGGAGGTCGTTCGTTTGTAAGGTCTTGTAGAATGGAGTGCTGGTGGCATTTTGGGTAGCTGCTGCTGCTGCTGCTGGTGGTATCGAGCTCGGGATATAGGGTGATAGATTCAAGGTCCGTCGGAGGGGGATCGCGGCGCGGTAGTTGTGGTAGACGTTTTTCAGACCCGTTTTGTAGAAGGTGAGGTATGCGCGGCCGATGGTGATGTAGCGTTTTAGTTTGGAGGATGGGGGGAGAGAGGTATTTGGGGAGAGGGTGGGTGGGAGGGCGAGGGAGGCGGGTCGGGTGCTCGGGGGTGGGTTTAGGGTGGTGAGGATTGTTGTGGAGGTTGACGTTGATGGTGTAGTTGGGGTGGTGGTGGTGGATTGTGCGGCGGAGGGAGGGCGTGTGTGGGATTTGGTGTTGGTGTTGGTGTTGGATTTGGAGTGTGAGGCGTAGGAGCGTGTTGAGAGGAGGGTGTAGTTGTGGTGGATGAGGCGAGATGCGATGGTCGTGGTGAGTTGGGGATGCGGGCAATTGAGGAGAGCCCGTGGGGGGTGCAGCGCGGATGGCATTGCGCTGTTAATTTGATTGGATTTGATGGTCCAATTGATGGGTGGTATTTTGTGTAGAGTAGAGAGAGTGTATGGTGTCAAGAGGAAGAATTGGAGATGAAATGAAGATCCGACGAGATTCCGGGGAGATCTTGGTGTGAGTGCCTCAGGCATAAATGAGCTGCCTCGGCTCCCCGCGGGGACCGATGTTAGTATATCTTAGTTGCTAGTTCTATATACTCGAGCTGAATGGATAAATTCTCCTATAGTATATGCAATTGTTAGCAGAGTGGTATCTATTGCTATCATTAGTAGATGTTGTGTCAAGTCCGATGCCGGACAGTGACTACTCAGAGTGATCACTAGCAACACTGGGAGTTCAACAATTATGTAACTTTATATATTATCATGTAATCTAGTAGTAGTATAAATGTAACTAGCCTCATATTATACTACATATACAATCAAGATAGTGACTCACGATCACAGTTCAGTTGACAATTACATACTACTAGTCCATGACTCACCACCTCACTAGCAAGCAATGCTAGTACCCTAACTAGTAGTCTGGATTACTACTATATAATAACATACTTCTCCCACACGATCTTCACCACCACCACAACTCTTTTATAAATCACAACAACAACAATGTCCCAACTACTAACATTTACCCACCCCACCGCCCTCCTCCTAATCGACAACCAAAACGGCTTCACCCA
Organism: Aspergillus piperis CBS 112811; assembly: GCF_003184755.1. Classification (NCBI taxonomy): domain Eukaryota; kingdom Fungi; phylum Ascomycota; class Eurotiomycetes; order Eurotiales; family Aspergillaceae; genus Aspergillus; species Aspergillus piperis. The sequence continues at coordinate 1,515,872 of NW_020291598.1, read as the reverse complement.
TCCAACCCACTGGGGCCCAACCCGCTCTAACCCCAACTACGAAGCCAACATCCAATCCCTCCTCACCACCTTTCGCAACACCCTCACCACCCCATCATCTCCACCATCATTTCAACAACAACAACAACATCAACATCTCCACGAAATAATCCACATCTTCCACTCCTCCACAACACCCACCTCCCCCCTACACCCAACCTACACCACTCCCACAGGGGAGCCAGGCATCGACCCCCTCCCGATGTGCAACCCACTTCCCACCGAGAAACAGATCTGGAAACATGTCAATTCCTCATTCATTGGCACCGAACTGGAAGAATATCTCCGCGAGAAGGAGATCCGGCAGTTGATTGTGGCCGGGTTGACGACGGATCATTGTGTGTCGACGACGGTGCGGATGGCGGCGAATTTGGGGGTGGTGGATAGGGTTAAATCATCAGAGAAGGAGGGAGGGGAGGAGGTGGTGGTGGATAAAGGACGGATTATTCTTGTTAGTGATGCCACTGCTACATTTGCCAAGGGGGGATGGGATGCCGAGACGGTGCATCAGGTGTCGGTTGCGAGTTTGGATGGGGAGTTTGCGGAGGTGAGAGGGGTGAGGGAGGTGGTGAGAGCGTTGGAGGAGTATTCTGCTTCGGGATAGGAGTAGAGTAGATCTTATTACTATATATAGAGGGTGTGGATTATGATGATTGTATCATAAGTCACTGATTAATCGCCAGCTACATTACAGGGTCACATCCACCGCAACCATACCCTCTGAAATGAATCCTGTCACGAACAATCTCGCCTTCTTCTGCTGCTGCTCTGGCAACGGAACCAGCACCGCCGCGCTGGCACTCCGGATGCGTGATCCATCGTCCTCAAAAAGCAGCCGGGTCTCCCATTCCGCGGGCGAAGTACCAGCCTTGCGCCGCGTATACCACACCATCGCGCCGTCCTTGCCTTTAGGATCAGTGCGCGTCTTGTCCAGGTCCACGCCGCGAAGTAGTCCAGCCTGGACATATCCGCTGGCATCGTCTGTGGCCGTTGCGTACGGGTCCTGGTAGTAAGTGGGATTGTCAATGGTGCTGTCAAAGGCGAACTCATCCACAACCGACAGCGTGTGGTCATCCTGCGGCCGCATACGCCACATGTAGCCGCCCCCGGCGCTGGTGAGAAGCACTTCCTCGCGCGACGAGCCATGTCCGAGACCGTTGGGGTTCCAGATGTGCTCGAAGGCCACGCTTGCCTTGCGTTCCGTGTCAGCTGGGACCGCGGCGAGACTGTCGACTTGGACGTGGATGACAGTGGACCATTTGGCGGCGGGGAGGATGTTCTCGACCGTGCGGAGAGCCCCGTCGCGGTAGCGGTGGTCGTTCGTGACGTAAAATGAATAAGGACTTTCGGCGTAGATGTCGTTGGGGGTGGCTACGAGCGGATGACGGATTGAGCGGACATGCCGGACGGTGCCGGAGTGCAGGACATGGTGGAAGAGCTCGACCTGCGAGCGGGCCTTGGGGATGTCCTTGAGGCCGGGGTGATAGTCCGGGTTGGCTAGGTGGTTCACGGCGAAGATGTAGACGGCGTCTGCGCGCTCCGGATCCTCAGTAACGTCGATGCCGTGGGTGATGAAGGGGCCGGAAAAGTTCTCGAATGTGAGACGGGTCGATTTCAGTGTCTGTCAAGCTGGATAAGTTTCTGGTAGCTGAATAGGAGTTGCACAGGGACACCTACCTGGGGGTCAATCACATGAATAGACCCCGTCGTGTCTGCAGGGCCTTCAAAGTTGACCAAGGGTGGAAACCAGCGGAACCGGGGCACAATCGAGTCCTCGCAGGCCGTAAAGAGCTGACCAGACGGATGGTGGTAATGCAGGTCCTCGCATTGGATGGTATCAGCAATTGGGTGGACAGGGTTACTCTGGGAGCTGCTTGTCTCGCTGGCTGAGCGGAATGCCCCCAGCACTTTAAGCTGGCGGGTCACTGGTCCATACAGCGAGGAGAACAGGACGGCGATAATCGCCAGGTTGATGTAGTTTTTCATCGTGATCAGCCTGTTGATGATTTGACATGTAGTGGGGGGGGGAGAAAAAGCAAAAAAGGACGAGGCAAAAGCAAACAAGGGAGGGGGGAAAGTAGGGAGGAGAATGGAAAAAAATAAAGCGGGGGGCCGAGGTTGGATGAACCAACCGAGTAGATACTCTGTAGCATCATCCTCACCATCACATATTGGAAAATGCGGGGATTGACTTTAAACAAACCTGTCATTGGCGAACCAGCAGCTGGCCATCCTCCACTGTGGACCGACCAGCCAGTCCAGCAGAGACGCCAGTGAAGATCGTCGCGGTAATCATCCATGGGTCAGGGTCGGAGTTACGGTCCAAGCTCCTAGTACGAGGTGGAAGGAAGTGAGTGAAGTGAAGTAGAGAAATGAGTGCATACATTCAAGCCTAATGCCGAGCTTACAGCCAATTCATCCTTCCCAGGGTTTTCCTTCGCCCACACGCAAATCAAGCTAAGTTAGCAAGTATTAAAAAACACACGCAGATTATTTCATCCTGTCCGATTGAAAAAAAGAACTCCTTTGTTTCCCCGTCCAAGAATCCGTAACTCATGGCCGCCGTCTTCGCTTAGCGCTGAGACTTGGCCTCCAGATATTCCTGGTCACTGGCGTCCAAGATGTCGTACTCCTCGTCCGTCAGCATACCCGCATCTGTCTCGTCCTCGCCCAGTGTCAGACTCTCCATGTCATCAAACACATCCTGCTCCGAAGCATTCGTCACCGACGGGGCGCTGGGGGCCGTCGTGGCCGCCTCGTGTGTGCTGGTCTCCGGAGACTCCTTGGCCAGCTTGGGGAAGATCATCTGGCTTCCTGCAGGCTCCGACTGGGCCTCCGGCTGAGGCTCGACAGTCTTCTCCAACTCCGGTTCCGGTACACTCACAGCGGGCGGCGGTATATCATCACGCACGCGCACGTCACACCACAGCCGGTGACCAAAAGGCATGCCGCTGGGCAGCTTCAGCCGCCAGTACGAGATGGCACTGCCCTGGCGGCTCGGGGTCCTGAGTGTCACGGTAAAGTCCGCACTGTGACCTGGCTCAAGCGGCTCCGAGAGCTTATTGCTCTCCATGGCAGCCGAAATGGCATCCATGCTCAATGGGTGGCTGGTATTTACGTTGAACATCGAATCGCCTCCGACGAACCGCACATCCGTGCCGGCAGGCCAGCTCAATGGGCCGGGGTTGAAGAGGGTCCAGGTCTGCTCAAAGGCGGTGTTGGGCGGCAGCGTGGTGTCATCCGGCACAGTGTCCCGGATGAAGAAGGCTTGATAGCCCGAGGCCGGGTCAGCTGATGTCGGCTGTTCGACCTGGACCGGCTGCTGTGCAACGGGAGTCGGCTGTTCCACCGGGGCAGGCTCTTGGATAGGCTCTGCTTCCAGCTTGGGTGTTCCCTGAACCGGCTCGACCGGAACGCTGGCTTGGGTGGAAGTGGATTTCTGGGCACGGTCGCCCAGGGCGCAAGTGGCTCCACGGTCTTCGTGGACAGTGCTAACAGAGACGTTGTGCACAGGTGTCTTCAGCATGACCATGGGGTGAGTGCGGTTGTGAGTGTTGGTCGGGTGCACCTCACACTTGGCGCAGAAGTCTGTGTCGTGACACACAGAGCACTTGTAGCGAGTGCCTGTGATGAAGCTAGGGCATGGCCTGTTCCTGCACAGAGGGCCGTCGCAGTAGATGCCGTAATGCACCTCATAGCTTTGCAGGGGCTCGGCGATTGCGTCATAAATCGGCGCAAACCGATGACCCGGGTGGTTTTGGGCTGCCTCCTGGTGACACTCCGAGCAGTAGTCCCAATCTGGGCAGGTCAGGCACTTGTGCCGGACGCCAATAATACGCTAAGGTAACGGTTAGCATTGAGGCAGTCAAAAGAATAGTTTACAACCAACCTTTTCACACCCGTCGCAGATAGCTGCGTGGTGGTGGTGACGTCCAGGTTTGCAGCGAGATTGCACCAGACTCTTCAGGCAGAACTGACGATCATGAAGCAGCTTGAAGGTGTGGGCGGGGTGATGGCCGTGTGTGTCTCTGAGGAGACAAGTGATGCAAATGTCATAGTCATCGCAGTCAGCGCAGGAAACCATCTTGGTTTCATCGAGTTCTGTTGGAGTTAGTAAATACTGACAACCTTCTGTCGAGGAAAAGGACATACCCTTAAGGCAATCATTGCAGATGCGTTCCTGAGTGCTCTCGGGAAGTTCGGGAGCAGCAACAGCAGGGACTGGAGTAGTCTCAGACACCAGCTCTGGCACGGACTCTTCGAAGGTCTCTTCTTCTTCCTCTTCTGGTTCAGGCTCCTCACGAGCCTTGCGGGGCTGAACCGTCTCCGTGGTGCTGTTGGTGACCTGGCCGTCCTTGACAAGACGTTTAATCAACCAGTGTTCGTCATCCAGACAAGCCACACTGGCCTCGACACACTGGAGACACAAGTCATAGTCGCCATCGTCACAGATGCTGCAATGATAGTGCTCGTTCGGAATGGAGCGGCCGCAGTGGTTGCAGTCAATGCAGAAGACCCCATTGGGCGATGCGTGCGACACCACTGGCATGTCCAAGCTGTCCTGACCCAAGACGAAGTCACGGAACTGAGGCTCAGTCGTCTCAGGGGCCGACCACTGGGCGGACCGAGACTCAGCAGGGATGGTGCCGTTGGCGACCTCGGGCAGAGCCGAGGCAGATAGGGACGCACTAGCAGGAACACTTTCAACTTGAGACTCAGGGAGAGGAGCACCCAAGACAGTCTCGAGGTAACTGTACCTTGACGCATTCTGTTGTTCGGGGAGGTCTGCAGCCAGCTGCGACTGGGAGGCGGGCTCCTCAGCCGTTGTGGCCTTGATCCGCAGCTTCAGTTTAGCCTTGGCAGCGCGATAGAGCTGCTTGTAGACAGCGGGGTTCTCGCTATCTAGCTGAATATAGCAGCCGGCGCTGTCGGAATAACGTTCAAAGATGACGTTAACATCTTCGGGAACGCCAAGGAGCTGGCGGAGCTGTTACAGATAAGAGACGTCAGCATGAATTGCGAAATCGTTGCGATATTGCCATCCCGTATTATTTTCATCTCCTTGCACAGAAATGATTCGCAGGTAACGCGGAATAAAAAAGAAATATTTCATCACACATATGGAGCAAGGAGGTGAACACGTGAGCACACTCAGTTGCATTGAGGAAATAAATGATGGGGGTTGGCTATGATTTTTGATGGGGGAGGGGGCCCAAAGGACCCGTAGCTCCGATCGGAGCTTGAGTGGGGACGAACATACATTCTGGGGAAGCGTGCGAGCTCCGAGCTCTCGCAGAGGAAGCTTGAAGCGTCGAGTATTTTCATTGTAGAGCACTTTGACGGTGATGAGAGAACTGGGGCCCACGGGAGCCGTTGCGGGTGCAGGAGAAGCCATGGTGTCCAGAAGGATGATTGCTTCTTCCTGTTGCTCTGGCTTAAATTTCCCTCTGGCGTGATTTAAGCAGGGATTCCGAGAGATAAGCAAAAAAGGACGCTAATTCGGGAGCGGTAAGCTAGGCGATGGATGGTAGGAAGTACGTCAAGCCAGTGATAGATAACGGTGACAGTGGTGTTTGTCCCCGTTGGAAGGTTAACGAGGAAACCCGAATGGAAAGGATGGGTGAGATGGGGTGTAGTTTTTAAACTAGTAGACTAAATAGAAGGAAGGGAGGGGGGAATGGTGGGATAATAATGTAGATGAGGGGGGGTGTGGGAGGATGGCAAGGTAAATGGTAAGAAGAAGGAATAAGTGAAAAGGGAAAAAAAAGAGGAGACGGAAGATCGGGAGAGGAGAATTATTGAGGATGGATGGATGATGAGGAGAGAGGGGGGGAAGAGATGAGGAGAGAGCAAACGAGTTCTACCCAGAGGTAATTAAAGAGGGAGAGAGAGAGAGGGAGAGAGAGGGAGAGGGAGAGGCTGCCTGGAGGTCAGCTGCTGCTTCGCTGCTGCATCCGGCCGAGGCGGTGAAGGTCCGCGGCCATTGGCGGATGCTAACAGCTTTGGTAACTTGCTCCGGACTAGCAGTTAGTTCGTTAGCAGTAAAAGCAGTTCAAACTACCGGAGTACTTTTCATAGTTAGTTAACTGCGTTTAGTTACTTGCCCGGTACCTTGTCCGGCCCGTCGGTCGCGATGCTTCTTCCCCGTACTCTCATGTAGATGCAACTCTTAGTCTTACTTAGTCCTCCTTCTCTTGCATCCTCGGTGGAGTCTTCCTGCTGCAGAATGAGGCATTGCTCTGTTGGCTACGTAGGTGCCTAAACCCTTCCCTTCCTTCCCATCCTTCCTTTTCCCTTCCCACCTCGTCACCAACCCTCCTAAAGCACAGGCGCCATGATTTCATCACGACATGGATGTTCCCCTCATGCCACCGACCAACAATCCTTTCCCCCACAGCCTCAGATGCTGCTTGCTGATCAGGGTGCTTACGCCTGGGCCGTTAAATCCATCCATCCATTCACACCTTCCCTTCCCCCCCAAGATTTACTTCTGCTATTTTTCCCTACGAGATGATCGGCTATTACGGCTTCTTTTCCAGGCCTCCCTACTTTTTTTGTAGCCCGAGGGAATTGACGCTCCTTGACGTGCTGCCTGACGTCACGTCACACCTTCGAAACCGTCCAGGCCCATCCCCGGCCCCTTCGCTTCCCAACCCGAGGTCTGGTCTAGTCTATCTATCTACTTTTTTGGTTTGACCGGTACGGACAACACAGCTCTTCAACTGCAAACTATCTTTGGGATCGTATTTTTTATTGCTTTTGTAGACAAGAGGACGCCACCCCACAACTCGGCCTCCTCATCCGTGTCAATCAACTAATCTCAAAACGAGCGCAGTGAAACACACGCACACGCACACACATACACACACGCAGAGCTCATCGCAGACAGGGGGGAAGCGGGGAGGAGGAAGAGGAGGCACACCGCATTACGTTCATGGAAACCAGGATGCAAAACAAGCGTGGTCAGAGACATCATACGGGTATTCGCATGGACAGCCCACCGGAAGAGCGACCCTGGCGCCGCCGACAGGGTGCGTAGGAACATCACCGCACCCTTGGTCCCGGTTCTTTCCCCTCCCGACTCTGAGCCCGCTGCCTTTCAACGTCATGAGTATATCGAAGAAGATGGTATCCGTACATCGCGGAAGACTTCGGCAGGCATAAGCTAAACGGCACAGCAGGGAAGCGACGGCAGCCAAGCAAACTAAGGAAAAAGAAAGCATGAAAAAGCGGAAACACAAGAAACAAGAAAAAGGAAACATGTAACGGAAAACGTAGGCAGAAAAGAAAAAAAAAATGGTTGATGAGAAGAAGCAGGGGTAAAAATAGAACAGCACAGCAAGACGATCGCTAGTAATGCATGGAATCCTTATCTAACCACAATCAGAGACGGAACTAGGAGAGCACGATGCTCCGGCCACACTAGACCTCAACAAGAAAGGAAAGGCACAGGCTATGAGGCAATGGGAGGTCGTCATATTGGGATCAACAACAAATTTGCCGCTTTTCCATGAGGCAAACAAGAAAAAGAAAAGAAAAATGTCAATGATCAAGGTAAATACGAAGCGAAGGCGGATAATTGAAGGACAACAATAATGAGTATGGAACTGAAACAAAGGCGGATTAAAGGGGCAAGATAAGGCGTAGACCAAGGCGGAAGGGGGAAAAGTAAACATAGCGTCAAAAAAATGAACACAGAAAGAAATTGAATTTTTGAAACCGAACATAAAGGCAGGGAGAAGACATTCCTTGAGGCCGGGCATCACCCACAAGCCTCGATTCATTGAGAGCCGTAGTAAACACTGCCTTGAGATTGGGGATAGTAGTACGTTGTACCAGGGGGCGTCATCATGCCGCCCATGCCCATGACACCGCCGGCCCCGGGCGCATTCGGCATTCCATAGGAGGAGTTTGGATACATTTGGTTAGCATCGTAGAAATACACCGTACCACCTGCTTCGTGTGCGACCGTGCCCGGTTGAGCCGGTTGCTCGCCCGACGTGTGCGCACCGGGCACCATATACGGCACCTGTTGCCCCGGAGGGAAGGGAGGCACAGAGGTGCCGGGCCCTACTGCGGCATTGTACGGGGGGAATTCGGTCCCGGTAACAGAATAGTAAACGGCGCCAGGTGGGTAAGAACTGGGATAGAATGCTTGTGGCTGTTGAAAACCATATGGCTGGAAGGGTTGGGCATGGATTGCACGCTCGGGTATATGGGATAAGGGTGTCACCGACGAGTGAGCCGATGCAGCATAGCCGGGCGCATCTGAGCCATAGACGGGCCCGTTTCCAGGCATCGGGACCTGATGATGGAATGGCTGCTCCTGCTGCGGCTGAGGAGGGTTGTATGGAAAGCTTGCTGGCGTCTCAATGTCGGCTACAGAGACGGCCTTCTGGGGACGAGGTTGGTGCATCGGTATGGGCGCCGGACGGCTCTCCCGGAACACTGGAGGTTGAGGCTGTGGTTGTAGAGGAGGAACTGCTGTAGGAGGGCCGGGTGGCGGGGGTGGTAGTCCGGCTGGTGGTCTTGGAGGTGGAGGTAAACGGACAACGGGCTTACCGTTGTCTGTGGCCACGATCGTCTGCCTGGAGAGAACCGAGGCTGCCGGCGAGTGGTATCCTTCTTGCGAGGGCGCCTTGCCGAAGGACGACCTCCTACTGATGCTAACGCTTGGAGTGTATGTGGAACCTGCATAGATACTAGGCCGTCGTCCTGGAAAGAATCCGCTTCGGCGCCCACGGAAGGCCTGTTGATTGGGCCGGAGCGCCCGCGGGATGAAGATGAAAGATCGCTCTGTCGCGGGGAAGATATAACGCGCAGGCTGCCCGGGAAGCGAGATTCGGACAGGTTTATCGCGGCGCAGAGGAGGACGGTGCTGTGGTAAACGGGTGTGTTGCTTCTTTGGAACATTAGGGTATGAGATGGGTTGAGCCATGCCCGGTAAGTAGACCACGACAGGCACATTCCCTATCATTGTAGTACTCGAGAATGATCTATTGGGCGGGGACGATCGAGGAGCTGTAGGAACTGGCTTGGGGGGATAAGTTGGGAGAGTCGCAGGCGCCGCAGGCACTTTCAAGACGGGTGCATCATCTCCAGCAACAGTATCATGCAGATCGTGCGTCCACTTGTTTTCGCTGGCATCTGATTTGACCTGGTTCCTGCAAGCAGTTAGCATGAGTGTTCTGTCTGCCTTAAAAGTGAAAGAGCTAGAAGTTAGGCTCAAGCGTACTTGCGCACATTGCCGTCCACGATGAGACCGTATGGTCTCGACTTGGACTTAGCAAATGATTTGTGACCGTTGGCTGCAGTATCGGTCGAGCGTTTGTCGTGAAGGAAGAAGCTTCCTCGGGTGGGCACGAATGCTGGGTTTTCCTCCTTTTCCTTTGTATACTTCTCATTATCACGACGCCTCCTGTCCGTCAGGCTGTCTTGTTTTGGCTCTGCCGGAGGCGCCGACGGAGTCCTCCCAGTTTGCTGGCCAAGCTCTCCCTTCAGGTCGTCAAAGTGGATTTCGGCCGCCCCAGTTATCTTGTCCGACAGTCTCATTCCGTTCATCATCGCTTCAGTATCAGACATGACCGGTCCCGTGTGGCGTTTCCCGGGCGAGGTTGAATGGCGGCGCCCGAGCTTCTGGCTTCCGGCAGGCATACGGCCGTTGAGCTGGGGAGGGTGAGTATTGCCCGCATCCCGGGTCACAGACGCCTCATCATCACTCTCATCGCTGCCCTCGCCATCGGCATCCTCCTCATCGGGATGACTGATAATGGATCCTTCGCTTAGGGAGTCGTCCTCCAGTTCTCCATCTAGTGAGCCCTCATCTTCGCCCTCTTCGTCCCTCCTTCGGCGGCGACTAGCACCGATGTTGTGTCGTCGTGGAGCCATGGTAAAAGGAGGGAAAATAGAAAGCAAAAAATCACAGTAAAGGTTGGATTCGAGGTATGCTGGGGTGAATCGTCGTGGTGGTGGGAAAGGGCGTCAAAGTGCACCGACCAGCAGCGGCGAGAGCGGCGGGTTGCAAGACAGAGAGGATGGGTAGAGAAGTAAGGTAGCTAGCTAGTAGGTCTAGATAGGAAGAAGCCCGCGAGCAACACGTTCCCGGAGAACCAAATAGACAAAGGTAGAAGATTAAAAGAAAACACGAAAGCTAGAGCAAGAGGGTGCACCTCAGGAGTGAGGGCAGGGAGTGTTGAACGGATGAACGAACTGGGGAGATTTGGTGGTTTTGAGCATGAGCCATGACATGCTCTTTCGATGTCAACCGCCTCAATCCGGTTAGCGCCCTCCCCAAACCACTTCAGGGATTCTAGAACTGCGGTTTATCTACTTTTAGTTGTTTAATGCCAGCTGATCGTCCATCAGAGCTACCCCCCTCCATTTTGCTTTTGAGAACTCCATATGACACTGGATTTTCTGCAAACATGGTTCCCCTCTTACATTATACTTTCCAACCAAACAGACTCCCAGTTCCCAGTCGAGGTCTAGGTATGTCGACATCCTGAGCATTACTACTATTGACGCCCGTTAACTCTGTCCGTCCACTCACATTGCCTGGTTCTGTTTACCCTGACTAAGCCCGCCTGGCAGCATCGGCCTTAGTGTATCTGTACCCAGTCTGGCGCAATACGAAGGGGCATGGTTCATGTACCAGTACACCAGAGAGTTCTACTGGCAGTACTAGTGCTACTAGCTGATCGATTTATGCTACGTCTCAGCCTTCCATGTGATACGCGGTGCCAGGACTTACAATGCGAACTGGAGGAAATGGCTAATCAGTCCATTGGGTACTATAATGCTTCATGGCTTACATACATTGTATACAAAAAGTCTCGGCTGGGTATCAAGGTACTGAGGACTTAAATCCTCAATGCTTCTATAGCGCCGTCCACGGCCGTCTTGATCCTCGACCGACGGGGCATGAAGTCCATGCAAGGATGGAACAACTCATGTCACAACTCACTATGACAACGATCTCACATCGACCAGATTACAGAGCCGGGCATTGCAAGGCTCCGTCTTTTCACCAGCAAGGAGATCTGGTTCGGTTCTTCATGGGCGATGGCTTCGTGTATTTTCTTCCGAAATGCGCACACGTTGTTCAAGGCGCGCGAACCATCCTTAATCAAAGGTGATCTTCTTTCCTTGACCTTCAACAATGGCTCCACTGAGCTTCTGGACAGTATCTTGATCGTATCTGGTATACTCCGGCTTTCCTTGCCTAGCCTTGCCCGGTCGCGACTGGCGAGGCTGCTCACCCGTCGAATCGTGCTCTGCAGGCCCAACCTCGCTGATGTCTGCGGTATCGTTCTTCTTGCCTTCGCCGTCCTTACCGAATCGCTTCTTATAGCGCGTCGTGGCATCTTCGGCAAATTCCATGCGCATCCGCCTACCGAGCAGGTTGTTCACCCACACTCTCTTCTGTCGCGGTTTCTTAGACTTTTTGCGGCTTTCGGCGTCGGACTCTTCTTCCTCTTCATCCTCCTCTTTGACCAGCACGTAGCCCTTCACCGCTGCTTCGGCTGCTGCAAGATCCTCAAACACTACCCAAGCATAACCCTTGCATTTGCCGGAGTCTTGGAATGTGGCCACATGTACGTTTGCGATAGTCCCGCATTGGGAAAAGTGCTCTTCGATAAGTTCCTTCGTAGCGTCGAAGCCGAGGTTGCCGACAAATATCCGCTTTGACGGGGGATTTCCAGATGCTGCACCCGAACTTGCGTTCTGACCCTCTCCTTTAGGCTTCTCTGGCCTTCCGGAGAAATTCTTTGCATCTTTGATGAGCACGCGACGTCCGGAGAGAAGCTGTTCACTGAGGCCCATTGCCTCCTGGGAGGCCTTCTGCGTGGAGAAATCGACGTAAGCAAAACCTTTGTTCTGGGCTTTTCCATGCTTATCAGCAGACTTGGGCATGTGAATTCTCGTGATGGTCGTATCTGCAAAGGAGCAGTTGGTCGTAAAGAACTTGCGCACGTCATCTTTCGTCGCGAAAAATGGCAGGTTTCCGATCCAGACGCCATACTCGGACCGCTTCTGAGTGGCAGCGTCGTCATTGTCTGCAGGAGTCCCCTCTGTTTTCTTCTCCGTAGTGGTATCCGAGGGGCCTTCTGCGGCCTTCTTCTTCAGCTTTCGCAGAGCCTTCTTTGAGGGAGGTTCCGGTGCAGAAACATCGATCTCGATCTCGGAGACCTCTGGGAGCTTGCGCTTCTTGTGATTTTCCTCGCCTATGCCAGCCATGATGTAGTGGGTGAAGTAATATGAAATAGAAAATATACTTCACAAAATAGGTGACCAAAACCAATGGGAGGGAAAAAGAACCTTCACTTGAAGAAGTCTCAGCGGCAATCACTAATAGCGGAGGGAAACTTTTTTTTACGGCAGGCAGAAACTCTCCGCCTCAACACCAGATCCTCCAGATCGGCGGACCGCTTAAACGTGACCGGCCCAAACACGGCCATCTCGAGCCTCATTCAGCCTTCGCTCCTGTCCGCCCCTTTCACCCGCCCACGACTCTGCAACTTGAGGCGCCATCCAGGTTTCTCGTTGTTTGCTTTGCTCATCTGTCATCATGTCGCATACCATTGATGATGCCCAATCCGTGACTGAAAGTCTACCGGATGCCCCCGGGGGCGCCCCTACCAAACAGTCGTACCGATCATTCAAGTGAGTGTGGTCCCCTGAATGCCTGGGTTGGCGCGGTGCTAATTCGACCGATCTACTATTTAGGAAGAAGTTCGCGAAGCTTAAGGTTAAGTTCGAGCTGCAGATGCGAGAGAGCGAGTCTCTCATCCGTGAAGGGTTGCGTATCGAGGATCTGTCCAAGAGGATTCAGGCACAGAATGAGTATGTTGCGCGCCTACATCTATAGCTTGTCGGTCGCTTACAGTTGATCAACCTGCAGTCAGCTCCTAGAAGTTCTCCTGGAATTCAACGACAGTCTCCATGTGTCCCCAAGTGTGCGGTACGATCTGAGCGCGCCGGAAGATGCATCCTTCTTACCACCACCCGAGCGAGACATTCCGAAATCGTACAATGACCCTGCCGTAGCGAGCTCTGTCTTACAAGAAGCCAAGGCTAGACTGGCTGCTGGACGTTTGTCTAGCGATGCTTATCGTGAGGTGGAGGAGGATGTCAAGCGCGGACAGGCTTTTGCACCGCGTATGCAGTACAGCACCCTGTCGACATTCCCCCATTCCGCGCCTTTGCAGCCAGAGAACCCCGACGACTGGAATCCCGCGCAAGAACTTGGGTTTCTCACTCCCGAATACGAGACCGAATATTGCCTGGCTCTGGATGCTAAACTGGGCGACGAAGAGGCCCTGGAGCAGCTTGAGGTTGTTCCCAAAAAGCCATCACTAGCGGAACGCGAGAGAGAGGCTGCTCTTCGGAGCCACGTCTCTGTACACAATTGGTTACGCCAGAATCAGCCCCAAATATTCCTGCAGGACAACGAAAACGCCTCGGAAAAGTCCGGCTCTCGACCCTCCAATCTACGCACTTCCAAGCGGGCTCCGGCCCAATCACGCAAAGAGGAGGATGTGTATGATGATGACAGTATCCTGGAAACTGCGTCCACCTCTGGAGGTACGAGAGGCAAACGCAAGCGCGATGAAGATAGCGGTTATCGGCCCAAGGGTGGTAGCAGTCGCTCAAACCGGAAGAAGAAGGATGATGAGAATGCCACCCCCAAACGCCCTTCGAAGCGATCTTCGGGCGTAGGTGCCTGAGACTGTCGATCGACAAATTCGGATCTTTTCCTTTTGTATCAATACATACTTTCCTTTCACACGTCTTCTTTGCCAATCATGTTTGCAAGTCCCATCGGAATCACGGCAGATAGTGATCCATTTCCAATAATGGGAGCGGACAAGCCTGCTACACGTTATGGGTCTTACCAAGGGGTCATCCCCAGTTACAACCATGAATTTCCTATATCCGCGTATTCATCTGATCCATTGCTGTACTATGTGTTGGAGCGGCGGCTTCACTACTTACCTCCCCGCGCTGCTATTATGATGTGATATACCTCAACAATAATTACGGAAACCTTATAACTAGATGTCGTAAATCCGATGTGAAAGCAGTCATGTAAAACCCGATATACATTCATACAAATTAGACTAGTAGGGAAATAACAATGCTAGTGTTACCCATTCTCCCGGATTGGGAATGCGGCTTCACGTGCGGCTCCACCAGCGGTTTGCCTGGTTTGCTTGGCATGCCGAAAGTCTTGTCCGACTGCAGCTCCAATACTCCGATTTTCACGAATGCCCTCTATCTGAACGCAATAGAATCACCTGCTCGGCCATTGGTATATCTCGGAGCGGCAAACAGATCTCTACACTATGGCCATTACTATTCTTCCTCCGGTTGTGGAGGATGTCGACGTTCCTTACTCCGATTCGGAGGACGATGCCATGTCCGTGGATTCAGATGGAGGAGTCGATCTAGCAGCGGGAGATGCCACAAGACCTAGCAAGCGGGTTCGCTTAGTGGAGGGAACAAATATTGGCGCTGGAGTTCTCACACCGGGTGAGATCGTAACAGACGACCCGCAATGGATGAGGTTGGTTTGGCCCAATCTCTATATCAGCTCAAGGCGCAATTGATTGACACTTGACCGCAGAGGACACGGCACGTACACAAACCCACTATCCACCTCCATCATTGCCACCGTCGCCGGTACGGTTCAGAAGACCAACAAACTGCTCTCCGTCCAGCCCCTACGCGCCCGCTATACGCCTGAGATCGGTGACCTGGTGGTGGGGCGCATTGTCGAGGTGCAGTCTCGCCGATGGAAGGTTGATGTCGCTGCTCCCCTTCTCGCACAGCTTCCCCTCTCCGCTATCAACTTGCCTGGTGGTATCTTGCGTCGACGAACGAGCGCCGATGAACTACAAATCCGAACCTTCTTCAGCGAGGGTGACCTCGTCGTTGCTGAAGTCCAGTCGGTACATTCGGACGGAGGCGCCTCGCTGCACACCCGGTCGCTGAAGTATGGTAAATTGAGGAACGGCGTGTTTCTTGCGGTGACGGGGACGGGTGGCAGTGGTGCGTCCAGCTCGTCGGTCAAAGGTACTTCGGGAGCGAGTGCTACGGGAGCGGGAGCCGGAGGTGCAGCGGGTGCTGGTGGAGTGGTTCGGTCGCGCAGACAGGTCTGGACGATCAATACAGCCAATGGAGGTGGGGATGTGGATGTGATTTTGGGAGTCAATGGATACATCTGGATTTCTAAGCACGCCGATGGAGCGGCTGCTGCATCGTCGACAACGGAGAATGTGTCAATCACGCGCATGGAGGAAATGGTGTCGAGTTCCATCTACTCGAGTCAGAACGATGACATCCCGCCACAGACGCGACGGGAAATTGCCCGGTTGGCGCAGTGCATTCGGGTGCTTGTCAACGGAGGAGTCCGGGTGGACGAGGAGACGGTGATGGGAGCCTACGAAGCCAGCTTACAGGTGGATCTGGAGGTGGGAGATGAAGAGGATGAGGAAGATCGGGGCAAGGAGGGCAGAGAATACCTGGAGGGCGACAAGGCTCGTCGGATTCTGGATTTGGTGCTACAACAACTATAGGGTTGTATATGGCTTTTCGAACCTTTCGATAGTAGTTCTCGTGAGAATAGATACCCCGACAAATGGACGAACATTACTGCCTCAATAATGGGTGTGTGTGTAGTAGTAGTAGAGTTTCACCGAGACTAACTGATTACCATCCTCTTCTGTCTGTCTTTTTATCTTGTGATGCCTTCAACTTTTGCCTTTTTGGGGCTGATAAGCAAAGACCCCGCATCACGTGGCGATAACAGGACTGGTTATTGGTAGATCCAAAGAGAGTTAAAGAAAAGAAGGGATTCACTTCAAGAATGCAAGTAAAGGAGATCAGAAGATAAGAAATCAAAAGTAACCAAGCAGAAGCAAGAGTAAGACAAAACAATTCAAGGGATCCGAGCGAGGGTGGCGTTGATCAGGAGGGGGCGTGACCAGTTGGCTGCCGCACAATCATTATTATTCTTATTATTCTTTCTGGTGTTATTCTTATTCTGGATTCCTTCACTCTTTCTCTCTCTCTCTCTTCTTACCTTCTTCACTTCCATCTCTTCATCCACCCATTGGGGATTTTCCATCCAACACTCTTGCTTTTTTCCAGCCTTACCATGTCCTTCGTCTCAGAATCACTCTTTCTACTGTCTACCATTACCTTTACCATACCCTCAGTATAGCCGACCGGGTTCTGCCGGCCACACTTGGTGTTGCCTTGTTCCTAGTAGTACAAGTTCATACTTGTTTCTACATTCCGGTCTCCCCTTTAGCTTATTCATAGCAAAAATTCTCGGATACTTTATCCCGCATTTTCTCCCGTGAAAATTCTTCTTGCACTTAGCAATCTTCTCTTATTGCAATCACTATCCATCATGCCGGACCTGCGTCGTCAAGTGTTGGAGAGTGGCAAAACCATCTCTCGTAAAGCTGCTTCCCGCGAAGGCTCTCGACGAACTTCGCGCGCCAACTCTGCCCAGAATTCCCGCCAGTCCTCGCAGAATCAGAGCCGATATGGATCGGACGAGGAAGATCTTGACAGTCTCAGCGATGATACGGCCATGAGGTGAGCACTCCATAATCACTGCTTTCCCTTCCCTTCATTCATAATTTTTTGGTTTCCCCCCAAAACGGAATGATGTCATCGTCATCCGTCCCCTCTTGTGTGCTCCGTTACTAATGCGTGTTTTACGACCCAGCATTGGCTCGTTGGACGATCTAACCGATAACCCCGATCTGGATAACCATGATTGGGTTGAGGAGCTTGGGGATGTCATCCAGGATATTCTGGACCGCAAGCGTAGTAGTAATCTGAGCCGCGAAGAGGCCTACGCTGCGTTTTGCCGACTGGCTAAGTATCACTATGTCGAGGAACAAATTCGCGGTCGCGTTCTCGACTTGGTAGCGGCATTCAACCGCAGTATCAAGTTCGAGACCAGTGTGCGCGAAACAACCCTGGCGCTTCGTGCCGTTGAGCTCCTCGCCATTTCAGCCTACGACAATACGATCTACGAGCATGTCGAGCCCTTGCTGACTCGCACCGTGCGGGATTCAACCTCCAATACGGTCAAGGCAGCGGCAATTCACTGTCTGGGCGTTTGCACCATTCATGCAGGCGCTAGCGAAGATGGGATCCTCGACCAGATGACGTTCTTCTTGGACATCGCTGCCTCCGACGGGCAGTCGATCGGTGCTGGGGACGACGCAGCCAGCGTCGTTGCTGCTTTGCAAGAATGGGGCGTGCTCGCGACCTATATCGACGATCTCGAAGGCGAAAGCGAGGACGCCGTCCAGATCTTCATGGACCAGCTGAACAGTGGTGATTCGGCGGTCCAAATTGCTGCCGGTGAGAACATCGCGCTCTTGTACGAGAAGAGTTACACCCCACAGGAGGACGATGATGACGAGGAGGACGAGGATGAAGAATCGGAAGAGGAAACTTTCCTGTCCGGAGGTCGCGGCAACGGCCCCAAGTTGATCAAGCGCTACAACGCCTACCACAACACACACGAGCTTGAACAGCAACTCCAGTCGCTGGCCAAAGTCCACAGCAAACGGATCAGCAAACGCGATAAAAAGAGTCTGCACAGCAACTTCGCCTCCATCCTAACGACGGTGGAGAATCCTCGTCGGGGACCCATGTACAACACCGCTATTGACCAAGACACTAACCGCCACTACGGCAGCAAGCTGACGGTCAAGATCGGCCGGCAGGGCGTGATGAACATCGACCGCTGGTGGAAATGGACGCGGCTGAGCTCGCTTCGACGCACCCTGCAGGGCGGCTTCGCGGCACACTACTACCAAGGCAACCGCGCCGTGCTGGAAAGCCTTCCGGTGATCATGCGCATGGACACGCCGTCGGACCGAGGGTATGCCAAGCGCACGACCAAACATCGGGATAGTCGTCGATGGGCGGTCCACGAGGCCTCGGACGAGGACTAGAGGAACATGTGACACATTCATCACTTGTTTTACTGGGTTTTTTCTCTTAAGTTTGATTCCCTGTTGCGTTAGATTTATTGCAGCGGGTGTTTTGTGAAGTCTTCCCTGTTTTTCATGCATTTGACTTTGTACCCCGTTTCTAGAACACAGAACAGACGAGAATATTACTCGCCGCAGATATCTCGCAGTGTGATAGAAACGAATAAAAGCTTACATATATCCATCCATACATACTTGACATATAACTATGTATAGGAAATCATTTTCAGTTATTGCTATATGAAATTTTCAGTTAAACTAGTGTATATAATGCTGACTACGTTACTATTCAGTATTCAACACATAAATTAATCTTGGCACATGACGGTATCAATAGTAAGACCCAATCCGGCACTGCTTTATATATGTCAATAGTAAGTAGTTGAATAAGAACAAGAATATATCCCATCTCATTACACGCACATTAAATGAGGCAGCAAATGAATAAATAGTTAATAAATCGCTAGATAAGCGTACACCGAGAGTGTTATAAGTTGAGTAGAATTCCACTACTTTTCCCCCCATATATCCTCTATAGTATACCACTCACCACCGCACTCCCGCGATACTTCACTAATAGTATTTCCATCACATCACATGTAAAATAGAATTAGACCTTACGGCCCACATGCACCCGTAAGATAAAAGCGCTAACACAATTACTTCGTAAAAACTGGCACCACGCCCGTCCAGGCGCCCTTACTCCGTTCCTCCCAGTATCCTTCCTTCCCAGACTTCAGTCGCCACACGGTTTCATCTCCCGGTGCCTCATCTACGGGAGTGAACCACCGCGGTGTCCAAGATTCGCCTGCGGCTTCCATCTCGCGACGACGAGCGCGCTGACCCTCTTCCAATTGGACCTTGACTGCCTCGGCTTGGTCGACGTCGCCGTCTTCGAGGGCACGCTGGTCCGGACGAAGTCGGGAGTCTGTGACGGGGAGTTTGCCGTCCTCGATGGGAGTGACCTCATTCAAGGTCGCCGCGAAGGCCGTGAGACCGTAGTGTTTGGGCGCGTTGGGGACCAGAGGTCCGGCGCTCCAGATGGTTCCCGAGGGGTTGCCGTTCTTGGTGAGGTCGAGGGAGGAGGTCCAGGTGCCGGTGAGACCCAGAGGTAGGTCGCGGCCGGAGGGGTCCGTGGATTTGGTGCTGACTTCTTCGCTGCGGCCGGAGAACATGCCGCCGGCTTTGAACGTGGAGAGGGAGCGGTGGCCAGTAGTTTCGTTGACGACGACCATTTCGCCGACAGGTTCGACGTATTTCTCGCCGGCGATGATGTTGCGGAGGAACGAAGTGGCCTGGGCCCAGCTGAAGTGTTCGCCAGTGGTGTGGAGGGTCAGGCGCATCTTGCCTTCGGTGATAATTTCGGCGGATTTACCCCAGAATTTCTGCGTCGGCATGGGGGATTGCGTAAGGCTCCAGTCTTTGCTGTCGGCTTGGTAGGCAAGCTGGACAGGGCGATGCGAAACCTTTTCGGCGATGAAGCGGAAGCCAAGGTCTTCACGGACGAGCTCGTAGGTCTCACCGAGCATGGGGTTGAAGGGTTTGCGAATGGCGCGCTCGCGGATCCGGTTGCTAGAGATGGGAGAGAGGGCAAATGCGGTCACGTACATGAGGCGTTCAACGGGGTCGGAGGCGCTGGCTGCGCGGTCAAGCAGGGTGGAATACTCCATAACTTCGGCAGCGCGCTGGAGCAGCGACAGGGGCTCGTTGGAGGAAACAGGCATAGAAATCTGCGACAAGTCCTTGCCGACATTCTTGCGGAGGAAACCAATCAGACTGGGCGGCATGACTGTCGGCGCCGTGATGTTGGCACGACGCTTCACAGGGCTGAGTGGGAGCGGCGTGAGCGCTTTAGGGCGCCCGGGGAAGAGCGGCGAGTACTGATCGTGTCCAGCAGGCGCCTCGTCGGCCTCGTCCTCACTGTCAGAGGGAGCGTCGTTGACCATGGGTTCTTCTTCCACCTTGGGTTTCGAATCCCATACAGTGTGGTCGGAAGCATTGTCGGCCGCTGCCTCGTCGTCGCTGTCGCCCTTGATTGTGAGAAGCGCTTTACCGTCATCTGCATCGAAGAACTCCTGGGAGACGTCAGACTCGAAGCTGCGCCGCGCCTGCACGGTCGCGCCGGGAGGGTGTCGTCGCTGCTTGCTTTCGGAGATGAGGGTCGAGAACTCGCTGACGACCTGGTCCAGATCACGCAACACGGCCATGAGATGTTCATGAACTTCCTCCATGGGATCCGGGGGGCTGGCGATACTGCTGGGCTTGCGATCGCCCGCCAGGGACGCCGTGTCAAAGGCGCCCGGCACAGCCAGCTGCGAGGACATAGAGGCCATGGTCGTGGTGCGCTTGACACCGGGCTGAGTGGCCGTACTATTCTTGCGCTTCCAGAACGGGCGTTTGGCGTCCCCAGTCTCGTCTCCGTTCAGGTCCGTTGGCGTGCGATGCGGGCTGGGCGAGCGACCGCGGGGTCTCTCCGCGACATTGCCGCCCAGGTACTTGGGGTCAGTGTCCTTGGCCAGGCGCCGGACAGCATCGCGCGATCCGGATACCTTGCTCACAAGGCCCTCGACCTGCTCCCATTCCCTCTCCTCGACAGGATTCGGGGCGACACGCTGAGAGGGCACACGTAACAAGGGTTCGGACGGCAAGGCGGTTTCGTCGGTCGCGGTAGCAGGGGTCTTGGAGGACGGGGCGGAGGCCCGCTCCAGCGCCCGCTTCCAAGCGGCGAACTCCTGGTCATTGTTGGCGCGTAGGTGCCAGACTTCGGTGCCGGAGTCGATGGAAATCTCGCGCGACTTCTCGTTGCATGCGACCGCAGCCAACGACAAGGGGATGGAACCGCGGAGCGCGGCAGAATTCCGATCGTGGTAGTAAGACAAGGTCGACGAGGTATAGTCGAGGGAGAAGAAGCGACGCGCCCAGCCCTGATGGCGCTTCCGCCGTCGCTTCTGAAGCAGGCCCGTATAGGTATTGAGCGAGTCGGGGTCGCTGGCGAGGGGCGGCGGCTGAGCGACGCTGTTGCCCCGTCGGCGGGCAGCCAGGGACTTTCCGGATTCAGCGGTATCGGACCGTATGGGGTGGCTGGAGGCATGAGGGACGGGAACTGACTGTGGTGGGAGGGCGGTTGGGTAGGTGAGCAGGGCGAGAGTGACGGTTTTCGAGAGTTGCTTGGAGAAGGTATTGTCAAAGACCAGGGCGTAGTTTCCACCTTCGTTGGCGGGCACGTCGTAGGTACCGCGGAAGATGCGTTCGGCCTCGCATTTGCCGATCCATTGGATCTGCTTAAGGCCAATGCCTGTCAGCTTGTCAATGACGGAGGCATTGGGTCGCGAGGCCGCAGCGCCAGCGGTCGCGGGCAGGTTTTCATTAGAATCGGCGTTGGGGGAATCGGTGGCAGGTAAGTTGGTGTTGGAGCCCAGAACGGCCGAATGGCCGGGATGCTTGAAGATGCCGAAATTGATGGACTTCTTGTGCGGTTGGATGCTCCAGGAGATGGTGTGGGCGGGCTTGACCGATACCCAGCGGACAAAGTAGGACTGTAGAGAGGGGTAACAACAGAGACAGGAGTTAGTCCAATGCCATCATTCAATTCAATTCAGCGTGTCATGCATCCATCCCCTCCGCCCCCTTACTTCAGTGTCAACATACCTTGCTGTGGATCTCCAGCTCCTCCATGGCCGCCATCGTTGCGCGAGTGGCCCTTGTTCGTGTGGGGGGTAATGGGAAACACGACAATGAGGGGGAGCAATTGAGAAGATGAGGAACAAAACCAAGTGGAAGATGGATCTTTTTAAAAGTCGGAGGACTGGCGAAGGAGCTGAAACAAAAAGGAGGGAATGATGGATCAGGCTGAGGCTCAGCTGTACGTCAGCCACGAGGCAGGGCAAGAAGCAAAGCAGAAGTGGCAGCAGAAGCAGCAGATCTTACCAGTCATGCAGCAGCCCGCCTCACGTTGGATTGCGGGAACGATCGGATAAGGAGACACGGGCCAGAAGTGACTGTGGGATGAAGGGTCAAAGAGTGACGACAGATGCGGGTATTTTAAGGAAAAAGGAGGGGCGGTGGAGGAGGAGGGGAAGACGGTAAGAAGTAGTAGTTGTTGTTGTTGTTGAAGTAATTGAAGTAAAGGAAGTAGTAAGGACAAGGAGAAGGGGAAGAAGGAGGAGGAGGTGCGGAGAAGCCGGACCCTAAACAACTTTCCACTCTTCTCCTCTCTCTCCCAGACCGGCCGAGGGACAACTTAAACCAAACAATTGGCCTTTGAAGGGGATGAGCAGCTTGTGTCCGCTTCACATGAAAGGCCAGAGAACTGAGCTCAATAGTAAGTCTCTAGTCCATCTCCGGCTACTGATGATCTGGTTCCTGGTGGATCCATCCAGTTTCCCTTTTACCTTTTTATTCTCTCGTTTTCTGGAATTCCTCGGAGTTTCACGGAAAATTAATGCGTCAGGGGCAATCAATACTGGAAGATATATCTACTACTAAGAATACTAAACTTATAGTTCAGACAGTAATAGTTCATCCCAATGCAATGCAATCAATTCATGTTTAATTCTCTTTTAGTCCCCAGGAATTAATCGTTTCGAACCCGCAACCATGAGATGCTACGCGGATGCTAAATCAACACTCTGTCTTATGAGAGAACAAGAGAGAGAGAGAGAGAGAGAGAGAGAGAGAGAGAGAGAGAGAGGTAGAGGAAGAATAGAAGTCAAGAAAATACACAGGAGAAAAAAAACCAAGAATCCCGACCTCATCCAGCAATCAACGATAAAAAGAAATAGAACGTCCCGAGGAATATTACACACAGTATACAGAAGGAAAGAAAAAGAAAAGGAAAAGAAACCATCACCTTCACCTTCACCGCCGCTTGCCGGCCTGCATGTTGGTGAACAACAATTTGAAGCCATTGCACAGAGCCCGCATGTCCGGGTATGGGTTGCGCTGCAGCTCATATCCTTGAGGGATCACCTTCACTGGCCAGCTGTGCAGCGGCGCCTTCTCACCCGCCTTGAAGCACAGGAAGAAGTAGCCCGCATGTTTGGGATCGATGCAGAAAGCGTAGGCCGACCGCCGGGGGTTGGCCTTGGTGTATGTTTCCAACCAGGAGTCTAGAGAAAAAGAGGAAAGACGTTAGTGATCATCACCAAACATAAACGAGCCCTAAACAAGACTAAGAAAGAAAATGACTTACAGGTGGCGTCCTTGTTGCCGTCCTGGTACTTCTCATGCAACATCATCTCATCTACCTTCTTGGTCATCGCCTTGACGTGGTTGAAAATCAAATCGTCCAGATCACTGTATGTGTAGCGTCCGCCCACCTTCAGCGTCCGTCCCACGGAGAATTCGTTCTCCTTGTCCAGCTCCAGCACGTCAATATGCTGGAAGATGCCGTCGGACACCTTCCATGTCACCGCCAGATGGTCCGGTCCCTTGGACGACGGCCGGATCACCACATCTCCCCGGCTCTGCGACCCCAAGAACTCCTCCGCCTGCGTCGAGTTGAACGGCCGGAACATCGGATGCTTGATCACTCGCATCGTCCGTCCGCCGCTCTGCGTCTTCTCCTGCTGCGCTTCTCGGTCCTGCGCCTCCTGACGGTCATCCCACTCCCCTTGCAATCGGTCCGGCGTCCGCAGCACCGGCCGGCTGACTTGCTCCTCCCGCAGCGAGACATTGCACAGGAAATTCTTGCGGTTCAGGAAGAGCACCTTGGCCGGTAGCGTCTGGTGGATCTGGTACAGCGCTCGCACGGGGATATCATACCGGTCGGTCAGCTCCGACTCGGGCACCAGTGCGTCAATTCCGCAGTCCAGCTTGCCGTCAATGTGATCGTCTGTAATCCGCTTGATGGAGATGGGCACCACCATGCCCTCCGACAACGTGTCTGCCGTCTCACCAGTGAGCATGGTGAAGATGTCATCCGTGCTGAGGAAGACGAATTGCTTCCGGAGTTCCTCATACGGCTGTTGCAGCTCCGCCCGGATCGTCTCCAGTGTCGCTCGCTTGCGCTGGTTCAGGTTCTTCTCCAATTGCTCGGCATACTCCTCCAGAATCAGGTCGTTTACACGATCCTGTGCCTCCTCGCGGAACAGTTTGCGTACAATCGCACCTGGTCCATTCTCGTCCGTCTCCGCCTTGATATCCTCTTCATCCAGTTCCAGCGCATCAGCCGCCATCTTGCGCGCAATATCGTAGTCTTCCGGGTGTACACGAGTGTTGTCCAGCGGATCCGCATCCGGATCAGCGTTTTCAAAGTCGATGTACAAGAAGCTGGCGCAGTTGTTCCACACCTTCACACCCATGGCCGGATACTGGGCATTCACACCCAGCAGCTCCGCCCGGTTGTTGACCACGCCGCCGTTCATGTTCACAATCTTGAGCAGGTGTGCCGCCTTACGGGGTCCCAGACCACAGACGTAGGGCAGGAGGTTGGCCGTCGCCGAATCCGTGACGGCTTCGTTGATGTCCACACCCACCAGATTCACCATGTCCACCAGCGCCGTCTCCAACTGCTTCAGCAACAGATCCTGAGAGACGAGCTGCTGGCCCGGCTTGAACTGGATGGACACGATGTCCCGGCCCAGAGATGCGTACTCCTTCAGCGGGCTCTGCAGGTACTTGGCCAAGGCCACACAGTAATGCGTCAAGGGGGCGAAGCTAGGGTGGTCCTTCTTCGCACGCTCGCTGTGCTGGTAAAGTCGGGCAACCTCGTCATTGACAATCACCACCTCCAAACGGTCGCTGACTTCGTCATCGCGATCATCGGTGTAAAGAGCGCCGCGCAGGTCTTGCCGCTCCACGACCTCGGTCAGCAGCTTATACAGGCGACGGGTCTCCGGAGACATGCCGGACACACCGATGACATCGGGACGCCGACGCTTCACAAGTTCGGTGAAGGCGGCAACATCCTTGCCGTCGGCAATGTTACGGTCGCGATCGCCAATGGAGAGGTCTGTAAACTTTCCGTTTTCCAGCACACGTCCATCCTCTTCGATGTAGGCCCAGTGGATGGGCTCGCGTCCGACGATGCCGGTACCAGTGGACAGAGCCAGCACGCGCGGCACGGTACCCAAGATCATACCCTTAGGCTTGTAGGGGGCCTGATCCAGTCGCTGGGAGAACGCCTCGCGACACTCCTTCGCCACATGGTTCTCACATTCCTGACGGATATTTTCCTTGACGCTGCGATTGATCAGCCGCTCGAGCTTGCCGAGGGCCAGATCCAGCACATCACGACGCGTGCGGTTCCAGACGTCTGCCAGTTCACTGTAGTTGTCCGACTCGATGTCCTGGTAGAGGCGTTGGCGGAAGTGGTCAAAGTTCTCAAAGCGGACCTTCACTTCCACCAAACCTTCCTCTTCGGCCTTGAGCATGCGAAGATACAGCTCGGGCCGACGGGCAATGTCGCTAAGTTGCTGGTTCCGTAGGTACTTGAATTCGTAGTACGGGTGCTGCTCGTCAATGCGGCGCAGACCCTTCTCGGTGCGGAAGCAGTCCACTGCGCCATTCATGTAGTACGCTTGGCGAACGACCTTGCGCATCTTGGGGCTCATCACGATCTCCTCTGCGAACATGGTCTTCGCGGCCTTGACCACATGCGACGAGTTGGAGAAGTCGTTGTCAAGGAACGAATCCGCCAACTCATCCGGCTGCTCCGCGGGATCTTCGGTGTACTGGCGGCGGCCTTCCTTCAGGGCATTCTGGGCAAACGCATCTGCAGTGATACCGAAGGCGCGGACGAGGCCGTAGGCCTTGCCATTCCGGACGCGCTCGAAGAACGTCTTGCTGGACGCTTTCCGGCGCTGGGTTTCCCCGTTTGCTTCCCCGTTCATGAGCGTCATATCCCTCAGCTGGGATGCATACTGGAAATGGATGTAGTCCTGAATATCCTGTAGCTCCTCCATTGTCACCGCGGTTGGCAGCATCTCCTCCACGATGGTATCATTCACGCTGAAGAGGCTCTGTAAGTTGTCAAAGGTCTTCTGGATCGTAGTGCGCTTTTCCACGAGCGCCTTGAACTTGAGATCATGGTCGAAGATGTCCCAAAGATCGGTCATGTTCAGGAGCTTTTCCGCCTTGATGGTGTACTGGGAGGCGTCCCCATCATGGCCCGCTCCATCCACGGCCACCTTGGCCGCGTGAATCATGTAGTCCTTCCGGTGCTGGAAGATGAACGGCACTTCCCAATCGTCAGTGACCAGGAACTCCAGTACCTTGGCCACTGAGCGCTGGAAGGGCTCCCGTAGTTCAGGCTCGATCCGCTTCTTGAGGAGCATCAAGTTGGAGATCCAAGCTGCCTCTTCCCGGAACTGGTCTTCCGTCAGCACTACGTTCCGGTAGGGCTTGCGGGCGATTTGGTGTCGTTCGGGTTCGTCCAGCAGACGAATCTGGTTATCTTCCTCCGTCAACATCTTCTCGGCCAGCTGTGATGGCTCGAAGACATCCTTCAAGTCCAAGTGCTTTTCCTCATCCACTTCCTGCTCCTGCTCTTGTTCCTCCATTTCCAAAGCGAACAAGTACTCGTTGCCGTCTCCGAACGCAGCGCGCATATCTTCGAGGGCGTTCTCGTCCAAGCCGGTCGCATCGGTAACGCCTAGACCTCCCTTGGAGGTACGAGTAACTTCCAAGTCTTCCCGTTCTCGCTGAATTTCCTCATCGGAGAAAACATCCTCTTCAATGAAGTCGTCCATTTCATCGTGCATGTGTCTCCGGTGACCGGACCTCCCGTAGTCGGCAGCGGGCTCTTCATCTTCATCGGAGTTGAAAATATCGTCAATGCCCTGGGACGCTTGTCGGAGATCGCGATCCTTGTGACCACGCTTAAGACGTTTGAACTTGGGCTGGGATGCTTGTTAGAATCGCCCCTGTGCAAAGGTAGAGAATCAGTGGGGGCAATGAATGAGGTGAACATACTTCTCCAGCAGAAGCTGACTGGAAGCTCGGGTTGAGTTCCCCAATGAGCTCCAGATCTTCCTCGTCCAGATGTTCATCTTCGCGTTCGCGATCCCTTTGCTTTCGTTTCTCCCGTCGGCGCTCGGCGCGCTCCTCTATTTCCTCGTCCTCGTCGACAATGAAACCTTCGCGGACCTGGAAAGTGGGTCAGTATGGGGTACATTGAATAAAGTAAAATTGGCGCATGATTGAACACAGAGGAGGACGTACGGCGCGAGCGGCTTCCTCATCGTCGTCATCATCCTCATCCTCTTCACTGGAGTCGTAGTTGTTGTTGGTGCCAGCACCCTCGCGGACTTCGCCATCATAGTCATCGGCAAGCTCCTCCTCATTCTCATCGTCATCAATCATGGCCTCCCCCTCGACCAGATCGCGAGCGCTCATCTTCGGTTTGTAATGTGTTGGTGGACTAAAAGGTCGGGGAATAAGAAAAAGGGTGGATGGATGCAATCTGCGGAGACCGATTTGGGGGAGAGGAGTCGTTGAAGGAAACGAGTCACGACAGGAAGAACCGCCACAAGAGACGGTCACTCACAGAAGGTGGCCAAGCAGGAGGTTGAAAAGAAATGAGGAAAGGATGAGAGAGAATCTGGGCGGCTTTGGATGGACGAGACGAGATCCGATGGCTTGCAGCAAAGAGACGCTGTGGCGCGGGCACTTGCTTCACCGCCCGCTGGAGCTGTGGCTGGAGAAAAGAGCTCTCACGTGGAGACGCTAGCCTGTTAAGGACTAGTTCTTAGGGGAAAGGGATAACACCACTGGCGCAGTTTGATAGGGGTCATGTGATGTGTTATACCCCTCGCTGAAACAACTTCTTTTTTTCTATCCTACAAACATATGAATACGGAATGACAGTCATAGATTTGAGATGGTGACTGGGGTGGACTGATCCCTGTCTCTTCCCATGTGTTGTGTTAAGGGTGAATAACTGGATGGAGGACAATAAGTTAGGTCTATCTACCCTATGACTTGCCAGACAAAGAGTGAAATGATAGACGGCGCCAACTCCCATCGCTTGTTTCAGCGCTCGTCACTAGACAGACCCGGTCGCTCTCTCTTTGTTTCGGATTTTTCCCTGAATAGAAGAACTTTTTTTTTTTTAAAAAAAAATCATCGTGCTGGTTTCCAAAAGTTGTAGACCTCGTGGCAAGAGGAAAAAAAGAGGATAATCAATAGTTGATACAAGCGTGTGCCTGGTTCCACTACTTTGATCTCCGCCCCAACTTTCTCCTCCTCACGGCGTCCCTCCAAAGCACGCCAAACCCAACTCCGACCCTCTCCCTCCAACACCATCCTTTCCCACTGGATCAAGTCGCCGGTTTGAGGAGCACTCACTCACTTTCTTACCCTCATCTCCTGTCGAACCCTCCAACAAATTTCAGCGCCCATAAACGCCACCAAACCGGGGTGATCAAGTCCAACCACCAAAGAACACCCCCCCACCTGCGCTCTCTCCCGAACCTCACGGCGCTTGTCCGGTGTCTCAGTGTCCAATAACTCCCCCGCCGCTGCTGGCCCAACGGTCGGACACTCGTCGACTTTTTTTATCCTGTTTCCCTGACTAGCAAACTCCTTCTCCAGGAATCTTGGCCATAAATTCGATCGTGAGACGGTACTTTTTGCCTGGAACTACTTCGTCTCCTATACCGTCGCTGTATTCCTCCTTCTCCCCCCTCCACCGTCTCTCCCTCTATCTCAAGTCACGGTGCGCACTATCGCTCCTGTGACACAATCATGGCCGACCAATTCAAGGCGCGAACACTCAAGCGCAAGAACGTCAAAGGCCTTGCCCTGAACGCAGCCCCGAAGCCCGCCGCCAATAACTCCGATGGCGATGCTCAGGTTCCAGGCGCCATTGGAAATGCCGACAGCAACCGCACCGATACGCTGGAGATCGGTCTCGAGTTCCGTCTCGACCTGCGTAGCGAGGACTTGGTTACTCTGAAGGAGCTGGGCGCTGGAAATGGTGGTACGGTCTCAAAGGTCATGCACGCCTCCACGAAGGTGGTCATGGCTCGAAAGGTGCGTGCCTTCTGGGGACCCTCGTCGTCCGTGCTTTTGCCGTAGACCCGGTATATAGGCTGACTCCATCATCCTAGATCATCCGTGTCGACGCAAAGGAAAATGTGAGAAAACAGATCTTGCGGGAGCTCCAGGTTGGGCATGACTGCAATTCCCCCCACATTGTCACCTTCTATGGTGCCTTCCAGAATGAAGCCAGAGATATTGTCTTGTGTATGGAGTACATGGATTGCGGGTAAGGGAGCCGCTGCCTATCTTCTTTATCTGTTGGTTCCAAGCTAACCTGGACCCTTGCATGATAGCTCGCTCGATCGCATATCCAAGGACTTTGGTCCCGTGCGGGTAGACGTGTTGGGCAAGATCACCGAGTCTGTCCTGGCCGGTCTGGTGTATCTATACGAAGCTCATCGTATCATGCATCGCGATATAAAGCCTTCCAACATTCTCGTCAACTCGCGCGGCAACATCAAGCTCTGCGACTTTGGCGTTGCAACCGAGACTGTCAACTCGATCGCCGATACGTTCGTTGGCACCTCTACCTACATGGCCCCCGAGCGTATCCAGGGTGGTGCGTATACTGTGCGCTCGGATGTGTGGAGTGTTGGATTGACGGTGATGGAATTGGCGGTTGGTCGCTTCCCCTTTGACACGTCGGACTCGTCGGCAGGCGACCGTGCCAGCGCCGGTCCGATGGGCATTCTGGATCTGCTGCAGCAGATCGTGCACGAGCCCGCTCCGAAGTTGCCCAAGAGCGACGCCTTCCCTCCCATTCTGCATGAGTTTGTCGCCAAATGTCTCCTCAAGAAATCCGAGGAGCGCCCCACGCCTCGCGAGCTTTATGTATGTCCCACCCCTTGCCCGCTTTTGGACTACTGTCTTGATCCGGATTTGACTGACAGCCGATTTAGGACAAAGATGCGTTCCTGCAGGCCGCCAAGCGGACGCCGGTTGATCTTCAAGAATGGGCCATCAGCATGATGGAGCGACACAACCGCAAGTCGTATCTGGCTCCTCCGCCGCCCAAGTCACTCAAGGATGAGCCCCCGGCTGCGCGATCTACTCCGTCCCCGAAGCCTCAACCCCAGCCCCAACCCAGCAGCAAGCCGATGCGCACTCCCCAGTACGCCCCCAGCGACATTCCCTCCAGCGTGGGCCGCAACAGCCCCTCGCAGTATCAGTACAACTATGCCCCCGCAAACCCATCTCCGCGTCCACCCCGGTCGACACGCTCGCCTCCCATCTCTCTCGAGCATCTGTCGTTGGAAGATGAGTACCGCTCCGGCCGTCGACCCTCGCGGACTCCCGTCGGGGGCCCCTCTTCCGGACTGGAACCCCCCATGCATCCGGTGGGATCTCGCTCCGCCAGCTCACACAACACGAAGTCGCGAATGCCCCTACAGTCAGCAGTACTGCCCATGCGAAGCACGCCTCCCCCGAACGGACCTCCGCCCCCTGCTCCTGGAAATGGATCCTGGCAACGCCAGCCAAACTCCATGCGCGGGGACCATATGACGGGCGCTGTCTAGACTGCCGGCCCTGTTATCCACCATCTCAACTCTCTCCTCACCCCCCTTCACTTCTCTCACCTATTCTCCTATTCCCCCTCTCCTCTTCTCCGTTTATTAGAATCTGTGGACGTGACGAACTGACAAACAAATGACACATACCCACAAACACACCGCTACTTGCTTGAAGCATGAACCCTTGAACCATGTATCCCATTCAACCTTACATGATGTATGTCCATGACAAACACACACACAACATTTTTGCATCGGCAAGGCGTATTCATTCATTGGCCTTTCTTTTCTTCTTCTTCTTCATCTTCTCTTTTCTTTCTTCTTGATCTCATTTGTCATATTCCTTTTTTTTTTTTGTCAGATATACATACATCCATAGCTTCTATTTTCTTTCATGTCCTTTTTTCTTTTTCCTTTTTACTTCATATTCCATTTTGCATATTCTAGGTCATCTTACCCATCTAGCTGACTGTAAGTATCTTTTGTGTTTTGTCACTCATCTCCGTTGGTCCACTGGTTATGTTTCATTGCTCGATGGCATGGAAGAAAAAAAATGAGATGGGGATGAATATAACAAAGTAAAGTTAGCACGATGCTTTGCCATGATAAATTACGTTACTGTAATTTGTAGCGAGGGAGATGGTCAGTGGTAAAGACTGTTATCTCTGTTTGGTGTTACGTAGGTTAAAGTATAGACTAAAGTCATGTCTATGGTTGACTGCTGTTACCAGAATACCTGTCAAATGTTCTGCTTCGTTTTCGTTGCTAGACAGTGAAATAGTATGGGGTGAATGATCATAGAAACACTGCCTATCCGTGGGAGAATCAACAGATAAAGATAGAGCAAACGCAGATCACACAGATACAATCGAGAAGCATAAACACCGCACCGAATCATGCAGGTAGGAAAAGAGGAGATCCCATCACACCATATGAGAGACGTAGAGAATAGCGCCGGGTGGCAAATAAGAAGACAACGAATATAGACGGCCAGAAACCGCACATCCGACAACAAACACAACCCAACATCAAACTGGATGGACCCTTCTACTCATGCCCGTTCATCATTCCCCCTGTAACCCGGAAATCCGACGACGCCAACAAAAAGAAAATAATGTAAAGACCAAAAGCACGCACACACTGAGCAGTCCGTCAAACAGGAAACAGGCATGCCTGATTCCCAGCACAGGACACTCATGGCGAGACTGAGGAGAGAAAAGAAGATGATATGAGGGATCGCCCTACTTCATTGCAAGCTCCGATCCACCCACTGGACTGGGGCCCGGAGGAGCAGGGGCAATATTTGGACGCGGCGCCAACTCGACCATGGGGTGCTTGCCTCCTCGAGTGCTGGTTGAACCGCCACGACCAGTAGCACCTCCGCCGCGTCCGTGGGGGGTCCCTGAGGCGGCATTGGCTCTTTCCTGCTCTGCCTGCTGACGAGCAGCTTTGCTGATGCGCGGGCGACGAGTGGTACTGCCGCCTCGTGAGCCTGGGCCCCGAAGAGGAAGACCGGTTTCCTGGGAGATCGGGACCGCAGCAGCCAAAGGCACCTGGTGGGATGTTACAGGCCCCCGGCCCCGACCACCACGTCCACGGCCGCGACCACGCTTGATCGTACCGTCGGCCCTATTCGTAAGCCATTAGCATCTCAGCCAGCACAAAAACAAGGGATTCAATCTCCGCAAAAGGTATGGCGCTTACCGTTCCACTTGGACCTTTTCGCCCTCCGGCACCAGCGGCCCACTGTAAACAAAGAACCCATCCTTACTGGCGGCCGCCTGTTCCTGCCAGGCCAACTCACTATCATCTACGAATGGGTCGTCTCGATCATACTCCTCCATTTTCTTCTTACGGCGCTTCTTCTTCCCATCTGCCGGTTCGGCCCCATTCGAGCGGGCGGGCGCTGATGTTGCACCTTCCCCATCCATCTCGCTGTCCCGGTCGACCTCCATGCTCAAATCCTCATCCGCACTCTCTCCCGCGGACAGACCACGTCCACTCGCCTTGTCGTTGCGCTCCAAGGCCGCACCGGCCGCAGCTACTCGTGCCAGTCGTTCCTTGTGCGCAGCGAGGCGAGGATGTAGGGCCGCGAACCCATATTGCTCCTCCGCTAAACGTGCAAAGTTGATGATCTGATTCCCATGGCCTTGGATAGGAACGTGCAGGATGATACTCGGTACCTGGCGGTTACTCGAGTCGCCTGTGGACGAGCCACCATCCACTCCGAAAAGGGCATTGGAGATCAGTCCCGAGCCTTGAGGTAGCGTAGGTGTTTCCTTGGCTGCCTTGGCCGGTTTTGGTGAGGGCGCCTTCGAAGCAGGTACTGTTGAGGGGGTTTTGGCTTCCTTCTTGGGCACCTTAGAGCCTGTCGAAGAAGCAGGTGCCTCGGGTTCCACATCCATAGGCGTAGGACCTGGCGAGGGCGGTCGGTTATTAGACGGTGCTGGAGTATGAGGTTCCGAGGCCGATGGGGGAGGGACAGACGGGGGCTTTGGTTCTGGTGCCGACATCCGTGATTCCTGGGGTGGCGGCGGTGCTTGCACGGGTGTAGCATAGGGAGATCGATGGGCATACGGTGAGACTGGTCGTGGAGGTTGAGATTGAGGCTGCGGATGCGGTTGAGGTTGTGGCGGAGTGGGTGCGATAGATGCGCCCGCGGGCGATGGAGAGTAGCTCGACGCACCGTGAATTGGAGAGCCATACGGTCGAGGGGCATAGACGGGCGGCGACGAGGCAGCAGGCGGATCAATGATACTGGCAATGGCCGGAGAGGCGCTGGCGCGATATGTCGGACGAGGTGAGATAGGGCGGGCCGGGGGACTAAAGGAGGGGCGCCCCGGAGGCGGCGCCGCAGCAGCCAACGCCGGAGTCGGTGCTGGAGCCGGGGCCGGAGATGATGTATCAAAGGCCGACCGAATGGGATCGAAATTTTGACCGCTCGTTCTTTGCGGCGGAGGAGCGGGCGGCTGGGAGTGTGGCCGCGGAGGAGGAGCGGAGGGCATCAGGCCCGGATAAGGTGAGACGAGGGTTGTAGGGGCCACGGATGGCGGTGTTGGATGGGCCGACGGTGGCAAAGACGACGGGTTCAGGAGACGCGATGTCCCATGAGACATCGCTTCAGAATCTAGGGTTTGTTTCCGCGGGCTCGTTATGGGAGTGCTTGGAGCAGGCGTCGAGGCTGGGGCTAGAGCTGGAGCTGGAGCTGGAGCCGAAGCCGGGGCTGGGGCCGGAGCTGCAGACGCAGCTGAGACTGCAGTGGTAGGAGGACTGGTCGCAGGCCCTTCTGGAACGGCAGCAGGCGCGGGATTCGGTGAATGAGCAGGAGGCGCCGCAACACTGGGGCTTTGATCGGGAGTGGCAGCCTCCAACTTGGGCCTCTTGCGAGAATGAGACGCGGCCGAATTGGGCGGGTTAGTAGATGTCGACGACGACTTCTCTCGTTGGCGACGGCTGCCCCGTTTGGGCTCCAGCTTCTCCTCCTTCTCCTTCTCTTTTTCCTTTTCCTTTAATTCTTTCTCCTTCTCCTTTTCTTTTTCTCTAGTTTTGGGAGTTCGGACGGGTTGGTTTCGTTCGAGGTCGGGATCGTCTTCCTTCCTGCGACGCGACCGTCGGGTACGAGTTTCGCGGGCGGGATATTCAATGGAGCGCGACTCGTGTTCACCTGCAGCCGACAAAACAGATGGCTCTGTGGACATGGTGAAAAAGAGAAGGGAGGGGGAGGGAGCGAAAGGACGAATCAAAGCTGGTGGTCAAGCATCGAGTGAAAGGGCGAGGTTGGTTAGAGGGAGGAGTGGACTGATGGACTGACGTCCTTTGGGTGGTGAGGGTGAGGGTGGTGGTTGGCGGTTGGTGGTGAGGGAGATCTAACCCTTGTACTCAGAACAATAAAATTAGATAACAAGGGAATTGAACGACGAATGAATGGAGATGAAGAAGGGTTGAAAGAAGGTGGTGGAGATGGAGAGTGGATGGTGGAGGAGTGGAAAAGTGGATGGCGATGAATGGATGGGGGGAAGAGGAAAGGGAAGAAGGAAGAAAGAGGGAAGGGAGAGAGAAAAGCGAGAGAGTGAGAGAGCGAGAGGAACAGAGAGAGAAGGGGAAGGCCGAGAGGGAGGCAGACCAGATGGGAAACACCGGATCAGCAACTGCAACAAAAGAACAAAACTGCAATCTACATGGATGGGGAAAAGGGGCGTTGTTGTGAGAGACAGAAGCAAGTATACCTTGCTAGATGTACATACATACAGACATACAGAAGAGTGCTTTCGATGATGAGAAGAGAAGAAAACCCGAGATGGGCGAAAGCAGCAGCCGGGGAAAGCGTGTTTGTATGGCCGGGGTTCCATTCCGGCGGGTGCGCTTCTCGTTCCTTTCTTGGGCCGTTTCAATGGTTCGTTATCGCCTTTAGTTCCCTTCAAGTTGCCTGCTTGCTTGGCCCCTCAATGCACCCCCACCACCATGTAAACGGGGGTCCAGCCTATTGTCCATTGTTCGTAAATTGACCTGGAATCAATCATCTTCTAGGTTAATTGACTGACAAGGTTCTGTGCCCACAAGATTGGGAACAACAATCAAGGCAGCGTAAAGTCCCAGTTTCGATATCAGATCGGGTC
Organism: Aspergillus piperis CBS 112811; assembly: GCF_003184755.1. Classification (NCBI taxonomy): domain Eukaryota; kingdom Fungi; phylum Ascomycota; class Eurotiomycetes; order Eurotiales; family Aspergillaceae; genus Aspergillus; species Aspergillus piperis. Next base: position 1,480,697 of record NW_020291598.1, on the reverse strand, counting down.
ACCTGATTCAACGTGCTTTACCCAATCGGGGTGGTCAATCAGGTGAATCCACTAATCCTATCTGAGGCTAGCGTTCCTCATTTTAGCTTTTGAGCCGCAGCTGAGTCATCCTGCAATGTCCCTGTGCGGGCTGACTGACTCATTGCTGACTCAGACAAGCTTCCCGGGGATGGCTTCATTTCCGACGCTTTCGGCAGCTTTTCTTCCCCGCCAAACCCCTCACCAACTCTTCGACGCCATGGCCTTTCGCGGTGAACGTTTTGTCCTCGATCTGGGCTCCGACGATGAGTCCTCTCCAGCGGACACCTACGATGACTCTCAGGGTGCCCCGACCCTCAACATCCCCGGGATGATCGGCGAAATCCGTGAACGCTCCCCCGCCGCGGCCCCCGCCCCGCCTACTCCAAAACCAACCACCACCGGCTTTCCAGCTCATCGCCGTCGGGCCAAACCCTCTACTTTTAAACAGCGACGAGACCCAGCTCCGTCTGCATCTGCATCCGCCTCTGCTTCTGCTCCGAGTCCAAAGGATGAGAAAACGGCCATTGCGCAGGAGAATGCGCGGCAGCTGGCATCCATGTCGGATGCGCAGATTGAACATGAGCGCCAGGAGCTGATGGAATCTATGGACACCTCTCTACTCGAGCGCTTCCTCCGCCGAGCTCGTATCGACGCCGATGACACTCCCACCACCTCCAAACCCACCCGCGAACAACCTGTCGCTCCTGAACCAGTCCAAGACAAGAAGAAAGAAAAGGAAGACGAAGTTGCTGCACCTGCTCCGCTTTCACCACCACCAGCAACAACAAAGACAGCAGCAACTACCTCAACCACAACCGCCAAACCACCCTCCCCCAACAACGGCTCTTCCCAAGATGACGTCCCACCCACCCAAATCCCCTCCGACCTCCACGCCGCCGCCGAACTCCCCCCCTCAGGCAGCGTCCACTTCCCCGCGCCTCCATCCCAAGTCTCCCCAATGCCCAACCTAGATCCATCTTCTCCCTCCTTCCTCTCCGACCTCCAAACCCACTACTTCCCCAACATCTCGCACGACCCCTCCGCCCTCTCCTGGCTGCAACCCCCCTCCGCAGACCCCGAAGACCCAGACTCCACGTCCGCCTACCACCCCGCCAGCAACGCCGAAGCCGTCCACCCAGCCAACCTACGCTTCTCCCTCCTCGGCACGGTGCTTTCCCCATCAACATCTCTCTCCCTGCCCACGACCCTGGGCCTGCACCATCATGGTAAAGACCCCCACGCAGCAGGGTACACCATTCCCGAGCTGGCTATCCTCAGTCAGTCGACGTTCCCGGCGCAGCGGTGCATCGCGTGGCAGGTTCTCGGGCGGATTCTGTTCCGGTTGGGCAAGGGCCAATTCGGAGAAAGAGGGAGTCCGCTGGTCGAGGGGCTGTGGTCTGTTGTGGAGAAGGAGGGTGTTGTGGCGGGTATGTTGGCTGAGGCGGATGGAGCGACACCTGGGACGGGTCCTGCTCGGCGTGGTGGGCAGGAGCAAGAAAGTGAGGAAGAAAAGGTGAAGGAGAATGCCACTGCTGGTGCCGGGGGTACTGGTCGTCGACAACATGCTAGTGCTACTGCGTGGGCCGTTGAGGGTGTCTGGCTTTGGCAGATGGGAGGCGGAGGTGATCGGGGCGTGTTGAAGGAGGGTGCCATTCGGTCTCAGTGATTGTCAACCTTAACTTGATTTATTTAGCGATTTCATGACTAAAAGTTCAAAGTATTACCATCAATTATAAAACATGTATCATTGCAGGTCTAAGTAATGCACATATCCTCATAATAATTATCATGACTAGACTATATCCGGTACAGTAATGGTATCACCACCTCTCCAGAATCACACAAACAGTCTCTCTCGCCCTCCCCACAAACCATTACATATCCATACATGCAAAGCAGAAAAAAAAAAAAAGAGATAACTCGAACACCAGTCTCTCAGAGATCCTAACAAAACTCCACCCCGCCAATTCATAAGCAATGTATCAATCAACAGACCCTCAGTCAATCAATCAATCAATCAATCAATCAATCAATCATAATCCCCAATCTGCACACCCCAAATCTTCCACCTCATCTCCTCAATATAATCCCTGCGTAGCCAAAGTCCATCCGAAGCACCGACTTGGCCCAGCAGACCCCCATTCTCAGATCTTTCCTGCTCCTCCCTCTGCCTCTCCGCGAAGCGTTCCTCAGCCGAAGACAAGGAAGACGAGGACGAAGCATCAATCCAATTAAACAACAACCGTAACTGCCAGATGCGATCGCGGACTTCATCCGGATCAGCAGCGCGGCCACGCGCCGCCTGGATGGTATTCTTGACGATGGCCTCGAGGACGAGTTTGCTGTCCACGGCGGATTGGCGCAGCCAGGGGGCGTAAGAGAGGGCAGTGGTGTTGCTGTTACTGGTACTATTGATAGTGGGGAAGAAGGAGGAAGGCAGGACGAGGGACTTTTCGCGGACGTCCAGACCTCGCAGGGAGGGGAGATTGAAGATCCATTCCCACATGCTCTGGGTGGGGGAGGTAGGGGTACGATTGACGCCGGAGGTGAGGAGGGTGGCGAGATTGGGCATCGCGGCTGGGGGAAGACCCTTGCCGTGGTTGGAGGCGGAGGTGGAGGATGGGAGGACGTCTTGGGCTTCGCTGAGGCCGGAGAGTGTGGAGACGAAGACCGAGGAGCCGGTAGGGTTGTAGGTGGCTTTGCGGCGGAGGTAGATGGACTGGTCGCCCTGGTGGAACTTCTGGCGTAGGCTAGGGTCCTTGGAGAAGTCCAGGACCAGGGGCCAGTAGTCTGCGTTGCAGATCTCGACTCGGGTGAGGCTGTTGAAGTCGGGGAGAAGACAGGGTGCGGTGATCTTGCGGCTGATGCCGTCTTGGTTGGTTAGGGTGATGGGAATGGAGATGGGTCGACGGGTGTCGATGTCGCGCGGCACCAGGCAACGAGGCTCTGCAGCGAGGACCCAGAGATGCCTGAAGGCTTGTAGATGGCATTTGTTGTCCAGGACGGTTGTAGGGAAGATCGGGTACAAGGAGCAGATCAGTGAGGCAATAGCAAGGTCGGAGGTGCCGAGGGTGTAGCTGCCGCCGCCCAGGAACAGTAGGCCCAGGGCCATATGCGCCGCCATATGGCTGCCGTAGGGAGTGTCAGCGTCTACGCGGCCGTGAAGAGAGCGCAACCGACGGAAGAGCGCCAAATCACCGGTGCCTGCCATGACAGCGGCGGCAGAGAGGGCCACGACGTCCTGGCAGTGCCGAACGGAGTTGCGAGCCAACTTGGCGTCATAGTTGACAGCAGGAAGTCTGCAGATGCGGATGAACTGGTCCAGATATGCGAGAAGCAGATCACGCACGGAAGTTTGTGCAGAGCCCGCATAGCGAAGACCCAGGGTGAAGCACAGGCCAGCGACAATATTGAAAAATGGCATATCGTCACTCTTCAGGCGACGGACACCGGTGAGGCGATACCGACGGCGGTAGACTGGCGGCAGGCTCTGTATGAACCAGTCATCCGTAGAACGGATGCTGTCCCACATGATGAGATGTTTGGCAAGAGTGCGGAGAAGGAAAAGGTCAGGCCGAACATAGTCGAAGCGCACTGTGGTGTCCGGGATATCAATCTTCTGGGCTAAAATCTCGTCATTGGTCTTCATGAAGATGATCGCCAAAGCAATTGTAGCACCGGCCGTGGCCCGGTCCAGGACGTGCGCGAGATCCACGTTCTTTGTGCCCACTGCAACGGCCAACAACCTCTCCACGATGTGCATGTCGCGCATTCCTCGGAGGTCTTTACCTTTGGCCAGGTTGATAAAGCCAAGAGCAAGACCTGCAGCCAAGCGATATCCTTCATCGCGCAGGTCCTCGTGGGAGCCCTCCTCCTGCTCCACGTTTTCGATCTCTGACAGCATCACTTCACTCATTCTTCGATGTTGAGATCCGCAGTAGAGGAGGCCGATGCCCATGATGCCCGCTGTTTGTGTCAACGGCGACAGATTCAGCTCAGCAGCACCAAGAGGGAGCATCCGGGTGACATGAACGGAGAGAAGTCGGGTTATCAGGGTGTCCATCGTGCCCAGATACGAGGCTGACAATCCGAGCAACAACCCAATGGACGTCATCGTATGTTTGGGGGTGAGATATTTGAACGCCACCCACTTGGCCAATGATTTGAGATGCCCGTTCAAGCCCAGTGCCAACAAGAAGCCCGCATGTCTGTTAGTAAGCTCCTGAGGTTTGTTGAAGAGTATCCAGGACGTGTCAATGCCTTTGGAACTCTTCGAGATAGCAAGGCCGGTGGAGACGCCGTTATGAAAGAACGCCCAACACACTTTTTCCTCGCTAAAAGAAGCTCGGTCCGCGCTGATTGTCACATTCGACGGTTTCATGACGCACTGCAGGGAGAACGAAGGAATTGGGAGCTTCTCTGTCAGCAATGGCAGTCGTCCGCTGAAGGTCAACATGGCCCGACCCGTGGGAATGGAGAGCGTCCTCAGCGTCACAAGCTGTACTACCTCTTTCTGGGCCTCTAGCAGGTCCGAGTCGGTCCATTCCGGCTCAGGTATGCACTCTGCAACCGGCGCTTTGGACTGATTCAGCAACCGAGCGGCGTCAATGAAACGCTTATCCTCACGGAAGATCAGCCTGGTTACTGAGAACCGGTCTGCCTCCGCAGAAGCTTCGAACGAGTTGGTTGCATCCACATCCAATGCAGAGGTACCGATATGATGCACATCGCGTATGGCATCGTGCGAGACTGCCGGCTGCAGCGACGACGTGGCCGATGGAAGCCATGGCTTGTTCCTACCCATAGAAATGCTCAGATCTTCGCGATCAATAAGCTCGAGCAGCGTGGAGCTCCAGGACGTGGATGCATGCATTTGTGACTGCATAATCGCTTCGTACAAGGGGGCGCTGACACCTTCTGGAAAGCTCTCGATGATGCTTCTGGTGAAACCCCAACGATGAAGAAGCTTGACCCGGTCAAATGGTGCCGCGAGGTTATGTACTTCTGAGAGGAACCCGTCGAGAGCCAGCGTCCGGGGGGTGAGCGTAAAGCACTCTTTCCACAGCCTTCCTTTCTTTGGAGGTCTGTCCGGGCTGGTTACCAGGTTCAGAAGCGTGAAGAAAGAATCTGAAGGTTGGCGCCAGGCGGTTTCCAGGTGAGCAAAGATTGACGGCGGCGGGAACGGCTCTGCAGGGAGGTCGAGCATTGAGATGCGAGTCTCCTCAAACTGCCAGCGCTCCATACTAGCCATCTCCATGCCATAATACGCATCTTCGGCCCATGCCCAAGACTGCCAGCCAAGCCACCCGCCAAGTTGGGCCAGAACTGGAGCTAGGAGACCCAGAGGCTTCCCCGATTGCTCGCTATCACAGATCGATAACTTTTGCTCCTCACGGAATAGATGCAACGCGACGAGTATAGTGCATAGTGCGGTGCCTCGTATGCTCTGGTTGAAGGATAACGCCGTGGGCAGATAGCCACCTGAGCCTACTGAGAGTGTGCCCCGGGAAGTGTTCAGAAAGTCCCTTGTCAGAGCAATGCATCGAAGGAGATATGTGTTCGTTCGGCAGGTGGACCGGCTCGAGGGCACCTGGTGGCCGTGGCTCACTTCATTATCTTCAGCGTCTTGCTCAACTACCCAGGCCCACGAGCTACTGGCCATCCACGGTGCAACCACGCCCCCAGAGCCAGACTCCTGCTCTAACATGGTTTCCCAGCTCTCGAGATCGACGTGGCTTCCACTGCTCGACCTCAACAGCCCCTTCTTTCTGCGAGTCGGTTTGGCGGGGGTCCGGGGTTGTTCACTGTCAATAAATTGGATCGCCATTGCAAACAATATCACTACCATGGCTGTCCATTCGAGATCGTTTTCGCTTGTCTCTCTCTCTTGGAGCCATGCCATAGTCTCCCACCAGGCAGCCAAAAGCCCGTCTCCAGCCTTTTCGTCCGATAAGGCAAACCGACAGACATTGAGCAGACGTTTCACCAGCTCATTGCTAGGTTCCATCTGGACCTGCAGTTTCACTTTTCGATTTTCAGAGTCAATTACATCGAACTTCCCTCTGGCTGCAGCATGATCGAAGCCTGTCACGGTGATCGGCGAGTCAGTCATTAGCCGTTTCACACCACTTTCTCTTCGACGGTTGCCAGACGTTTTGGGATTTATGCCGTATGCTTCGTGAAGCATGAGTTTCCGGGGCACCTGAATCGGAGTTGCTTTGCTCCACGGAGTTTGCAACTGCAATACCTGCTCGCCACCGTCTGTCTTCTTCAGGGTCAAGATCCGTGAGATTCCACCATCGACAATCTTGCAGGCATCCCATACATCTGCGAAGTGCTGTATTCCGGAGGCTTGGACGATCAATGATCGTTCTTCAGATAGCGGGTTTTTCTTTGGCTTCTTCGAGAATACCGCGTCCTTCTTGGATACCGCAACTTTGTCTGCTCGTAGGCTGACGACCGTCATTGACTTTGCTTCTTGATCCACCAAGTAAAGCGCTAAAGCCGCAGTGTTTCCAGATTGCGCATTACCGTACTCTGACGGACACAAAGTCATGATCTTGATTTGTCGAGCTGACGGCTTTGACTTGATCGGTGTCTGGAAGGAGACCGAAAACTTTGAAGATAAGCTTTCAACTTTGGACAGGAAGACCTCTTCGGGCAGACCTGACGCCGCATGGTTCAAGTCCATATTCTCAAATCCTTCGAAAAGACTTTCGTTGTTCAGCTCTTCAAGCAGTCTATCGACCGGTGCGTCGACAAAGCTACCGGTAGTGCTATACACTGAGCCATTGCCAGGTGGAATAGAACCCCTAGGGTTGAAGCCAAAGCTACCTCGAGTACTTCCAGCTCCAAGAGATTGTCGAAAATTGCCATGTGGCATAGAGCTCGATTGACTGCCTGTGGCTAAATCGGAAAACGTAATCCTATCCTGGCTGGCGGCCAGATCCGCGCGTGCAAGGAGAGAGCTCACTCGTCTTGATGTCTTGAGTGGCACACCAATGTCCCCAAAGTCTTGACCCAGCTTGGACGCCAGGTCGTCATCATCCGGCTTGCCTTCGACGGAGTATTGTGAAAGCGACAACCCAGACGTGTTCCACCCATCACTTCGTGGGCCAAAGCTTTCTCTAGCACCCGATGGACGACCAGCGGGTGTGGTTGTTCCCGTAGTCATTCCAAAGTGCGAACTGCGTCGCTTCGAACGAGTGCCACCCGTGTCTCTCCTCTCCTTCTTCTTCGATGAGGGCGCAGTCTCGTCTTGTCTATAGTGAGCCGTCCAGATCGTGTACAACCCTGTGTTAATATTGACGGTTACCACAAGGATCAAAGGACCAATGGAAAGCCCCCGATTAGAGCTCGACAATTCATCTCTTGGAGATACATAGACAATTGCATCCGCTGGGTCAAGAACATCCAATCCAGAAGGTCTGGTTGAGACACTAGTTTGTAGCCAACGAGACGACTGGTTGGTCACGACGAGTCCCATTTCTGAGTGCGGATCCATAAGAGAGAACACTCTGGGCATGTCGGCATGTTTGCTTGCCCGTTGCTTCAGGCCAGGTTTGGGGGCAGGGGAAATCGTCAAGGATGGGCGTTTGGATTTGCCAGAAGGTATGTCCAGCGACTGAGATGCACGGAAGTCAGGTAGGGACGAGACGAACGAATTCGGCGGCGCTGCTGGTAGTGAGGTATTGGATTCCTCCTCGTGTAGTTTTCTCTGAATCAAAAGGCCCTTGGGGGTCGCAAACACCGAATCAACTTCGAACGGTAGGGGCACGACATGGCTGTTCCCGGCAAGAAAGAAGATGTGAGCCTGGGACTTGAGGACGACGACCAAGGCTCGCGCATTGTTCGCGCCTGTGCCGCTGGTATCGCGAGAACCTTCGCCATTCTGACCCAGCATCAACAATGAGCCCTTCGATATCCCAGCACTAAGATGATCAGGCGAGCTTCGACTGCGGCCTGAGGTACTGCCTGGCTGCGCTGCCTCGCCTTTCAAGGATTCGGAGACGCTTGACTCGGACCTCTTTATCTTTCCCACCGCAAACCTCGTCAACAAAGCATGCCTGATCTCTTCCTTTTCTAAATCAAGCCGGAACACTCTCTTGACAACCCCCGCTCGTGACCAAACCGCACAGCTTCTTGTCCAAACAATCTCATCTTCGACCGGGCCGTTGGAGTCTCGATCGACGCTCGTTGTCCATGAGTAGAGCTCCTCCGAGGGATCTGGAGGCAAGAGGCCTTCTGCGACGAGGAATGCGATGGCCGAGGGCTCATGCAATCCGAGGGATCGAACTGTAGCCATTATCGGTGTATATCGTCGGGCGTAGCGGTAGAAATTCTGGCAGTGGGAGCCAGAGGCGATATCATGCCCATTGTCAGGTTAGACCATCAAACAGGCAGGCCAGCGCGCTTGACGGATCAACGACAATGGGCGTTGTTGGGGGCGTTGTCGAGGTGGTTGCGGCGTGAGGGGAAGCAAAGGCAGGCTGTTGCTTGGAGACGCGATGGACGCGGCGGGCCAACTTTCCATCCTCAACTCAGCGGCTTTTTTCCTCCGCGGCCTTCCCAAACTTCCTTCTCTTTCACCTTCTTCCTCACCACCCACCCACTAACTGCCCTTCTCAACGCTCGCTCTTCTATTATACATGATTACTCTTAGTTTCTTCAGCTACAGGTTATAATCACATCTCCATCGCTAAGCTTGGTAACACGATCTGCCTGTTGGCGGCGTCGGTCTCCCTTTGAGCTCTGTTCTTGACCGTACAAACAACCGCCACCACAACAATGCCGTCCTTTCCATCTCGACCTCTGGTAAGGCCTAGGGATGATGGCCTTCAATTAAGGTAGATTCACATTCCGTTCTAGGCCATAACAGCAATCCCGTGCTTACCGGACACTCCATCTAGCTACCAACTTCCTCATCGTGTGCACGCAGCTCAAGGCTACCCCCTCCTTGCCCCCAATGGGTCGTCGATCGTTGTTTACGGTTATGAGACTGGACTGAAGGTAGTCTGGAGAGGAGGAAGACAGTTTTCCGCCGAGAAGCCTTCTGCGCCGAAAGTGGACAAACCACAGAAAGCCAGCAACGCCAATGATGATGCGGTCATGATCATCGATTCCGATGACGAGAGCATGGCAGAGACCCAGCACACTCAGCAAGATGAAGAGCCCACCTATCAGTTCGAGGAGGACGAAACCGAGGTGGACCCCTTCCACCCTTACGACGATGTTTTGCGCCAGATTGATATACCCCTTGGAAGCAGAGTCCTCGAGCTGGCTGTGCCTCGTGTCCTCCCTGAAACAGCGCGCTCTTCGCTCGATCCATTTCCCCCGGTCCTGAAGAAGGACATCATAGTTGCCGCTGTATGCGCAGACTATTCTACTCGCATTGTAACTCTGCCTTTGCTTCCCCCTCACCCTACGCAGAGCGATTTCGGAATTCAGTCGATCTCAATCAGTGGTGGTGTATCGCACCAGGAGATTCCGCGGGGAGTCAGCATCGCCTTCACCTACCAAGAGTTAGATCAGCAAGATCAGGATACACCTTCAAGCCGTGGCTCATCCCGCTCAGCTGCAGGAAGGTGGGATCTCCTCGTCGCGACACATTCGGCTGAGTCGTCAGGTCTCTTGATCATTCATCGGATTCCGGTCGCAGAGGATGAAAAGGCCCGCGACACAGTATATCATCTATGCGATGATGAGATTGAGACTAAGCGACGACACTTGCCCTCCCCTGCTGTGAACATCTCTTTCAACCCCTCGGGTTACCCTGCCCTTCGACACTCCACTTTGCTCGTCGCATTCCACAGCGGATGTGTCAAGGTATACTCCTGCTTTTCCACGAAACCACTCAAGGCCTCGCGGAGGTCGTCCGGGGCTCAGAGCGAGTTTGAGACAGTCGACACGGAAGGAAGATGGTTGATCAGTCTTTACCCCGGATTCGAGCAGTCTGCTTCGGGGCTCCCTCGGCGGAAGATCATCACTCACACGGAATGGGTGCTTGGAGGTCGTGCCATCTTGGTCCTCACGTCTGATGGCGAATGGGGTGTTTGGGATTTGGAAGGGGCTGGCCCCGGAACCATCAAGGGTCCGCTTCAGCGACAGTCGAGTGTACAGGGAGTGACGGGAGGCTCATTGACAACGTTCTCCGTCAGCGGTAGGATTCTAAGTCCCCTGCCTGGCGCCAGTCGGTCTGAAACAAGCGGACCTTCCTTCGAACAACGGCCCAAGTTTGCGCCCTTGACGCCATCTACTAAACGTCTGCGCGAAGACACGCTGCTCAAAGGCGCCTCCGTTGGCACAGCCACCCCATCCCTGAGTGGAGGAATCTCGGTGTATCAGACTAACTCTTGGAGGGACGCGCTACCCGATGAATCGATTTTGCTGCAGCATGGAAACCAGAGCGCCGTCATTCCCAGTCTGCTCTCCTTGTGGCGCAACGCTGTCAAGGCTAGTGGTACATTCGACTCATCCAACCGCTGCCGGGTGTCTCCTCTCCAAGATATCACCCTAGTAGGAGAGCGCCTGAAAGGCATCGGACACCTCCCTGCGGCGCCCCGCTCCACACGCACACAGCCATTTGACATGCTTCTCACGGCCGAGCATCGACTTGTGATTCTCGCCCCACGGTTGACTGAACCAGCACCAGCACCCGTTACCGAATACATCCCCGAGCCGCCCACCAGGGAAACAGACCAGCAAATGCTCCAAAGGGGCCAGCTCGGCGTGGAAGGAATGGACCGACTCCTAAGTGGCATGGCGAGCACAAATCGGTCCCTCCGTATAGGAAGCCCCGTCAAGCGGACACGCGTCTTCACTTAAGCAGACTCAGTTCCAACGGCAGAACAGCCAACCACCTTCCCTTCCCCACATATGCTCTACATGTTCCTAACAAATGAAGCTGAGAATCAAGACCAGAGATACCCATCCATCAATCACACCTCATTCCTCTCCTCCTCCCTTCACCCCCCGTAGACCCCAATCCCCAAAATTCGCACTGCAAGGTGGAGCGCAAGGCGAGGTCCATGCCTTGAAATCCCTTCCCTCCCACCCTTCCCATCCCACGATCCCTATCGTGCGAGAAAGAAGGGAGCCGGGTTCGAAAGGATAAGCTCTGTATCGGTCGCGAGACATCAACCGTCACATCCCATCATCCACTTTCTTCGTTCTTTAGAATTCTTCTAAAGGACAAGCAATCAACCCTCCCCACAGCCGAGTTATCATTTAACCCAGAAACCACCCCATCCTCAAACATCAGATTGAGCCCTCTGCTCCTTTCCCTTCCTCTCCCTCGTGACTCGATACTGATCTATCCGTCTGTTTTTTTTTTTTTCCCTGTCCATGCGTTCTCGCAGGGATGGAGAGGTGCTTCTGTATCTCTTCATCTGGATGGAGTTTGGATGGAAATATCTACATCAGTATCAGATACGAGTGGATGGGTTAGGGACTGCTGGTGTTGGGGGTCGGGGTTTGGGTAAGGGGGGTTGAATTGGTGGGAACATATTTATTTGTTTTTGTGTTTTGTGTTTGTTTTAGTGTAGCTGATATGGATCTGTCTGTAGATGTAGATATTGAATGTATGGTTCAGAAAAAAGGATATTCAGTGTAAAGTATCACTCGCTTTCAATAAGTTATCAGTCGTACAAGTTCATTTACGATAGATGTCAAGGATAATAATATAGTAGAGTAGTAGTAGTAACTACTTACTACAGAGAATGAGGAGCGTTGCAAACATATATATATAGTACATGATTTGTCCACGGATCAACCCACCTGACAGCCAACTGAAAAGACCTAAGTAGTAAGAACACTTCTGGATTTAATCAACTTCAAATAACTGAGCTATCAGAGTACTATTCATGAAATGCTACCCAGAGCGTATGCTCATACAAATGATTGGATGAATGGGAACAGAACCAAATTACTATCTAACGTATACTGAGTGATGCACGGAGGAAAAATAAGGTCTAAGAATCATCGTTCTTCTGTCGCTTCTTCTTCTCTTTTATTTTTCTTTTTGACTCTTTCGGTGTATGTATATACAGATATACAGGGTAAAATAGCTAATATCATCCCTCGCTGAACACAGTTCTAACACACCAGAAAGCTATATCATCGACATCCATCCAAATCAGATCAGAGAAGATAATACTCCGTCACAGCAAACAGACCAGCCAGAGCCACTGGACAATATGTACAATTCATACAGGCAGCCAGCCAAGAAGAGAAAAGAAAAGTAAAAATCATGATATAGTGTAAGGGGAGCAACGCCAACAGCGCAGAAACCGGTGCGCATATTTCCAAATGGGTGTTGATTGAAATGCTGTTTAGTAGTAATCCAGATCCATGACCCAATAGGATATGGGTGCCTCTGCTCTATCCATTGTAGCCCAGACCTTCGAGCTCCTTGCGCACCGACTCCTCAGTCTGGATCTTCTTCATCTGCGTATCCTCGAGCTTCTCTCCACCGGCAAGGCGCATTTTCAGCTCGTCGATCGCGCGAATCTTCTTCAAGAGACCGCGAATCTTCTTGTCCTGCGCGGAGTGAGCACCGCTCGCGTCGGCTGCTGCGGCGGCAGCAGCAGCGGCAGCAGCAGCGTTGTTGGCATTGGCATTGGCCTTGGGTGCCTGAGCTCCATTGGCCTGGCCGCCATTCTTGCGCTCATTCTGGCCCTTGGAACGGTTGTCACCCTTCTCGCCGCGGCGGTCCGGGCTCGGCTCGTCCTCACCATCCTTCTGCTTCTTGGCTTCACGCTTCTTCTTGTTGCGCGCAGCGGACTTGGACAGCTTCTCCGGCTGGTCGGCACCAGGGGGCAGAGCGACACCACCTCCAGGAGCGGCTCCCGGAGGAAGGAATTCCTCGGCCGGCTCGGCACCCGGCACCTCACGTCTGCGCGTCCGGCCAAATCCGTTCGTGGTGTGAACGGTGGCACCGCCGCTGGCACCATCCCGGACAAAGACCGCGCCGCCCTGATCCTCACGCTTGAAGGCGAGAGGGGTGAGCTGGCCGCGGGCACCGGGAGGCCGGTACGCACCGGCCGGCTTGACCGGAGCCTTCTTGGTGCTCAGGTACGCCACGGCGGAGGGGTGGGGGGTCGGAAGCGGGCTGAACGGATCGCCGAGGGGGTGCTGGATCAGCGACTGGGGGCGCCAGCACACATCGTAGAGCTCGTTCATGTCCTCGTTGTACATCAAAGCACCGCTGACATGCCAGATACGGATGCCATTGTCGACTCTAAGGCGAGGGCTGGTGGTGGCCGTCAGAATATACTGACCGTCGGGGGACCAGTTGCAGACACTGGCGTTGGAGGCTTCGACGGTGGCGATCTTGTGGAAGTTCTTGTCCATGTCGTAGATGTCCATCTGACCGGCCAAGTTACCGAAACCAGCCACCAGCACGAATCGTCCGTGAGGCGAGAAGAGGATGGTGTTGCGAGGGGCCAGAGCGAAGGTGTGCTTGGGCACACCACGGAAGTTGAAGATGGTGGTCTTCGCGGGCATGTAGCCGTACACCACACCGAACTCCTTGGAGTTGGGAGACCAGGTCACATCGTGAATAGGTCCCTCCTTATCCAAGTCCACACGAGAGTCGAAGCCACCACCAGCACTGAGCAGGTAGAGAGTGGTCTCACCATAGTAACTCTTGCCCGACCGATCCACGTCCGTCTGCGCGAGCACGATCAGGGTGGTACCCTGCTCGTTCCACTTCAGCTGGACCTTGTCGCCCTTGAAGAAGGTCTTCTGCGAGACGGGGGCTCCAAACTGAGGCACCAAAAAGACCTTGACAGCAGCGGGTTGTCCCTAAGCAGCAATGTATTAGCTCTGGAATAATGACAATCTCATCGGGGTTGTAAACGTGTGCACCATACGTACCTTGCGCTCAGGAATGAAGACGGCCACAGAGTGGTTCTTGCCAGGAGCGACCGCAAAGTCCGCAACCCCCTCCACACGCAACTTGTTCCAGACCTGAGACAGATTCTCGCTCTGGTAGAACTGGACTTCGTTGGTGACGACCCGGGCACAGTACCGCTCGTCGGAGGTGTATTGAAGGTTCCAGCCCGTCTGCGACTTCTGGACGAACTTGCCCACAGGCGTGTCCACATCGCCGTTCTCGGACGACTGCACGACCTGCCAGACCTTCAGGTTCTTGACCGCATCGCCGTTGGCATCCTTGGAAGAGCGTTGCCAGGTGATTAGGTAGGTTCCGAGGGGCGAGAATCCCAGATCGAAAACGTTATCAGCAGCGATGGTCGAGACCACATGTCCGACAGAGGGATCGACGATGGTAACCCTAGTAATCAACTTGTAAGTTTCCTTTCCTCCTTTATCGGTTTGAGTGAGAGTCGGTTGACGTACTTCTCTGGGGATGCCCATGCGAAATACCGGCCGCAGGGAGAGTAAGCGCTACAGCGAAGGTTTCCTTCGGGTCTGCAAACAGAAAATCAGAAGATTAGCAAGCTATTCGGGGTAGAAAAATCGAACGAATTAGACATTACATACCTTTCGAACCCCGACAAAGGTTCATAAACTGGGGCCGCATCCAAGATGCCAACGCCCTTGACCGTACGGTCTGTAGCTAGTTAGAGTTGCCCTTGAACAGCAAAAAGAATTCCCCGAGAAAGTAAAGCGATGTTTTCTTTTTCTCGAATCCTCTATTATAGGATGGGACGAAGAATAAACTTGTAGGTAGACTCACAAGCAAGCTGAGTGGGAGCTGCCATTTCGAAATGTCTCTCAACGTTTCACTCTGGTGGGACGAAACACGTATTCACAAACGCCACGAGAGCAGCTAGAGGCGCGCGCGCAGACGATGCTAATGCGACGGACCAGGTAATATCACAAAACCCAGGATCTTAGTGGTAGAAGAAGAGAAACGTTCCCCGCCACTTAAGTAGTGTGTAACAGGGCAGCAGAAAAATTGCACGGATAGTCTTCGGAAGTGTTCCAGCGGGAAGACTGAACGGAAATTTTACTACCGGGGGGTAGAGATAACGAAGACGAAAGGATAGATCGAGAGTGGACGAGGTGTAAGATATTGGCCGTTGGGAGGTTGAAAGCGTGGCGAGAAGTTGTGGTCTGGAGTGCCGCGAAACACACAAACACACACAAAGACTCAAAAGTGGATGGCAGCGAAGCTTGGCGGGATTGAACGAATACCTCAGTACGAGTCTCCGGTTCCAAAGGGGGAATTCTCGATGCTTGACAAGTCAATGCCAGCAATGACAGGGACAGGAAGACAGTCGGGGTTGGAGGGAGGAGGAGGGGGAAAAGGAAGTTGGAAGGGGGTGGGGAAGGTGACAAGAGGAAGAAGAGAGGAAGAGAGAGAGAAGAGGAAGAGGAAGAAGAGGCGCCGAGAGTGAGAGAGAAGCCAGACTGAGGGAGTGAAAGGCTGAAGGGACCCACGATGGAATCCCCCCTCCCCATTGGGCGATCTCGGCCCCAGTTCACCAAGTTCCAGTTGAAATGTTGCTCGTTTTTCGCCTCCATTTATTCTATTCCCCAACTACTACTTTTTCTTAAATTTGTTACTACTTGCAGGGACTGGGTATTTACTTTCCAGATTAACAAGATGACTACTATGCGTCCTGCCATACATGGGAAGCAACTGCTAGAGGAACAACAAATAACAGAGATCCCGGGAGTCTAGACTTTTGGCAATTGTGAAGGAAAAGAAGATTCGCCCCGATTCGCCTGTTGGAGTCAATCTGGTCCTGCTCCGGTCGGGATGGAGATCCTCCTCGTTGGACCCGTAATGCTTAGATTAATCTAATCCCAATTAACTTAACATCATCGTAGTTTCGTCAAGACTGGCTGGTGGGCATTTTCAATTGCTGCACAAATCAACCAAATTAACCTGGAAGAAAAAATAAATAAATAAAAGCAAATGACTCGCTGCTACCTAACTATTCTACAAGTAAATCTTCATTGATATCCCGACTTCTCCCTCTCCCTCTCTCTCTCTCTCTCTCTCTCTCTCTCGTCCTAGAGAACCATGTAGAATAAATGACCAGAGCCCACAAAAGCCTCCCTCGCCAATAATGATCATATCCTCCTTTCCCCCCTGTCCAGCAAAAACATGTCCATTCTTTTTCCGTACAATTACAATGCCGAAAAACCCTTGAAGTTAACTGAAGCTTGGAAATATTTGGCAGCAACGCCCGTAATCCTATCCTTTTGACAACCCGACCTTATTGCCATCGGTCTGTCTGTCTGTTTGTCTGTCTCCCTCTTTCACTTACGAAAAGAAAGCAAACTAGTAACTCAAAAAGTCGGCTGCTCGCCACCTTGAGCGGGAGTGGCCAATCGCGGGGTCCTCACCGTGGTGTCAATCACATCCGAGTCAAACGTCATCCCATCGACCATCCGCGCATCTTGTGTAGGTTCTGGTGTCACGGATCCGGTCGGCGACTGGGTCGACAGCAGCATCGCGCCCTCCCCAGAGTGTTGCTGATGGTGGGATGCGAATGCGCTCGCACGGCTCACTCCAGGGCTTCCCAACGAGGCAGGTCGATGTCCCGACGATGTTCGGTTCAGCAGCGGATGTGAAGTTGGTCCACTAATGGTACTGGCACCTTCGCCGAATGCCACCAGGCTAGCGTCGCCTTCATCGCTGTAGTTGCCTACACTGGACGTCCCGTCCTCCGGGTACTCGCTCATTCGGTCTGCATCGAAGGCATCACTGCCACTGGCCCAGGTCGTGCGGGCGCCCACGCTGCCTGTCGCACTGGCACTACCTACCGTACTTCTTTCTTTGATCCCAGAGCCACTGTCAAAGTAGCCGGGGTATTGAGTCCCTGCCATCATGCCCGAGGGCTGTGGAGTGCCACCCGCTCGAGCCGTGGCCACTCGTTCCAGGCCTGCTAGACGCGAGATACGGTCGGCGCGTTCTGCTTCCAGCGTGGTAGTGGATGTAGCAGATGCGGAATGGGAGTGGTGGGCGTGACGACCGTGGGGAAGAGGCTGACCCTGATGGCCATCTTTAATGGCGGTTGTAGACAAGGCCGACAACGAAGTCGTGCCGGAGTTCGGGGTCCCTCTAGTGCGTCGCAAACTTCTTGTCAGCCTGATCTGATAATGGTACTGAGAAATGAAGATAAAGGCGAAAAGCTGCATGACACATTCAGAATGAAAGCTTGAACAAGCTGGGGAACTTACGGCCCCATGTCTGATGGAGTCACTGGGTCCGATGGCGGGGGAGGGAGATTGATCAGAGTGGGAGTAGTCATCTTGTCCTGATAAAGCTCGGTTGAAGTTGAATATTCACAAAATGTAGGGACGTCTGCCCAAAGTGAAATGCAATAAACGATAGATGTAGATGGCGCGATATAATGAGGGTGTGGTCCTTCAAGGAGATGCAGCGGTAAGGGTGTCGATCTGGATGCGAAAGACTAGGGAAGCAAATAACAAGATGGTTTGAGAGAAGAGACGGATGGATCTGCGGGGCAGTGAATTGGCTGGTCTACTTATGATGAACCAAGTCGCGTAACAATAAGAGACAGGGGGGGATCCGTGGTAAGAGTTGGGAGATCGCAATGGGGTTTTTTTAAGTTTGGGTGCGGAGGGTCCAAAGCCAGCTTGGTGGTGGTGGTAGTAGTAGTAGTAATGTGGACTAAATAGTAACAGGAGGGTAAGTAGTAGTAGAAGTAGTGGCAGTAGTAGTAGTTAGTAGGAGGGAAGTAAATGAATGAATGAACGGGTCAGTGATGAAAGTGAGGCTGTCGGTGGGCCAGCACCATTCATTCAAACCTTCAATCTGAAGCAGATTCGCCTTCTTTCTTTTTTTTTTGGTTTTCTTTTCTTAGAATACTATCTCCCAGCCTCAATGCAGGTCCATTCCAGGCGTCTTCTAGTGGATGTTTCGGAAAGCCATCGTCAGTTCCCCGCGGTTTCGGAGGGGGCATTTTCCCCTGGAGGTGATTGTGACTAGTCCAGTACTCCGTAGTACTAATGATGAATGCTTGAACTCGACTCACTCACTCACTCTCTGCCATGGTCCCAAACGAGTTTAGTGTCTTCCCCGGCAGCCCCTGACGTCACACCCGCCGCTGGCACTTCACCAACCAATCAACATCAGGCGCGGGGCTCGACACCTGGGAGCCTGAATGGTCGGGTTCCGAATGCAGCCTCCCACTACACCCCTCTCACCCCAACCTGGAATGAATGTACGCCATACTTGCATTCCCGTTCCATCTGGACCCTCGAAGAATGACTCTATTATTGTGGCATTGGTTTCGTATGGTGACAGGTCTAATGTACTGTGATGGCGTTGCGGCATTCACTTGTTCGAGAAAGGGGAACATAAACATAAGTTGAAAAATAAGATGGGAAAGAAAAAAATTAGAAGTTGTCATCCACCCCTCTGGCCTTTTCCTCCTTCACTCTCTCCTCCGTAATGTCCCACCACCAGCTGTGTGGCGCTTCCCGGCTTGAGCGAGGTTCGCGACCCGACCGGACAGCCTCGCTCTCATCCCACGGTTTGGGGTTGAGCAAGTAGTGCATATTCTTGACGCTCTCGTCTCGCCAGATCGCGTCATGAATCCCCTCCCACCGCATGGTTTTGAGCGCATTGTAAATGTATGGCAGCGCCACCCATCGCCCAAAGAACACATCTGATAGCAGGGATTGATCGGCAAATTCATAGCTGGTGGTCGCAGATGAGGACAGCTGCGCCAGAATCTTATCATAGACTTCGTGGGACGGATTGACCACCTGGAGACCCCCGTTGGGGATACCCAGCCCGGCCGTGGGTGATGCGCCCTCTATCTGCGCGACATCCGGGGTGGCATGCTGGGATGTGTATGCGCAATTGGATGGAATCCTGGACAATGGTGCATTAGTCTTGGTTTACTTGTCGGATAAGTTGGGTCCTCGTAGGACTCGGGAATGGAAAGATGGATAGTCCATACCAATCAGGAGGGTAGTGCGGCTTCTGCAGCGGGTTACAGACACAAGCATGACTGGCGGCAAAAACGCGATTCCCTGTCCCAGCCAGGGCTGGAGGGTCTAGCTCGAGCTCCATCAACTCATCCATGTTGCGGAGAATCATCATGTCACTGTCCAGCTGCACAACACGCTCATACTCCACAAGAGAGAAGGGCGTAAGTTTGCTCCAGCAGTCATAGAACCGCACATCATTGACGTAGTCCTTGGGAACTGAAGGCAGAAGATAAGGGACACGCTGCTTCAAGATTCCACGGGCATCAAGAGCAGCATGACCTTCCGCCGGGAAGGAGTCCGTGTAGAGAGCAATCAGCGGATATTTCGAACCGACTTTACGGAGGGAGTATTCCAGGGTCAGTAGCCCCGACAGGTAGGCAGTGTTTGTAATTAGAGTTGTCCATACTGAGATGTGTTAGCTATGAGTGCTCTCGAAGAGTTCTAGTGCCATGGTTGTGGACAGTACCTTTTGTCGCATCAGTTATGCGGGGGGCACTGGTGTTGTGGGCCATGGCCGGAAGAATATAGATGCTTTAGAACCGAGTCGCCGAATGAGAGTTTTGCAACACGGGGATTCACGCTGGACAGCGGCCTTGGGTTACTTATGGCGAATTGATACTCGCGCTTGCAGTTCCGGAGACGACTCTGTCACGCACTGAACAGCAAGAAGTCAGAAGAGGGGAAGGAGCGAGGGACGTGGGGATTGAGGACGCGGTTGATGACTTCGGGTCATCGGGAACCTCTCAATCATCACGGAAGCCTAACCGGCTTCGTCTTAGTGATATTCACCATCCTTATCTCGATGACACCATTAGTCAGGGATCGGACATGGAAAAATCTCGAAGCTTTGGATATTAATATTGAGTTAGTACTGCATAGTAGATAGATATTATTATCTAGATATATATTCCCCTGCTATCGAAAGAGTGGGCCCGCGGCTGAAGGTGTCCTTCACCAACGATAAACGAGAAATGAGAAAGGCAATGTAGCGTCTTACATGGATATGATAACTCTCCACTGCTACTACTTACTACGGTTCTTATCAAACACATCCGAATTAGCCTCCTTGATATACTACTCATTACATACAGTACAGTACTCTCCGGATAAAAGCAATTACAGCATAATCTTGCTTACTAACATGCGTTAAGCATGCTCCACAAACAGAAGACACTTTTCCCAATAACTCACTCACTATTCGATCTAATATTAATCATGAAACCAGTCTATTTGCTGCATGTAAATACTACTAGTTATGGTAATTGCAACAGATCTTTGCCTATTCGGGATCAGGCGGTCAGTCCCGTCCATGGAATCCTCTTGATGCCTGGGGATATTAATGGCTCTACTTTACTTTTACTTTACTCCGCCCCGAGCCCGGAGAAAGTAAACAACCTCCTTTTATCGATTCCACCCTCTCAGCTATCATTCCTATTTATTTCCATCAACTTTGAAGTTGGATAGCTCTTCTACTGCTAGCAAAGAGACTGATAGATGCCCGATCTCCTGCTCTCATGACGGAGCGCAGCAACGAGGCGGAACCTCTCATCCGCGATGGATGGGTGCCGCCGGACTCGCATATACCGCCAGGTGCTTCCCCTGACGAGGCATCCAAGAGCAGCGCATACCTCTTCATATTGACCCTAGCCATGGGAGGGTGAGTACTTAATGGCAATTCTTTGCTCTATTGTCTTTGTTAACCCGTTTTCTAGTCTTCAGATTGTCTATTCGATCCAGCATTCCAGTGGATCAGTAAGTTGTAAACCTCGAGAAATCAAGCAAGTATCAGTAGCTAATTTCAACATCGCTTATCCTATAGCCGTATCTTCTATCTCTAGGAATGAGCAAAGCGCTGCTTGCCTTTGTCTGGATTGCAGGGCCCCTTACAGGCACTCTAGTGCAGCCTTACATTGGCATCCGAAGTGACAATTGCCGCATCTCCTGGGGCAAGCGAAAGCCGTTCATGGTATTCGGTGGCGTACTCTTGGCTATCTGCCTGCTAGCTCTGGCGTGGGTGCGAGAATTAGTGGGTGGCCTATTTGGCTTGTTTGGCCTTGATGCCCAGGCTGGTGAAGCCAAAACTGCAGTCATCGTGGCTGCAACACTTTTAATGTACTGCCAAGACTTTGCCATCAACACTGGTATGATATTCACTCTATCTTGGCTCTCCTGTAACGTAATTCTGACGCTCCTGTCACAGTTCAAGCAGCCACCCGGGCTTTCATCGTTGATAATGCACCGGCTCATCAGCAGGAAGCGGCAAATGCCTGGGCAAGCCGTCATGTCAGCGCAGGGAACATCTTCGGCTTCATCATTGGCGGGTTGAATCTGCCGAACATTATTCCATTCCTCGGAAATACACAATTCAAAGGGATCAGCGTAATTGCCAGCGTCTCACTAGCAATCACTCTATCCATCGGCTGCGCTTATATCAAGGAAAAGGATCCGCGTATGGAGCCGTCTTCACCTGCCAGTCTAGGGTTTGTATCATTGCTTCAGTCCATTAAAGAATCAGTTCATCGCCTCCCTTTGCGCATTCGCCAGGTCTACATCATTCAGGCTGCAGCATGGTTTGGGTGGTTTTCGTTCTTGTTCTACGCCACCACTTACATAGGGCAATTGTATGTGAACCCTATCTTGAAAAGCATCAAGATCTATCGGATGATGAGATCAACAAGGTATGGGAGGATGCTACACGCATCGGTACTTTAGCGATGCTTGTGAATGCACTAGTGTCCTTTGCAGCGAGTATCATCCTGCCAATGCTGGTGGTTCCTTCAGAGAGGCAGATGGCAGCTGAAGCGAACACCAGTTCAAGCAGCTTTCGATTGAAGTTGAGGATCCCTGGTTTATCACTACGCCGTGCATGGCTCCTCTCTCATTGTCTATTTGCCATCTGCATGTTCAGCACGTTCTTTGTTTCCTCCCCGGGGCAGGCGTCGGTGATGACTGGAATAATCGGCATTGCCTGGGCTGTCACAGCGTGGGCACCCTATGCCCTTATCGCGTCCGAGATTGCTCAAGAGGACCCCGGACGACCGGCACATCGTCGAGAGAGATCCGGCGAAGTAGAAGGAGCAAGTATTCTGCCATATGTTCAGGAATCTGACGAACCAAGAAGGCCGGAAGAAAAATCAGTAAATCAAGCTGGTGTCGTCCTTGGTCTACATAATGTCGCTATTTCCTTCCCCCAGATCATTTCCAGTGCGATAGGCAGCCTCATCTTCAAGGCACTGCAGAAGCCACGGGGACAGCCTTGGGATACCAGCACAAGCTGGGTCATGAGACTTGGAGGATGTGCTGCCATTCTTGCAGCTTGCCTGACAATGGGGCTCCACGAGCAGTCTAGGAGAAAGTAGAACGCATGATGGCCACCGCACAATCTCGGGACCTCACTTGGGACTAGAAATTACATAGATCTTGGTATTCGACATCTTTCATTCTCAGAGGCCACTCAAGGCCTTCATGTGCCTGCCAACACACTGGTTTTGGCAGCATCGTAGCGGCACTCAAAGCTGGAGGAGCTGAATCGCATCGTCCTGTCATTGCGATCATGCAAGACGCTGGAAAGCCTTGTGAAGGGAATCCAAGCGCAACCAGCATGCATTCTATTTGCGGAGATGAGCATCGATGGTGTTCTCAGCCGGAATACACTCGGATCCTGCGACGACGGCGGTCGATGGTTGGCAGCCGACACGCTCAGATGCATTAGCGCAACAACCCTTCACCATTCCCTCAAACATACTTATCCCAGGCCCCTCCAGAGATCATGAGCTCGCCTTCGATGTCAGTCAAGAGTATCATCGCTCAGCTGCTTGCTGGGTTTAGCCTCCGAATGGATGTCACGTCAACAGTGGCTACCTGGCTCTCTCTCGCCGTTACGGTGGTAGGGCTGGGCTCCATTGTCACCCAATTCGGGACGATCATCGATCAGACTGACCCCTTCCACACCCTGCGAGATGTACAACACCTGGGCCGCTGGCGGTTCTGGCAGCCACATGTACCATGGTATAGAGTCGTGAAGCCCCCTCTTGTCGGGCCTGTAATCAACGCCAATCTGCCATGCGGGCTCTGTGGCAGAAAGACCGTTCATGTCAGTCGGCGGCCACTCGCGCAGCCAACAGGTAAGGCTGCATGGTCTATCCTGCTCAATGTCATTCATCCACCTTCTACCACCCTGGAACAGCCCTCCCAGACCGGCTCGTTAGTCTCTACCAAAAGCTTCGTCAAGACTGAGCACGTCGTGACCATCTCGGGAGAACCGCCAGTCCAGCTGCCAACCTGGGATAGCCTCCCTCGAGGCCCTCTCACCAAGCACAAGCTAACAGCTTGCACGGTCATCTCTCGCGCAACCCTCATGGCTCTATTCACCGTAACCAATGCTCGACCAGTCTTCCGACACAGCGGCGCATCTGGCCATCGAGCCGCATACGCCTCCTACTGCGGACAATGGTACGTCGAATGGCCCATTGGCGACGCCGCACACGTCCACTTCGCGGCACACGATTCGCACACTCTGAACAAAGACGTCTACCCTCCGACCTTTGAAGTCCGTGTCGACCGCTGTCTGCGCATGCTAGCCGGTGTCATCGAAAGCCCCGCGTCCTCTCCACCATTCAAATGCGCCTTCCCCGGCCGCAAAGCATCAGGCAGGTGGGTTCTCGAACACATCGTGCGAGGCTTTGGCGGCGCCCACGGTAGTAGACACCTCTATAATATGATTGGAGGTAACGTCAATGAAGTCGATCTTCTATTGATGAAGCCAGTCACCGAGGACAATGCCTACGACCTATCTTCAGAGCTAGAATCCAGTTTCACCACTCTGTCCCTCCCCAGTACCGAATCCCACCCCCGCCACCAATCCACTACCACCACTACCACCCACTCCGTGACCCTACACATCCCACCCCACGAAGCCACCATTCTCAACACCTGCCTCGATTACCTCCCATGGTCCTCCCTCTCATGGTCCATCCACCGCGGCCTCCGCGACATCCTCCTCGCCTTCGCCAAACCTCGCATGAACCATTACCGCGCCCAACTCGCCCATACCCTCCGCACCACCGTCTCCACGCACGCAGACCATCTCATCGCTCGCGGCTGGGACGCCCAGTTCGTCCACAACGGCAGCATGGCCGACCTAGCCGCGGGTGCCGTGTTAGCCGGGAGCGGCAATTCCGGGGACGCAGTGCGCATCGTCACGGATATAGCGGCAGTGTGGTATGAGGGGCGGAGAAGAAGAAGGACTGGTGATGGGTCAGATAGTATAGTATCATTCGATGAGACCATGTTCTGGAGAGTTCCTCACCAGCAAGTGGAAGAAGAAGAAGTAGGTGGAGAGAGGGGAGAGTTAAGTTCCAGGGCTGTTGTGGCGCTAGTCAAGTTCTTTGTTCTGGAATGGAGTGTGGAGTTGGATTATCAGATGTATCATGATTTGCCGTTGGAGTTGTACTTGGGATGATAATACCTTATACATACCTTTTTTTTTTTTTTCCTTGTTGAATCTTTCTAGAGGGGTTTATTTGCGGTTCTTGATATCGTGGTGGAGATTTTTATCATGACAGAGAAATAGAGTGGTGGAGTAACTAACCCATTTCCATTCTTGATTTTTAAGTAATCAAATTTATATTCAGTATATTATCCTCCTGTGAAGGGATAGCATGCCCAGCTTCTCTCTCTCTCGATATACAGAGAAGGGAATTGAGGGATGTCATACTTACTGGTACTCAGTAGATATAAAGTACTAGTAGTACCTGTGACTATTAAATCATATAAAGTGTAAGAAACTAGTGACCTAGTTGTGTGACTGTAGTAGTATATCATATACATGGGCTACGCGAGATATGTGCCATCTACTAGTATCATGGGTCGTTGAACTCCATCAACTCAGTGATTGATTCCATTGATCAACGAGATCCATTACAATGCATACCTTTCATGAAACGACTGAATAGTTTGCGCTGGAGAGCACTGCTACCAGCTTAGTAGTAGTACGTGCTAACTATGGACACTTTGTGCAAGTCTGCAGTCAAGCTTCTTGTCTGGTGGTTATGGCCACCACACGGACCCAATCCGGCCCTAAAGGAGTTGACCAAAGTCTCTCGAGATTGAATCAAGAATAGTACAACACATGCATAGTTTGCATACCTCACTGACCCAACAGAAACATATACTTTACTCAAGAAAGGAACGAATACCAAACAAAACCAAGCGCTATGCTTCATCACTCGTTCACGTTCACGTGCCCATGTACACTCTTTCAGTCACTCTCACTCCCTACGATACCTATGCCTATCTTGGGGCTCATTCGCTCTTGCTGCAGAACATAAGTGAGATAAGGATAAAAACAAAGCCAAGCCAAGCCCCATACTGGGCTGGGCCTATTGGCTGGCCTTTCGGCTCTCGTAATGCCCGCGCAAATCGTCTACTTCTTTCTGTAACCGGGTCAAATCGGCCAGAATGTCATGCGCGTTTGATGGATGTGGGACGAATTCGTCCTGTGTTACTGGCGCTGTTGGTGCCGCTGTTGTCTCGTCGGCTGGTCTGCCCGATCGGAGACTCTGACCAGTGCTGTCAATGCTGTGGTTGCTGGATCCGCGAGAGCGTCGCGGCGGCGGAGGTGGGGGAAGTGGGTTGTAAAGCGAAGTCCGCTTCGTCGACGATCCTGTTGACGTCGGATGTGACATTTCTGTGGGCGACACTGGTGCGGCTGCAGAGGGTTCCGGGCGCAGGGTTGAGGTCGCAGTATGCATGGGCTCCTCGGACGGATTACTGCCCGCGCGAGACTCTCGAGTTCGTGATGGGTTCAGAGACCAGCCGCCTGGACTGGGCGGCGGAGATGATGACGATGATGCCGCGCTTGAGTCCTGTGCCACATGAATGGATAACCGCAATGGGTTGACTTTGGACATTGTGGTCTTCGACCGTCTCATCTGGCTGTGTCGTCGGCTTAGCGGTGGAGTTGGCGGTCGCTTATGCTGCGATTGACTCCGCCGAAGGGACTCCGCCGACTGCTCAGTCGACCGCGGCTCATCTTTGGGCTTTGCGGAGAAGTAGTCGGACCCTGGTTGGGCGGGTCGGGGGGAGTATGATGGCTCAGATGGGGAGCCATGGAAAGAGAAGCGGTTGGTCGTCTTGCCAGGGGTAGTTTGGGCGAGCGAGGGTGTGATACCAGGGCTAGGGGCGATCCGTTTCCCATGATGACTCTTGGGCGGAGGCGGAGGTATCCGGTCCCTGTTACCTGGACGGCTGGCAAGAGGACGTGAACTAGGATCTAATGATGGGGTCAAGCCCGACCCAGCTCGAGTAGCTGGACCGGTACGCAGGTCGGACGGTCGAGATACATCCGTGGAGCTGCTGTCGGGCGTCCGGGTGCCTCCGTAAGACGTGGATGAACGCGTCGACACATTCGAACCAGCTACGGGCGCATTATCGCGAGGCGTGCCAGCCTGTTCCGGGTCTACTGGACGATCCTGGGTGCTCCTCTGCGCTGGGAGAGTAATGGCTGCGGGCGGCGCGGATCTCCTGGAGGATAAGGCTGGGTCTGGAACGGTCCTGATCGATGGCAGGGAGCGATCATCGTCCCGGGAAGGTAGGTGAGCGACCTGGTAGGTGCGTTTGGAATCTAATTCATCAATGTCCTCCTCTTCCTCCGCCTCTCCATCGTCATCGGTCGCATACGACTGCTGGTGGAAGGGGTCCGAAGTAGACTGGTCATCGGAGGAGGCCGTATCGTCGGGATCCGGGGTCAAGGATGCGGGAGGGGTTCGAGGGACAGAGCGGAACGAGGTGGAAGGGAAGGTCACGGAGGGAGCGGGTTTCGAGGGATACGAGGTGAAGGAGGGCTGAGGCAGAGACTGAGGTAGAGAAGGTGCCGGAGCAGGAGCAGGAGCAGCGAAGGTGGTATCTGGGATGGAGAAGGTCAGCATCATGGGTCAGGGACAGCTCCGTCCATCTCGTCCGACCAGCACGCGACGAACGGTGCGCAGGAACCGGAACCGCCGGACGGACTCACTCTCGGGCTTCTTAGGGCGGAAAGGATTTAATCCAGACATCGCGGAGGAGAAGGGCAGCACTGACCATGAGAGCAAGGAAGAAGGAAAGGAGGATTGATGGAAAAGAAGTGGGAAGGAAGGGAAGAGGGAGAGAGAGAGAGAGAGAGACGGAGAGGGCAAGTAGCGGAAGACAAGCAAGTCAACAACTGGAGAAAGAGACTCGGCCACAACCTTACTTTTTAGTATTTAATTAGTTACTACTGCTTAGTCCTAGTTTAGTTCCCTTTGGCTCTTACTTTCAAGGTTCCGCGGCTTCCACTACAAGGTTCATAGACTACTATGAACTACTAGATGTGCATACATAGTATAGTATATGTCGGTAAATAGTAGTTCTCACATGCTGCATTCTGCCTGGGTCGTATTTGCCCTCTCTTCACTCCTCATATTCACGGTCACTCTCACACTCACATATTGAAAACAAAAGAGAACATGGATAGATCGATGGGGAAAAAAAAATAGAGATAATAATATCGGGGGTAAGAAATGAAAAAAACAAAAAGAAATAAGGATATATATGGTACAGTGAAGAATGGTAGATCGGTAGTCGAAGAATATACCAAGCCACGCGGAACCCGACGGACCCTCCCAATAAACACCTCTTCCAGTTATACAGTCAGTTAAAAGAAATGAGAAAGATAAAAAGGAAAGATATCGAATGAACGCGTGCAATCACAAATGGTCGTCACAAGAGTAAAGCCCTCCCTCGAAGGTCAATGCCCGAGAAAGCCTGGGTATCAACTCGCCCGTGTATCACGAAAACAATGTCCGCCCGTCGGTCTTCCCCCTCCCCCGTCAGTCCCTAACCATGCAAAAAGAAATCAAATGCAATCTCTTGTTTCTTTCCGTAGTCTATCGTCGTCGTCTTAGCTTTCCTCGTAAACATGCCACTCTTCGTTGCCGAAGAATGACTGCGCCAGCCCCTTGCCGCTCTCGGTCGGTTGGCTGAACGCCACCTGCTCCTTGGGGATTTCCATCCCGTAGATGAAGTTGCTCACCACGCAGTCTAACAGATCCATGGCAATGCCTTTCCGGCGTGAAGAGCCCGATGTCCATATGCGCGAAATGCCCACGATGGCCGGGTGCCTTTCCTCTCCCACCGTGACCGACGAGTCCGGTCCATTGCCCGAAACGGCCGACTTCTTGACCGGCCGTGACTCCCAAATCCGCTCCGTCAAGCATGCCCCTACACATCGACTGTCCTTCATGTGCAGAAACACCTTGTACCGGTCCACTTTCTCCGGTACCCCGTTCTGTTGCAGATGCTTGGGCGCTTCCGTTTGACTCCACAGAACCTCGTCCTCGATCGTCGGGGATGACAGCTCCTTGCAAATGACCTCCAGCACCTTCTTCGCTTGGTTCTTCGCGGTCGGCGATGCCTTGCGATCCACAATGACCACATATCCCTCGTCAAACCGTGTCGCTTCGTAGACCCAGCGTGATGCGTTGGCCCGCATAAAGGCCTTCCCCAGATCTACCCCTGTGGAGTTCATATCGTGAAACTTCTTATGCAATGCCGCATCCTCCGTGTTCGACGGCACGTACTCCATGCCACAAGTTGCACACGTCCTCCGTACTTCGTGGCCCAGGTCGATCTGCATCTGCTTCAAAACCGGCGGCTGCTGCGGCTGCGGCGCTTTCTTCTTGGGCGGGTCCACCGAGGCGCGCACGCTGTTAGAGTTGACTTCGGTGAGTGGGGTGCCATTGGTGGTGCCGTTGGTGGTGGTGGTGGTGGTGGTGGTGGTGGTGCCATTCGTGACAGGTGTGCCATTGCTGGCATCCTTGGTGGCGGACTGTTTACGCTTCAGGAAGGCAAACGTGGGTTTCCGCGTGTTGGCGGGAGGGGGGCTTAATCGCGGTGGGG
This sequence comes from Aspergillus piperis CBS 112811, assembly GCF_003184755.1. Lineage (NCBI taxonomy): Eukaryota > Fungi > Ascomycota > Eurotiomycetes > Eurotiales > Aspergillaceae > Aspergillus > Aspergillus piperis. Next base: position 1,451,822 of record NW_020291598.1, on the reverse strand, counting down.
GAGAAGATGGGGGTGTCGACAGATCATCTTCCTGCGTGCCTTCGGAGAGAAGAATAGAATTGCGACGCGACGGACTGGACATGATGGCGGCGGAAGACTCGCGGATGGCATATTGGATGCTATTTTCGGCTTCGTCGGAATCATTGCCGGATTGGACGCGTCGTTTTTTGGCGGCAGGCCGTTGGTCATCGTCGTAGACGCGCCAAAGTGGCCGTCCGTAAGTTTTCATCATGAGACCTCTGCGTGGGGGGGAAATCAAGAGGGGAGCGTGTTAGTTGGGAGTGGCGGCAACCAAGGGATAAGGGAATTAAGGAGCAGGGGCATGATTTCAACAACGTACCGCTTGAATGAGTTTGTCACAGTCCACGGCATCTCCCTTTCTGATGTACCAGAGGCATTCAAGCGAGGTAAAACATTTATGGCAGAGGTCGTAATTCTAGATGGAAGAGTAGGAGGTAGGAAGGAGAAAGTAGGAGGAAGAAGAAATCGAGAGAAGCAGGGAGAGCCGATCGATGATGCAGTGGAATGAGCTGCCTGACGGAATGCCAGGAAATTATTATGGATTGGGAAGGGCGGATTTGGCGGTCGCCGATCGACGGGAAACGCGTGAGAATCACTGGTCTAAACCACATTCAGTCATATTACTGCCTTTTCGTTTTTTAACCCTTTATATAGTTAGTTACTCACCAGCTGATGAATGATGAGGATGAGGATGAGGATGATGATGATGATGACACGGATGAGATTGTGAATCAGCAGAGGCAGCAGCTGATATTTATTCCCTTTTTTCCTTTTTTTTTTTTTTTCCCTTTTATAATAATTTGATATTCCCGTGTATCAGCAAGTTCTAAGCTGATGATGATGCTGCTCCCCCCCACATCCCAGCTATATAACTAACAATGATGAAAATAACCCACGGTGGCGTCGTGTCCGCAGGATGCAACAACAGAGTCATGAATGAAGGTTCATTCATTCAGAACCACCAACCACCTCCGAATACTAGTTGAAAAGTACTTTGAACAAGGTGATACGTGTGGAACACCCACACTCACTGGCAGCCAAAGAAATTTGAAGCAGATGAAAGATTCAAATCACAAACGCCTCAGCTGTTACTGGACGAACGAGAGAATGAGCTTACTTTATGAGTAAAGTTCCCAGGTCGATGCTGTGCCATCGACTTCATTCTGCCGTCCCGTACTTCGCCTCCTTATATCATGAGCCCCCAACCAACCAGACTCTGTGGTGCAACACCACTCCTGACTAGTAGTGGACTCTTCCCGTATGTATGAACAAGTCGGTGGCAGCTGAGGTGGCCAGCCTCGTCACTTCCCATCTTCCCTCTCCTGGTGATGATATACACGATTAAATAAAACTAAATTTGATTCATCCCATTTCTCCCATTCGTGCATCTCCCCGTTCGTCTCTTCTGTCACTCCACCTAGTATACTAGTAGTATTTGATGAGTGGCTCCGTACTCCGTACACACAACGATTAATCCATCCATCGTTAACAACCCTACTAATGGTGTGAGGCAAATTCCACCAGATCGACTGGAAACCAGCGCCGTTCTCAGTCTTTCTCTTTACTCTTTTTCTTTTTCTGTCTGGTCTTATCGCTCCCCCAACCTCGCCCTTGCTGAACAAACGAACCAACAGCGATGCCTTACTGGGCCACAGCCATGTTCTGGCACTGCCTTGCCGGCAATTGACTTGCAGCTCGGGTCCTCAGCTTTGTTCCGGGATTGGATGTGATGGCTACACAGGGCTCCCGGCTGATCTTGATCTACTTTAACACATCGGTGGCCTCTCTCTCTTCCCTTCCCCTCTCCTCTGTTTCTGATTTTTTTTGTCTCTTCCCTTGTCTGAAAATGGCTATGTGATCCATTCTTGGGCTGCTCCAGGCCAGCTGTCACACCACATGGGGGGTGGGTTGTCTTTTTAGGTCCTTACATGATGTGTCTTTATGCCATTGCAGCCTAGACTGGCCAAATACGTTGCCAACAACCCCAAAGCAAGTCATTCCAAGTCAAAGCAAATCACTGACAGCCGGATCGAAAATGCCGATCGTGAGGACCGATCATGAGAACGCGGATCATCCATCTAGGTAGCTTATTTGCTTTTTATCTATCTCCTCACTGTCCCTCTTCCAAGGCAAGACTTGTCACCTTTCGCCTCCCGTCCTGTGAGGGGGGGGTTTTGCCAGTGGATGGTAGATCCGACCCCTCTGATTGCTTCCATTCAGTTGAACCTGTACAGAGAGTTACATCCCTTCATCCCTCTCAATGACTAGATAGATAGATAGTACAACTGCAGCTGCTGCACACCCCAATCAAGGAGATGAAGTCAAATCGGGTGTAGATGGACAGATCTGAGGCGGGGCACCACAACCGGCTTCCCATCAAACGACTGTACTGTTACCAACTGGTCAGATGCCGACGCGACAAGCTGTCATCGGTAGAACAATGATGTCTTTTCTAGAGGCTACTTGGAGCACACAGTGGCCCGGCAGTCACGCCTCTGTGTAACCGGGAGGGTTACACTACAGGGTACTGTGTACGAGGGTATCTTCTGCAAAGGTGGGCATGGGCCAGGAATCCGGAGATACTGCCATGGTGGGGGGGTTAATCCGACAGATGCTTGATGAAGAGTTCAGGAGGTGACGGGCAAAGGAGGAAGGGCGTTGCGAGCCGTAATGTTAGTTAATGAGTCTTACATCTGAGTAAGACACGGAGTAAGACAATCAACTAGTTAGCTAGTTAGCTAGTGACACTTCCTGAAGGAGTAACTAACTCGTTAACGGGTTTTGAGGTCAGGAACCGAGCCAGTGATCCGTCTATTTAATCCGAGTACGAGACAGAGAGAGAGAGAGAGGCCATGGTGGTCAGCAGGTGACTACTTACTATTCCCGAGTCACTAACTCACTCACTCACTCACTCTTCATCTAATCACACATTCAAACCCCGAGTGAAGGAAGCTAACGAGGCTGACGGATGCGAATCTGGCGTGAAGAAAAGCAAAGCAGACCAATGATGGCAGGAAGAGGAATGCACCGGTCCAATGCATTGCTGATCGGAGATTCCACGATAATCTCAGGTCATTGGACCAAGCCATGTTCTAGTTGAGACTTTTAGCCCATGAGAAGGAAGGAATCCACCAATGCATGGATGGGCCCGGCGGGCACATTCTGCAACTTGTTCATCACTACTACTATCCCAGTAAGTCTGTTTACAGGCATATACTATATCTATCAGTATCAGAGGTAGCTGTCCTTGGGTTACTGGATGGCTGGACCGACATGTATGGAACCGGGAAATGACACTAGCAAAGAGAGTTTGGAACCAAGACGAGATTTCTGCATTGTTTTTCCATCCCGAAACTCCGCCGGGCGGCCAGCCCCCAAACTGCCACCAATGGATTACCCCGGCGCTGCTAACTGCTACTGACTGCTGCTACTGCTGTCTTCTGTCGCTCTCGGGGACTTTTTTTCTGGTCTTGATTTTTCGCCCATTCTTCTGCCCTTCAAGTGAGGGGAATCTGCATTGCGATAACGTGAGAGACACTGTCAGAGAGAATAAGAAGGAAGGGGGCAGAAAAGAAAATCAAAAAGAAAAAAGGGAAAAAAGGAAAATTGAAAAGCTATTGCTTTGCTGCTCACACCATCGTTTTATTATAAACTCCCGTTGAGCCTAGTCTCCTTCTTCATCGCCGCCTTCGTTTTCCCATCTTTTTTTTCCTCTCGTACTTTTCCTCGCTTTATTCTTTTTTTTTCCCACTTCCCCAAACCTCCGTTGCGGTCTCAATTCCCCAATTAATCTCAACCAGCAACATTTCAAGAGAGGAATATAGTTGCAGGTATAATTCCAAGGATTGAGAAAAGCTCTGCTTCGGGATTCCTCTTTCATCTTGCACCATCACCCATCAATCAATTCGCATCATGTCGGATCCTATCCAGGTTGCCGGGAAGAGAAAGCGTGCCAGTACGTTGTTCCCCCTCCCCAATTGCAATTTAAACCCGCGGTTCGCTCTTCAATCGCTCGCTGCTTTTCCCTGCGTTTCCCTGCTTTTCTCCCCCCAAAACTTCTCAGCCTTGCTGTCATCTCATGTACAGCCGGTGACAACCTCGTGCTATTCCCCGCCTGATTTTTCTTATCGCCAACGCGGGAGATCAACATTCCTTTTTTTCTCTCTTACTTTTTCTTCACGGCTGTCTTTCTTTGTCTTTAGCAAACTCATCATCCATTATCTGATGAGTTAATTCCCTGCATCGCTATTTTTTCTACGTTGTTTGTCACTTTCACAATCACCGTTTTTTCCCTATCCTGTCTCTGTGATACGTCCTGTCTGTCGCATCACCCAGTGTCCAGCTTCATCTCAGCTCTGCTTCACAATCTTCAACCGACCGCGTGGATTTGTCTTTTTTGCTATCACCATCAAAAATGGTTGCTGACTCGACTGAACCTGCAGGGACGCAATCCTGCCCGCCTCCCGAATTGCCCCAGCTCGTTGCGGAACAGCACACTCCCATCCCTGCTCATGACAAGGAGACCCAGCGTCTGATTGTCGTTCTCTCCCATGCCAGCTTGGAAACCTACCGGGCTTCCAGCGGACGCAATGGCTCCGGCCGTGATGAGAAGTACTCCCTGCTCAACAGCGATGAACACATTGGTGTCATGCGTAAGATGAACCGGGATATCAGTGAGGCTCGTCCGGATATCACACATCAGGTTAGTTGCTCTGTCTGAGATTGCGAGCAATGGCTTGGTGGCTTGTTGCTAATGATGAACGCCCGTTAGTGCCTGCTCACCCTGCTCGACTCCCCCGTGAACAAGGCGGGTAAGCTGCAGATCTTCATCCACACTGCCAAGGGTGTCTTGATCGAAGTGAACCCTAGCGTGCGCATTCCTCGTACCTTCAAGCGTTTCGCTGGTTTGATGGTGCAGCTGCTGCACCGCCTCTCCATCCGTTCCACCAACTCCCAGGAGAAGCTCCTGAAGGTCATCAAGAACCCCATCACCGACCACCTTCCCCCCAACTGCCGCAAGGTGACCCTCAGTTTCGAAGCCCCCGTGGTGCGCACTCGCGACTACATCGAATCGCTGGGCCCCAAGGAGAGCGTCTGTATCTTCGTGGGTGCCATGGCCAAGGGACACGATGACTTTGCCGACTCCTTCAAGGACGACACGATTTCCATTAGTAACTACAGCTTGAGTGCCAGTGTCGCATGCAGCAAGTTCTGCCATGCCGCCGAGGAGGTGTGGGACATTGTCTGAGCGCAGGACCTCGGACGCTCCTATCCCGCTTCTCAGGAATGGCCAAAGCTTGACGAGGTGACGAATTTCCTTGCGCCCATACATCTGAAATGGTACGATCGAGAAACGGTCAGCGGGTCCTAGCTCGGGGACAAACCTGTCTTCCGCGCGTTGTTCGCGTATTCTCTCTGCCTTGGGTGTATTTGCATCGCTTGCTGTTCTCTGCACGTCTTGATGGGTTTTAGTGTCTGTTTTCTTGCGCCTCGCGTCGCGGTCGCCGCTAGACTGCTGGATGCGATATCTGGAAACTAAGATCGCCTCATTTATTTGGACCCCGTGATGAACTGGCAGGCCCTCTTTGCTTCGGCGGGCCTGCGCCGGTGGGTAGGTGTCACGGCACGACCCACCGGCCCCCAGTTTCTTGTGATCGATCCCTCTGTTTTGAGTTCTGCAGGTTCGAATGCCTCGACGAGGATCTGGGTTTTTTTCTTCCAAATATCTAGGTGGGTGTGATCTAATCACTGTAATCTGCAACACCCCATCCGGGGTGTTGTACACTTGTTGCAGTCTCGCATGCGAGATCTTATCTATATAGCAGCACGAATACACCAGATACATTTACCATCGAGGCACAACCATGGACACGGAGGTCTGACACCCGCCGTTCAGCCCCTGCCCAGATACTCGATCCTACTTCCTCCCCCCCTTTGTCTTCCCTTACAGACTTTGATGATCCTAAATGGTCCTCTGATCGGATCACTAGTATCGAGTAGAATACCTGTCAGTAGTAGACCCAGCTGTAGATGCCCGTAGCCACAGGGAGAGGGGCTCCCTGGAGACCCGGAAATTCAGATGGAAGCTGGTGGCCCTTGCGCCGGTGACGTTCACTGTGTGATGGTGCCAATTAGCCAATTGGCCGGAGGACTCTAGCCGGTCGGACCATGAGGATTGTCGGAATCATCTGGAGGCACGAGAGTGACCGTAGAAGCAGGAAAGAAGCAGAACAAGTGGGAAACCCAGCGAACAGAAGGAGAGGGAGGGGCTGCACATGATGAGGAGGGGAAGGAGTGGGTTTGTGCCTGAGGCCGGCCCCGCCAGTGTCTCTCCCCGACTTTTTGACTCACTTTCCCTATTTCTCTCTTTCTCTGTCGATACTCCATACTTCTCATCCCTCTCTCCCTCGTCTTCCTTCTCTCTTCCTTCTCGGGTGAGAGACGGGAATTCTGACTATCGCTGACTCACACGTTTGAGCTCTTAGAATTTGTCAGGGAGTCTTTGTTCACTCCCAAAGTAGCACTAGCAACAGTATTGATGGGCAGGTCAATCGGGTGGTCCCGGTGGCTGGGGACGGAGTCTCCTGTTCGACGTGGCATGCAGCCATCGCAGCAAGTGGATCGCCCACTGGGTTCGAATGGATAACTCCGTACATGAAACCAATGGAGCATCTCAATCATCCATCTAGTCATTTGACGACGCTACAAACACCGATGATGCTGTTGGCTGATGAGCCATCCCATCCACTTCCGGCGAGAAACGGATATCACCGTATACCACCAAGTAACTCCATGATGACAGAATGATGGTGATATTCACCTCCTTTTCTTCGTCATTTTCCGGAAAGAATCTTGATTCTAGATGCTCCTATACGGAATATACCTTTCTTTTTGTCGTGCCGGGAGGGAATGATCCACGCCGCAGCATCGCCGGACTGGAGGAACATCTGGCGGTCAGATCGCACCGGCCGGCGACTAACAGCAGCAAATGTGCCCGAAGCAGGAACAAAACCCCCCCATCGGTCAAGCAGATTTGCCCCTCAGTGGCTCCCCTCCTTCTCTCCCTGCTATTATTCCTCAACACGGCTGCTTGCTGACATGCCCGTATGCGATTCGTTGTTCCCTCGTGATTGGCGACCTCCCCAAGGCGTTTGTCTGATGTCCAATCCTGGGCCCTAGCCGAGTGAGCCCGTCGTTACAATCAATGATTTAGGTTAGGTCAAGAAATCCAAGGGAATTTCCCCCCAATCCCTTCTTTGACGCCGGTCTACGCACCTGTCGCGGTTTCAGCGTCTGTTTTTCGTTTGGTAGCTGCCGTCTCCACCACTGCCAATCCCCTTCATCCACCTTGTCCTGGACCCTCTCGCCTCACTCAAATTCCCTTTTGGACAAGATGCTGCTGTCTACCCTTGGCTCCTGCGTAGTCCCCACCGTTTTCTGATAGGCGCCCCGTCCGCCGCGACAGGGCCACCTACAGCACCGTCCGCCAGTCTTTCCCCACGATGACCTGGCGGCCATCTTGAGTTTTCGTACCCCTCGATATTAGCTTCACCGAAAAAATAACATCATGGGTCGTCTGAGTATGTGTCAGAGTGGGTGGCGGCCTTGCGATAGCACCCTCCGAGCCTATCCCCTTTGGCAACTTCCTGCAGACTGAGCCTAGACGATGTTGATGCCTCGTGGATTATACTGGGCATCGTTCGGATGCCGTGCGAGTCTATGCAAGCCTGCCTGCGATAACCGGCCTAGTCTAGTCGTGCTCCACGGTTGGAACAACTGGTCGAGTTTCCATGATAATTTGCTCCCCCTGTAAGCTTCTGACCGCTCGTGATTGGATCCCAAGTTGGGCATTTCGGGGGCATACTCCTGAAGTCCTAAGGTTGGTCTGCATCTTGCCTTGAAATACTAGTGCTGCTTCTCGCCGGCTTCTCTCCATTCCTCTCATGATTTCATGGGTCTCTCCTATCTGTCTCTCCAGTCTTGGTGTATATATATCCTCCTATTCTCTTACTCGCTTCTGAGTCTGCAATCGACTTTTTGATCTCTCCTGTTGGTGGATCTCTCTCCATCTGAGATCTACTATTTATCCTGTCTCGCTGCTCCCCCTCCATACCTCTTTTTTCTTCCCCTGACTTCACCTCTTTATACCACGACTCGCAAAGGGATATACCCAGCGAGTCCACACAGACATGCCCGTCTCCCACCTCACCCTGACGGTTGCTCACCTGCCTACCTCCACATCTTTCTTTCTTTCCTGCCTACAACCTCTGGGGTACCAATTCATTGGACGTCACGATGACTACATTGGTTTCGGTCAAAAGACCGGTGAGCCCGCAGATTTCTGGATCACGGAACAAAAGCCTGGGTAAGTGTCCGTCAATGCTATTTAGTGGTGTTACGAGAACTAACTGTGACCTTGCAGCGTACCTGCAGGTGCCGCTCATGTCGCCTTTCCTGCAGCATCCAAGGATGCTGTGAGCACCTTCTTTATCAATGCCCTCAAGGCAGGAGGCAAGATCCATGGCGAGCCTAAGCAACGTGACTCCGACTCTGGTTACTACAGCGCCGCCGTCATCGACTTTGATGGCAACAGCATTGAGGCAGTATACCGCCCTAGCATCTCATCAGCCCGCTCAGAGGTCCGGTCCGTGGCCAAGTCCGTGGCCAAGTCGGAAGCCAGATCTGAAGCCAGGTCTGAGCTCACTAGGCCAGCCCTGGCTTTGCTCGAAAACGGCTCGGTTGTATCGAAGGCGACCAGCAAAGCCAGCTCCGTCCGTCCCGAGAGTGTTGCGCCTCCCAAGTCTGAAGCTCGCTCGTATGTTTCCAGGTCCTCGACGGCCGTGGACAGAGCGCCTCCCCCGTACGAGCGCGCGCCGTCCACCATCAGCGTTAGCCGTGAATCCCAGCAGCCTCGCGAGATGCAGCCAGCCCCGTCGCCCACGTATATTGTGCACCACACGACTCACACCACCACTCAGCAGAAGACTGACGATGGTAAGACGGCCAAGACCATTGTCGGTACCCTGATTGGCGCAGCGGCTGGCGCTGCACTCGCATATGCCATGACCAAATCCGACTCCTCCGAACAACATTCTGAGGGCAGTGCCCCTCCCCCGCAGTATTCGCCGCGGGACATTGTCCAGATGCTCTCTCCGTCCCAAGCACCCTCTCAAGCCCAGGAAGAATACCCTGGCTACAAGGCTATCGAGGCTCCTCCCCCGCGGAGCGTTTATTCTTCTCGGTCGGATGCCCGCCCGGGCCTCACCCGCAGTGTTACCTCGAAGAACCCTCGCGCAGACACCATCTACGAGGGCACGGAGTTTGTTCCACGCGGTGGCAGCGTCTACCTCGATGAGAATGGCCGTCGGGCCTCCGAGGGCAGCGTGTACACCACCAAGGATATCCCCCTGCGGGCGATCGAGTATGCCCCGCCGGCCGATTCCCGTGGCTACCAGAGCACCCTGGTCAGCAGCTTCCGTGAGGATAAGTCGCGGGCGATGGATGGTGGCAGTGTCTACTCATCCGCCACGGTTCGGCCTCCCTCCAAGGCCAACTACCAAGAGTCCCATCACAGCTCTCATCACTCCTCGCACCATTCCTACCACTCCGTGAGCCGATCGCAAGCCGGCAGCACCGCCTCTTCCAACCGCACTGCCCGCCAGGTTCCGCTCCCTGAGGGATCCATTGCCTCTTTCGCCTCCTACCGCAGCGGTGCCAAATCGGGCGTCTCCGCTCGTGAGGTTCCTCTTCCCGAGAGTGTCGTCGACCTCGACGTCCAGAGCCACGTCACCCCTGACGACTCGATCAGTCAAGTGGACGACTCCCGGCGGTCCTCCTACTCGCACCGGTCGCATGCTTCCAAGAGCCCTTCCAAGGTGTCGAAGCACTCCAAGTTCGACGAGCCCGTCAAGCCCAGCGACAGTGTCAGCCAAGTCTCTACCAACGTCTCCAGAGCGTCTCAGCGGACCATGAAGGCCGGTGGTAGTGGTGGTGGCGGCAGTGTCGCTCCGTCCAAGGCTGCCTCGAAAGTGAGTCGCCGAACTGCCAGCCAGGTGGCTTAGCTTCTGCACATTTTACATTCTTCTTTTCTCCTTGTTTGAACGCAGCTTCACATGGCTGTGATAATTACACCATCATATTTGCATTACAGACCTTGTATGTGAGGCACAACTGTTACTCTACTACACTTTTACATATTGGTTTGGGGAAAGCATGAAACCTGGCGTTTGATTTATATGTTATTCAATGGGTTGGTCGTGTTCTTCAGATATATTTCGTTGGCATTTATCTGCGACTATATACTATACTATACGTATTGCATAAGAATGTTTGAACTGCATTTTATATCTTATTCCTGCATGAGACGAAGGGGTTTGGTTGGGAGGGTGTGTCAAGGCGCAGAATTTATTTAAAAATACATAGACTTGACCAGACTATCGATCTACCTTCTACAGAAAATGACCATAACATACTCTAATTAATTTAGCAGTCATGTCCTGGTATAAGTTGATTACTCACAAGACGCTCTGACTCATGTAGATACTAGCACTCCATCTTGTAACAGAAACACTAAAATTAACACACAAGACTCATCAGTTTCAAGTAGCCGTAAATACAATAAGACTAGATCGAAGCCAAACCAAACCCTGTTTCAATAGTACATATAATAAATCGCAATCCTCCCTCCCCCTAAGACTATCCCCATCTAAACAGCATTCTACCTAGTAGTAGTATCAATCACTCTCTAACCCCCCGACATAAACACAATCTACTCCCTCCCCCATCCAAAACCTATACAAAAATTGATGAAAAAAAAATCACCTCAAAAACTCATGCCCCAACAACTCCCCCGCCGTGCTCCTCTCCTCCGGCATCCACTTCAACATATCGCTCATAAACCCCAGAAATACTTCTTTCTCCGTACCAGTCAAGCGCCTTTCCAATGACTCCAGAGATACATCCCCGGGGATAGGCGCTTCATCGGACGCAATCCAGGTACCTATACCCCGATCGTATTAGCATTATCCCTCCCACTCCAAACACAAAAATTGAAAGAGAAGGAGTATACTAACCCCTCTCATCAAAACACTGCGCCGTGGTCTCACTCCTACATACAAACTCCCCCGGTGGCGGTGATCCAATGACCGCTACCATGCGGGCTACATGGCGGAATGGATCGTGGTGGCCTGTCACTGGGTTGAATATGTCGTTTCCGAAGAGGTGTTCGCCTTCGAAGAGGGTCCATATCTATCATCATAGTATATTATCAATCATTAACCACCATACATTTATTTACAATCACTGAGAAGAAGAAGAAGAGAAAGGGATGAACTTACAACACCCGCCACCCCCCAAACATCAACAGCACACCCCTAATCCATCTCGAAGATGACCTCGGGCGCACGGTAAATAGTCGGTTGAATGAAGGGTCCTGAATCCCTCTGTACAGTGCCGATGCGCGCTTCGCTAAAGTCGCAGAGCGTGGGGAGGCCGTAGTTCTTGTTTCTTCCTTTGGGAGGGGGGAAGGGGCGAGATTTGTAGATGGTACGTGGGGGGTCTGATACCTTTCTAGGGCTTGGGGATGTGGATTCTGCGGCGGCGAAGGAGGGGAGGAGGGAAGTGTCGTGGAGGGTGAGGAGGATGTTGTCTGGTTTTAGATCTATATTTTATTTCATATAGTATATTAGTTAATAACTAGGTGATTTAGATATATATATATATAGATATAGATATATGGGGATAATAGAGGAAAGGTGATAATACCAGTATGAACCACCCCCGCCTCCACATGCAAAAAGTCCAACGCGAGTAAGATCCGCTTGATAGTCATTTTCAACAGCGGGAGATCGAACGGTCTAGAGGTTAGTTGTAGCATATCGTGAAGGGACATGGTCATGGGTTGGAGGAGGAGACATTGGTGTATACTACTCCCTTCTCCCTCGGATACTGCTGCATTCTGCAATTCAAAAGAATCATACACCTCGCGAATCAACGATTGCCCCGGATGTAAAGATCCCTTTTCAACTACGTTGGCGAGATGTTCATACACTTTGTACTCGCGGTTATGAGAGTCCTTCTTCGGTATTGAAGTGGAAATTTTGAGGACTTTGTATTCATTGTTTTCTTCTTCATCATTATTGTTGTTGGTGGATCTTGAGCATAGAATATGGTTGGTTATATGTATATCGTTAGAGATCTTATCTATTATATATGATGTAGGATAGGGATATTGCACACCGAAGGTCACGACACACCCAGCTCGTAGAAGTACTTCCGTAACCGAGTTTCCCTATGATTTGGTATCGGGACTGGTAGATGTCGCCTATGTTGACGGGGTAGTATTGCTTGGGGTTGTAGTAGGGGAGGGTTTCTTCTTCGATGGGGATGTCTTTGGGGAGATAGTGATGGGATGTATATGTTCTGATTGATGGGGGTATTCGATGGATGGGTTGGGTTCTTAGAGGTCTTAGGAGGGATGCCATTGGGGTTGATTTATTCTGTATTATATGGATACAGGTTCAGTTATGGTGGAATGGAAGGGGAATGAATCACTGATCAGCGCAGCTTATCCCTTATCAGCCTAAGGCACCAACGTGACTATTATAGATGATACATCAAATCTAGGCTGTCCGTATAGGCTTCAAGGCGAACTACACCGCCAGTTGAGTCTAACTACCATGTATCTACGGTATCTACACCTACACTGCTGATGGCACACGATCCACTGGTAATTGGTTCCTGCTAATGGTTCCTACTGATAGGTCCTACTGAAGAATACAAGCCACCAAATCCTTTACCAGCAGCATCGCCAATTAGCCAACCCTCACTTCCCTCATCTCCTCTCCTCATCCCCGGTTATCCATTTCCACCACCCAGAGGCTTCAGCCTCACGACCGTACCAGTACCCAGCATCCTCCCCTCAACCCCGACCCGAGGAATTATCGAAAACCACACCCTTCCTGGGGCCTTATGTTCATCAGGTAACATTTATCCGACTCCATTGAGTGAAAATAAAAAATGCCATGAATGCATAATGAAGAAGTGGTCATAATGATCGTTGGATATGACATTTCCCCCGCAAATAAAAAGGAGAAAGCGAAAATAAGGGGGTAAACGCGGAATTCCAGACACACGCAAATAGTTCACGGAGAATAACAAGGAAAGGATCTACGATCACGGTACGCCAGGCTTCGGATCTGATCTAACGGAGTGAAAGAAGACGCAGAAGCGGATTGGGAAGACCAAGGTGGCCGTGGAAATTGAATTGCGAAGATCAGATGGCATATTTGCGAGTCCATTCCCGCGCGGTCGCTTCGTACCGGGGACGGTCCGTCTTGTACACGTGAGCGATTTCCGGCACCAACGGGTCGTCGGGGTTGGGGTCTGTGAGCATGGAGCAGATCGAAAGTAGCACTGCAACAGTCAGTATATACGTAAACAGCGTCTGTAGGCAGAGAACATACCCTTCGAGATTGTGAGAGCAGGACTCCACTGGTCTCTGAGGATGTCAAGGCAGATGCTGCCGTTGGCATTAATGTTGGGGTGGTAGATCCGAGTGGTGAAGTTGACCTTCGGGGGCTTGAACGGGTAGTCGGTGGGGAAGTGGATGTTCAGGAAGAAAACACCTCCTGAGTAGGGGGAGTCACCCTGGAAGTCGGGTTAGCAAATGATACTCCAAGATAGCAAGGCTGAAGACGCCGGTGGGTGCCGCAAGGTCCTCCCGACAAAGGAACAAAGACACTTGCTACATCCGGACGTCACAGAAGAGATCCGGGTATACTCACAGGACCCATGATAGTTGCTTGCCAGTGGAACTGTGCAGCAAACCATTGTCAGTATTCATTTCAGGCATTATGTCGTTGATAAAGAGGTCTGAGGCAAAACTGCGTTGGATTGCCCCGCCGCAGTCGGCGAAAGCGGCAATGCGACCGTGTGCAACGAGGGGTCGGAGGGGTGAAACCATACCAGGTCATCTCCGGAAGGACCAGCAGAGCAAGAAGAGGGGGGATCACTGTAAAATGAAGACGACCACGTTAGCGCAGTTCTATACATGCCCTGGCAATGCGTGATGGCACAGGTGATGTCTGGCGGAGGGTAGACGAACGCCCCGCGGCTGTGGTGGGGTGTAACACCAGGCGGCGGCAAAGAGGCAGGCGAGGGGAACGAGATGATGAGGACAAGTCTTACCGGCCGAGGTCAGTGAGTTCCTTGTTAATTCTCTTGAGAGCCATGGCGAATGTGTGATGTGTAAAGAATGGAGAGGATCTCCTAGGTTAAAAGTGCAAAGCGAGTGGTATCGAATTTGAAGGTGGAAATCTGCACACGATTTCCCAGTCAGCACAACGGCGAGATATGTAAGAAGAGAAGAACAACGACAACGAACAGGGGCAAAGACGAAGACGACTAGCGAAGTCGACTAGACTGGAGGGGGAAGTTGAGAGGGGTTGAGGATGGAATGGAGGAAGAGACTCACCGTGGGCTGATTACGTCGGAAGACGAACAGGAAGAAGAGGGGGAATTGGGCTGAAGGAGAAGAGGAAGAGAGAGAGGAGAAGAGAAAGAAGAGGGAAAGTCAGTCAGTGGACGGGAAGAGCGAGAAAGGGAAAGGCGGGCAACCCAGCCCAGTCACCAGCCCCTCTGAACCCGTATTTACCGGTTATTACCGACTGATTACTCGGCTTATTTAATCGGGTTTACCTTAGTCAGGCGTCCGTCAGCCACTGTTGCGCCACACCCTCCCTCTCCTTCCATCGTCATTTCCCAATCCAGTCGGACATTCTAGATGCATCATTCTGCTTCTGCCGATTTTGCTCCTTCCTCTTCTTTCCAATAGTGATCATCCAATAGTTGGACACACAAAAATAGGCTATTCTTCCTTCTTATGAATAATCTAGATGATACCCGGTACTCCCCGTCATCACCAACATCGTCATCATTCCCAAGTCGGCCCTGACAATCCAAGATACCCACCTGAACAGCCCCTCTCTCCCTTCCATTGTCAGCCACAGCTTCAATTTCGGGTCCCTCCCAGACGGGTATCAATCGGACGGTGGACAAAACCGATAGGCTGAGTGGTTACCGGCAGTCCGCTCACTTTGTTACTGGTGGCCACCACCGTTGTTTGCCCAGTTGCAATGCTGGTTCTGCCCGTTGACTGGGTCAATATTATCAAGAATAATGGATCTCTTTTTTTTTTGCCTTTTTTTTTCTCTCTCTTGTAATATAACTCGTAATCTATCACTCACACCTACACACCTATTAGGCTATTACACTTGAATGACTAGTCTATCTACTATCTACTTGTGGGATAGTGACTACTTCAAGTGCATGCATACCGGGCAAGCATATGACTTCCTAAAAGATACTCCGATTTATATTAAGGTAGTATACCGATCCTGCACCACTCTTATTCTAGCACACACTATACTATACAACAATATAGATTCTCAGAATCTGTGGCACCCAACACCCCACAAAATGAATTAAATCTTCCATCAGATCCATTTCTTTCCCGGCGGCAGTGGCAACGGCAAGTTGCAAACTACCCTACTTACTTTGTAGTTACTACGTAGTCGCTTCAAAATCTTCTCTACTGCACATACTTTCCATCCCCACATCCATACTACACATGTGGTAGATAGATCATACACTCCCCTCTTCGGCAACAACCAACCAACCAACCAACCAACCCCCTCTTCCGTATTAAGTGAAACACATGTTTTATTCCTCTAAACTTTCTTCTTCCCGAAGTTGCACCAAACCTTGAAAACTCCTCCTAAGTTCTCTGTGTGGTCATACTTCCACCATCGATCCGGATCATTCATTGGGAGGCAAACCCGGATTCTTTCCCACTTAAGGATTATGACTAACTTTACCCAAGTAAGTAACTCTTCCTGTTTGTAATCATGTTACATACGGTGTGGCTTGCGGGTGCCCTTGCCACGTGGCGCAGCATGGGCTTAGGTTACTTCTTTTTTTCACGTGATTGGGAGGACCATTCATACCTACTAGTATTACTATGGTTCACACTGTTTGGAGTAAACATATGAGAGATAGTCTGTGGGTACGTAGTGCTTGGGTTATGGGGTATGGTTGGGGTTATTGTAGCCCCGTGTTTGGATATTTGTGGTTGTATATGTACATGCATGTGTGAGGGTTTCATCAGGTAGGTAGGTAGATGAACTGAGAGTTAGGGGTGGAAGTGTCTGCTCGTCTAGACGAATGCCTGGACGCCGGTGATGGCGCGGCCGAGGATCAGGGCTGGTTGGTGGTTAGTCGCCATATATACAGGAAAGTAGTACAAGGTGGTACTCACTATGAATGTCACTTTGCCCCTCGTAGGTCTGCACCACGAACAGGTTGGCTACATGCCGGGCGATATGGTACTCGTCACTCGTTGCGTTGCCGCCAAACACTTCTTGGAGACTGTAATAGGATGGATCAGCTTGCTTTCCTGCCAAAGGTTCTCAAGTGGAGGGCATACATTCTCGAGTTAGCCAGAGCACGGTCACAGTTCTGTCTCTTGACCATTGAAATCATCTCCGGTGTGCACTTTCCGGCATCCTTAAGCCGGGCAACCTGTGTCGCAGCCAGTGTGCCGTACGCAGCATCCGTAGCCGCATCAGCCAGCTTCTTCTGAATGAGCTGGTACTTCGCCAGCGGGTTACCCTTGAACTGCTTGCGCTCGAGCGCATAGGTGCGGGCACGGTTCAGGCAATCTTCAAGCGCACCCATAGCTCCAAAGGCAATGCCCAGACGGGCGCTGTTAAGGCAGGTGAAGGGACCAGCGAGCCCTTGAACCTCGGGGAACATGTTCTCCGCGGGAACAGGACAATCATCCATCTGGATCATACCAGTAATAGAAGCGCGTAGGGCAGTCTTGTTCTTGATGGCGGGCGTCTCCAGAGTACCCGGTGGGCATTGGCTGCGCTCGACGACGAATCCACGAATCTTGCCCGTGGTCTGCAGCTTAGCCCAGACGATCATGATGTCGGAAATAGGGGAGTTGGTGATCCAGGTCTTGGTGCCAGAGAGCAAGTAGTACCCCTTCTTGGTAGGGTGCTCCCGGGCGACTGTCTCCATGGAGCCAGGGTCAGAGCCGTGGTTGGGCTCAGTGAGACCAAAGCATCCAGCCAGTTTTCCCTTTGCCAGCTCCGGGAGAAGTCTGTCCTTCAGCTCCTGTGTACCGAAGTCATGAATAGCCGTCATAGCTAGAGAGCTCTGCACAGACATTCCTGAACGGTATCCCGAGTCCACACGCTCGACTTCCTTCGTAATTAGACCGGAGGCCACGGTACTTGCGCCGGCGCAACCATACCCTTCAATGTTTGCGCCAAGAAGACCGAGTTCGCCCATCTCGGTCAGAATCTGGCGGTCATAGTTCTCGTTCCGGTAGGCATCTAGTATGCGCGTACTTATTAGCCATGATCCACCACATGAGTATTTCCCTCATCGCCGTAAGGAGTGGCGGGCATACCTAGAACGCGGGGTAGCAGGCGTTCCTGGCAGTACTGCCTAGCTGTGTCTTGAATAGCCAATTCCTCCTCTGTGTACAACTCCGAAGCGACCAAAGGATCCTCCCAGTTGAAGGTCGTAGCGTATCCACGGACCGAAGCATTGCGCGAAGTTGCGGGTGCTCGACACAGGCGGTGGAGGTGGCGCGAAGCCCTGCGGAAGCTGGATGGGTTCATGATGTGAGATTGTAGGCGTAAGTAAGATTATGAATAAGTGAGATATATCTGTAACCAAGACAGTGTTAATTGGAGTGACCAAATGTCTTGGGATGCGACAGACAACTGGGGTTGCGACAGCCAAGGGATAGATGGTTCGGAGGTTGTTGCGGGGAGACATTCATCCAGGCACACTTTCGGTGTCTCGGTTCCCCCAACCTCGGCAATCCGTCGGGAAAGATTCATGCGAGCATTAGAACTTACACTAGGGGTCACGGTAGCAATATACCAAATTGATTGATATTTTACTGGATTATAAAACAGACTCCAGCAGTAGATATGCTCCTTATATGCTTCATGATCAGTGAACTTCCAACTTCCCAGCCGAGCCGCGGGGACACTCTTCCGCGGCCGAGCTCGGCTTGCAGGCCGTTCCGTCGGCGCTGGCGCCCAATAACCGGTCCTCCTCAGAACTTGTATAAATAGAGCCCAGGCGGATATCTCGTTTGTCCGGCATTTCGCTGTACGGATTGTCATGTAAAATAAGGACGGTAGTCTACGAGGAACAGCACTGTATACTCTACAATACTGTCCGCCGTCTAGTATTCATCATGAATCTGCAACGGTTGCGAGGCCAGCCTGCGAAGGCGATTACTAGAGGGGACAACCCACTCTTCTGGAATCAGCTGAATAGTTTGCTGTTTCTAAACCAGAGCCGACCGACTCGTTTCTGGATTGTATTTTGGATACTATATACACCATGGTAAACAACTGGTGCTTCGACTTGTATAGTCCTCAGTAAAGACTGACTCATAGCCCTACATTAGTACCACGGCAACACGCTGCGCTCCAAACGGTATGCTCAAGCAGGCATCTGGGACTGAAGGAAATCAAACACCCCGGTCGGGAAGTAATCCTCATCAAAACCCCAAAGATCCGCCATCATAGGGTCCACCGACCCTTCCGAGAGGCCCGTCTGGGCCTTCACCTGTGTCGCATCCGAGTCGAAGCTATTTCCTCTCTCAGCAGACAAGGGAGCGACTCCCAGCAATGGAGGAGGGGGGTTCAGTATCGTGTCCCGCTCTCCAAGGGGCTGAGCCCCGGGGATAACAACCGGTTTAAACATGGGCAGAGCATCATGAGAGTTGTGTGTCAGAGACTGGGAATTACCAAGATTCCTCTTCTCCCATTCCTCCAACCCCGTGAGCATCTTTTTCAAGCCACGGGCGATATGGTGGCTGAGATGGTGCTCGCTTGCACGCTTACTACATGAGACCATCATATTCACGATCCGCCCAACCAGCTCCCGCACGTATGCGACATCGATGTGTAGGCCGGCTGAGGAAATAGAATTTTGCTGGCCTTGGTTGTTTGGAATGCTGCTGGAGCAGCCCTTGGCTGCAATCTTCAGCAGGAAAACGGCGGCAAAAGTGATCATACTGTGGAGGTACAATGGGACGCCAACCAAAGCCCTCTGAATATCGGGTTCATCTAGGACCACCCGAAGCGTGTCTATGGCGGACTGTATGGCTATATTCGCGCGCTTCTTTCGCTCAGCAGACATGGGTCGTGTCGATATCGAAGAGTGATAGGTCCGCAAAGCAACCGAATTCAGCTGTAATCGAGAGAAATGATAATGCAGATTAACCGCTCTGTAAGGATATGCACCGACATATCGACTCCCAACTGCTTGTCGAGCCACATTAGCGAAATGTACACCTAGACAATATACTGGGGGACAGAAAACGTACCCAAACGCGGATACCAGGCTATCCGCCAGTTGTCAAGGTCAGCATCATATTTATCGATGGTAGAAAATTCGCTGTCGGGAACCTCCAAGTCGACATCGGGTCCAAAGGCGTGGTATATTCGGGTAAGAATGATAAACAGATCGACCTGGCTGTGTAGACGCAGGTCACCTTGTTGCACGTTAGGGGTATGGGTGAATGTATTGTGGTTCTTGATGCTCTGGTCCTCGTGGATTATTGGGGGTCGTCCGTAGGCGATGGAGAAGTGATGTTCTAGGGTCTAGGCCAGTCAGTCTCGTTGCAGAAGCCCACCAGGGCTACAATCGATAGCGTTGAGACATACATAAAGAAGATACCACAGCCTAGCTTGTTCTATATGCTCTGGAGAGCCTTGTGTTGCTTTCCGGTAAGACTGATGCAGGTTGCGCTCCGTGGCAATCCGCACTGCATACCCAGACAGCTTCCAGCTTACGTCTGCAAGCCAAAACGCGCCTATACACAACGCGCGCAGATCATCCAGGGTGTGGTGTCTGTCTAGCATTGATTCTGATGCTAACCTAGCAAACTCCGTATAGCAAATATCGAATGTGCGTTCTTTCTTGGGTAAATGCAGGGCTGTGACAGCGAGAATGGCGGCGGAGAGCATCGAGGAAGAGTTCCTCACAGAGGTCAGGTCTTTGTGGTCCAGCAATATCCCATCCCAAAGATAACGGCTAAGTACTTGATCAAAGTAGGAGAAAAGCTCCTCCGCCTCGTGCAAATCCACTACTCCCCGCGAAACGAAATCGGTGACAAGAGCCCGATCTGGCGCATGATGCCTTCCGGGCGAAGTTGTCTGGATATCGCTCAACTGTGTGACTTCGTACAGACTCCCCATCGGAGCCGTGACCAGCGATGAGGTCCCATTCTCTTCTCTGTCCAGGGCGTATTGTGAAGGCTGTTGGAAGGCGGTTTCCGATGTTCTGGGCTCGGGTGCTACTCTCTGCGCGCTGCTTTCAAGACGCTCTGCTCCAGCATCATGATCCGTCCCAAGGGGCGTGCCCTCTGTCGACACTGTAGAATCCTGCCGGTCTCTTTTCTTTGATAGCGGCTCTGATGCCTTTCCATTAGATTGATAATATGAAAGATCGGGTAGCTGGGCCTTCCGTAGTAGGTCTGCCATTGCGAGCTCTATTGTGGCCTTCCACCTAGAATACACCGGAGATAGTCAGTCACTGGGTCGCCTGCAAGCTATGCGAATGAAAACAAAAAGAGTGGTATAGTTACTCTGTCTCATCGTCTAGCAACGTCTGGAGGCTTTTGTTGACAACACATTCCAGGCCCATGCGACGACATCTGTGACAAACGGTCTCCCCCGCATTCATATCACAGCGGACCTTATGGCGCTTGCATTCCGTACAGGCTCTGATCCTGCGCGAGATCTTGGGAACATGCCTCGGGCTCTGCTGCGAGTCATTTTCCGGGGTATACTGTGGGCGGGTACTCTGGGGAGAGGCGGCAGAGGAGGCATCTCCGTTGGACTCGAAATGAAGACGACTTCGCTTCATGATGCCAATGCAAGACGCATCGTCATAAGCAAATCATGTAGCTCGCGCGGGAGTGGGGATAATTCCGGGCTATATCCACCACGAGAGGGCCAACGGCGCAGGAACAATCCTAGGATGGGAGAGGAGAGAGGGGTCTGGGGGTGGACATGGCAAATGCCGGCGGTTGCGTTTCCGAGAGCTGCGATTTGCCTGCTCGACCGAGAGTCCGAGACGGCCAGGCCCGATAACAAACGGCGCCTTACTGCTTTGGGTCCTGCACGGGGCCTCGCCGGGTGGGGCCTGGTGGCCTTGCAGCCTGATTACTCTTATGTAAGAGGGGCCGGGGAACTTTCCACCGCGGGGCGGATGTCTGTCACGTGGAAGAAAGCTGCCTGGATGCCGCTAAGCCTAACCGGGTCTATAAATGACGCATGTCGCGTAGCTCTCCGCGGCGCGTCACTGTCGCGGCTCCCCTCTGATTTCTGCCTGCCATTCCCTTCCAACTGCTTGCGGTGACTGCGAGTCTGTACCTCACCTGGTTTTGGATAGTAGTGAAAATCTCAAGATGGGTATTAAACGTGAGTATTTTCAATTAATATCACCCCACCACAAGACCGCTCTGTCGCAGCGCATTCTCCATCCTCAGAGCTCATGGGAGCTGACCACGCTCAGAGCTGTATCAGGTAATTTCAGAAAATGCCCCAGATGCCATCAAGGCAGGGGACATCAAGAACCACTTCGGTCGGAAGGTCGCTATAGTATGTTAAGCCCTCCTACCCTCTTCGCCGTGACTCTCAGTGAGCAAGCTGTTCTCGTTTCAGACAGAGCTGACGAAATTGAATTTTTAGGATGCGTAAGCTGCCGTTGCCCGCAGAAATCGCATTGCTTGCATTCGCTAACTGCCATACAGTTCCATGAGTATTTACAGTTTCCTCATTGCGGTCCGTTCCGAAGGTCAGCAGCTCATGAGCGACACCGGAGAGACAACGTCGCATTTGATGGGCATGTTCTACCGCACTCTGCGCATGGTCGACAATGGCATCAAGCCTCTGTACGTATTTGATGGAGCTCCCCCGAAGCTCAAGTCCGGCGAACTAGCCAAGCGATTTGCTCGGAAGAGCGAAGCCACCGAGGCTCACGAGGAGGCTAAGGAAACCGGTACGGCAGAGGATGTTGAGAAATTCTCGCGACGCACAGTACGAGTCACCAGAGAGCACAATGCAGAATGTAAGAAGCTTTTGAAGTTGATGGGCATTCCGTACATCGATGCCCCCACGGAAGCCGAGGCGCAGTGCGCGGTTCTCGCGCGCGCTGGAAAGGTCTATGCAGCTGCTTCGGAGGATATGGATACGCTATGCTTTGAGACGCCAATTCTTCTGCGCCACCTTACGTTCAGTGAACAGAGGAAGGAACCCATTCAGGAGATTCATTTGAACCGTGCGCTGGAGGGGCTTGGTATGGACCGCAAGCAGGTATGGTCCCGAAGTTCATTTCGGTATTACGCCTCAAGGATGCTTACTGATGTGATATAGTTCATTGATCTCTGTATCTTGCTGGGTTGCGATTACCTTGAGCCCATCCCCAAGGTCGGACCCAACACGGCGCTGAAACTAATCCGTGACCACGGAAGCCTGGAGAAGGTGCTTGAGTTTATAGAGAACGACCCGAAGAAGAAGTTTGTCGTTCCTGAGGATTGGCCCTACGAGGATGCTAGAGAGCTCTTCTTGAATCCCGACGTGAGGGACGCCAATGACCCCGAATGCGACTTCAAATGGGAAGCGCCCGACGTGCCCGGTCTGGTAGAGTTCCTAGTCAAAGATAAGGGATTCAACGAAGACCGCGTCAAGAACGGCGCTGCTCGCTTGCAAAAGAACTTGAAGTCCGCTCAACAATCCCGCTTAGAAGGATTCTTCAAGCCCGTCGCCCGCACGGATGAAGAGAAGGCGAGCCTGAAGCGCAAACACGACGAGAAGATTCAGGAGCAGAAAAGGAAGAAGAAGGAAGAGGCCAAAGCCAAGAAAGAGGCCAAGTCACGGCCTCGCGGTGCTGGTTAAATACCAAACATACGACTTTGTCCCAATTGGTTGTTGGATAACGACCAAGAAAAAAAAGCAGCGACACTTTGACCGACATCACACGTCGGCATATAAAATGTCCACCGAGTCCTTCCAGAACTCATGGTGTTTAGAGGCGTTATCGGGTTTACTCATTCACAAAATGCAGCGGTCAATTATATGTGTAACTAGTTACTTCAGGCGAGAGGCGTTTCAACCGGTGGGATAAATGGATGGATGATGAATATGCACGAGTGCAGCATGCCACGTATATACCTACGACGTGGAAGATTCTTTTTTGCTGTCTAGAAACGAAAGGGTTAAAAGAGCAATAACCAACACATACTATAGATAGATAAGGCAGCTAATAAATCCGCAGCAAACTGAAACTTTGTTGCCTGACATGTTTACACTTGTTCTAGGCTTGGAGGAGGGGGGTTGAACCCGACTGGTAGTCGTACATGATTCAAATCAAGGTTTTGTTGTACTATGTAGATCGGGAGAACCTGGGACTCGGTGAGACGCATCGCATTGCGTGCGCCCCTTTTACTTCTACTCCATTTTTTCAATAGAGTTCTGTAGGATCGTATCCCAGCTTCATGTAGTATTAGAAGTATATTGTGTCCTACTATTAGTTTTTAGCCTTTTTATTTTTTTTATGGTGTGTAACGGTCGTACGATTGATTGCTCTTGGAAGGTGGGTGGTGTGGGGGCACGCGACTGTCCGCTCTACTACTGCTTAGTACTCCCGTACCCTACCCTACTATGCGGGTTCAACGCGCGTTGATGGGAGCATTAGTTCTGCCCGTTTTCCTGTGTACTATATGGGACTATCACTATGGGGTATAATGTGTTTTGTGGATAGCTTTTTCTGATGGGTTCTATTAAATAATATTATTGGGTGATTTTTATCCTTTTGGTGGCGTAGTCATAGTACTACTAGGTATTCTAGCCTCTCGGGTGAGGGGAAACTACTACTAGGAAATATATAATATGATGTGTGATTAACATCGACTAGCAGGATTCACAACGCTACATACTGACCAATAAAATGAGAATCCACATATTCACAGAGTCCAGACCATTATTAAATAGCAAGAAAATAACGCATAGCAATAAGGTAAGCAAGTGGGCTAAAGCCGTTGTGGACGGGAGTGAAGTAGATCACGGATGCTGAAGCCGAGGGTACCCTGATACTCTCGAGCCAAGCATTCCTCAAGCTTAACCAGTCATCCATTCGCTGTCATATTCAATTTCAGTACCTGAATTATTCTAGACATCTGAGATTAAGCTACCATGTGGAATAGACCCATATATACTGTGGTTTGGGACGAGGATCAAGAAAGAACGTTGTCCTCTTATCAGGGCTCGTGATCCGGCGTCGGCGCATGGCATCAAACGATCAACCGGCCCGCCGCTGATATCAACCATCCACTCTAGATATCAACTCTACGCAACAACCCCGGACGAACAACCTATTCCAAAGAGAGATACCTCCGCGAAAGCCAATGAAATAGACCAGATCAGGTGGTACAAGAACTACCAAGAGAAAACATATATCTACTTCCAAACCATCGAACCGCGAGCAACCGCCAAGCCGATGTAACCACGGGATCAAAGTCAATGGAGCTCTGGATCACAGAGCAAAAGAATGGTCGATCATAGGCCCGGATTTCCCCAGGACCTTTCACTCTTGCTCACAAGCTCACTGGATAACGTTAGTTCTCAAAGCTGGGTCTACCACCCCCCAATTTTCCCCCAAAGTCAAATCCATAACATCATCTTGTTACCTCGTGACCCCAGAGCCTCTCCGCACGAGGGAAATCAGAACAAAGTGAAACATGAACGCCTCTTTGCCCACCCTAACCCCCCCAGCCGTTCCATTCATAGCTTTGCGCCCCAGACGTGAAAGACCAATGAATGTGATTGATGCAAGGGGAAAGAGAGGCGTCAAATCGGTTCTATTTTTCTTATGATCATCGTGTGTAAGTTGCGGAGTTGATCCGGGAGCTTGATCGGACTGCAGCAGAAGTAATCGGGCGGACACGGATGGATGTGATCTGGAGTCCTCGGGGTTTTTGGGGTTAGAATCAGGGGTTGACTACCTATTTTACAGATATTTGTAGATATAGTGAATAATAAGTCTGTGGCAAATTCGAATATGGTCTTTTTTTAATTAGAAATTTAGATTGTTGGGTGTGGTGTGAATGCGACTGGAGATGGTGTGGTGGTTGCGAAAAGCATCAATCACAACGGGGACGGCTTATGTTGGGATCAGAATGATCCCGGGTTTCACAAACAACATAAATAGATAAAAATAATTTAAGGTGGTAGGGTGATAGTAACGCCACTGGAGAAGTGCATGGAGCAACTTTTAGCTTTGAAATTCTCAGTGGAAAGGGGGAAAATGGAGGAGAAGCGAGCACGCGTAGGAATCATTGCTGGATCATGCGCGTCAAGAAATAGTAGGAAGCAGCAACTCGGCCCAGAAGGAATGCATAGACAATCTACAAGAAGACCTACACGAACATTGATATGATAAAACCAAATCCATTTAAGCCACTACACAACCGAGGCAAATACACAGATAAATCTCACACGCAAAATGAGACGAGGAGAGAAAAATTTTTAAAAAAGGAATGAGGGAAAAAAAAAAGAGGAGAAGGGCGACCTGACGTGTTGTGCTCGATTGTCGAGTTGATCCTGTGTCAACACCCGCTGCCCTATAAAGCGCGGATGCCCCGCGGCCTTCCACCCCTTCCGTCGTCGACTGCTTTTCTTCTTCTTTGCTTCCATCCCACCAACAACCTTGCTTCTGCAAATCATCTGGTCCATCTCCCTTGTCCATCACTTCTCATCATCTACCTTTTATTTCATCTCAAATAACCCACACCCATCCCACCTTCATCATGCCTCCCAAGAAGACTTCCACCACCGGCACCACCACCACCAAGAAGTCCGGCTCGAGCCACGCTTCCTACCGTGGTATGTTTTGACTGATCTTCCACCACCACCCCATCGCGTAGCATTGAAATTAATATCATTCTTGTCGCGAATGACTGCTGATTCCATGAATATAGATATGATCAAGGATGCTATCCTGAATGTGAGTTAATCACGCTGTTCCCGGTGCGCGTTGGGATGACGGGCGCTGGGCGGGATCTCCGACCGTGACACGTCTACACGGTGCTTAATTGTCCCAACGCCCCATCGGGCTCCTGCTTGTTTCTCCTCCCAAATGGGTCGCTGACATCTTTCGCAACAGCTGAAAGAGCGCAATGGTAGCAGGTAAGTTGTTTCGTGTTTCTTCTCCCCCGCCCGATGCAGGGTCCCGTTCGCTGGCGACGTGGCAACCTACCACCCTGTCCAGGTCGCGATCTCGGCTGACTCGTCTTGTTTCTCCTCGACTGTAGCCGCCAGTCGATCAAGAAATATGTTCAGGCGAACAACAAGATTGCTTCTGCCTCCACCAACGCCTTTGACAGCCAGTTCAACAAGGCCATCAAGGCTGGTGTTGAGAAGGGCGAGTTCCTTCAGCCCAAGGGTAAGTTAATCCATCGCGCGCATTATCTTCTTCCTATGTTGCAACGGCATTCGATGCTCTCGACACGGAAGGCCGTGTCTTGACTGTCGCCGTTCGCGTCTTTCGTTTTTCCGTCTTGATTTTTGATGGGGCGTGTCAACTGACGCGTCGTCAACCAGGCCCGTCCGGACCCGTGAAGCTTGCCAAGAAGGAAGCTGCCCCCAAGCCTGCTGCTAAGGTAAGTCTCTATTACTAATATCTGGAACTGATTGAGAGTTATTACTAACGCCGTCTATAGAAGACTGCCACCAAGGCTGCTACTGCTAAGAAGCCTGCTGCCAAGAAGACCGAGAAGACTGAGAAGGCCGAGAAGCCCAAGACCACCAAGAAGGCCACCACCACCACTGCTAAGAAGCCTGTTGGCCGGCCCAAGGCTAACACGGCCAAGCCTCGCAAGGCCTCCACTACTGTAAGTTGTAGAATCATGCCTTCTCACCCCGGACGGACAGGGTATACTAATCATGAAGCAGGCTCCTGCCGTTGTCGACAAGCCCAAGGTCCTCAAAACCACCAAGAGTGGCCGGGTGACGAAGACGACGGCTAAGCCTGCAGAGAAGGCCACCAAGAAGACCACTAAGAAGGCTGCAAAGGAGACTGCTGCTTAAATCTGTGGGCGCCTGAGACCGTGTTGTCGGCGACCACTTGAACCCGGCTCCTAGTCGGTGATGTGTGCCTCGGATGATCTTTCTCGAGCTATATTCCCTTTGTCTCTTCTGCTGTAATTTTTTATTTCCTTTATTTTTTTGTTCCTTGGCCACTTTTTGATCAATGGGGGAACTGCTTCTGGGATATGCCGTGGATTGTTTACACTTTCGTTTTCAGTGTCGGTAGGGTTGGCGTCTTGCGATGGATCTTGCACCGGGATATGTTTTGTGCTTGACTCTTATGTTTGTCTTTTCTTGGGGCACTTGTCTAAGGACAGGTGTGATGTTATGCAATGAAACTGCTTGTCCATTTTCTTCAATTGAGTTGAGATGCAGTGTAGCCAATCTGTAGTCTCCTGGTAGTGACATCCTGAAGTATACCCTGCCAGTGGCGCAGTATTCGTCAACTATATCAAGTTGAAGGAATGATCCTCCATGATGCGCAAGAAGATTCGCAACTAGCGCAAATCAAAGAACCGAATGCACGCCAGTACATAGATATCTATAGTCTACGGAGTATACACAGTAGCTCGAGAACAGTCAATTTTAAGCTTAATGTATGCATCCGCGGGTGTGCTTAGTACGTACGTGCTAGAAAGAAGTGGACCGACCGGTGGGTTGGACTGGGAACTCGGATGAAGTCACTCACCGGACCGTCTAAGTAAATACTAACTAGATAGGAATTACTACCTACTTACTATTCGATACCGAAGCGTGGACGGAAGCCGGAAGCTCATTCGACTAGAAAGCCAGTAGATTACTTCCATACTTACTTTTTAGCACCCGACCGGGTCCTCCCTCCGGCCAAAAATAGCAAATTGCGCCCACTCAACTTTTCCAGGTCCATTTTTTGCCTCCCTCTGCTGGTTGTGGTTTCTTTCCTTTCCGGGGGATCCGCTGAGTCAGGGGATAATTGATTAATTAACTAGTTAAGTAATTGTGCTCATAAAATTTGATGACTTGGGTTATTACTCCGTGGTATTTACTGGAATAAGGAAGTAGTTGGTTAACTCCGAGGTGAGAAGAGAGGTGGGTGTTTTTGTACCTGGCTGGGGCTTTGCAATATTACGGGGTGGGTGTGTTTGGTGGCCCGGTATTGGGGATACAGGACGTCCAACTACTAATACTACTATAGTGTTGAAATGAAATGAATGGAAATGAATCGATTCGGAACGACGTCAAGTGTAGTAAGTATCTTTTCTGCTGCACATACAGAATGTTCATCCCTGGCTAGGGCTGGGGATGGGTTGTGATTCTCCCCGCCTATCGTTTAGTTAATATGCGCAATGATTGGATTGATTCGTTTTGCAGGTGACCTGATACATCGTGGGTGGTGGGAAACTCCCTACCTTGTGAGTAGTACCTATTGCGTCAGGGCAAGGAGGAAGTTGGTTTTGAGGGGGGAGGGAGGGGATGATGATGTGACGTTGGCATTACTGGTGATCATCAGTGCAGAATCCACTGGAAAGGCGGGATGGGCTGTTACTATCTAGTACGGACTGTTAAGGAGATAATATACCACTCAATTTGATTCTGTTGTTGTATCGAATGTCAGTTTCTCGAGTTTGAGGAATCGAGTCGAGACGCCGGATCGTTGGTTTAGTTTAGTTGTAGTCGTTGGTTATTATAGCCCCAGCCACCGTTTTCCCGGAGGAATTCTGACGTTGGCAGCCATAATGCAAGCCAGATGTATCTACTGCGTACATGGCTTGAGAAATGGAAGATCTGTAGCTATCATTTGTCATTTTTTATTGACGAGGGTCATTCCTGCATTGGGCGGGCACGTAATCATTAAACCAGGGGGGGCGCGCGGGCTGGGCTGGGCTGCCTTCACAGTGTGTGTGTGTGGAGGGAGTAAGTGAGTGTGCTTCACCTGCCCATCCCTACTTTTCAAATCGATGGCAATTATAATCGACGGGGGCGCGGAGAGGCCAGGTGTTGTTGGATATGAAAAGTGTCCCACCAATCTACTCCATACGCTGGAGATCATTGCGACAGCTCTTGCCCCCCCTCCCCGAGATTCAATCAGGGGCTGGCTAGTCACTTCTCTGAAAGTAGTAGTAGTAAGAGCTCGAACACGATTTTCCAATCTAACATGTCATGGACGGGTGGAGACACGACCCGACAGATGTTCCTTATGCATCCTGGCTGTACGTGCTCGATTAATCTCTCCGGTGGTCGTTGTGTTGGATGGTTATCTCTTGTCTTGCATGCAGCCAGCGTGTGTGAGTGGTAAGGAGGTTTCGGTGGTACCTTACTGTGCCTCGTTCCCCTTTTATTTCATCTGGTATTATCTGTTTAAGTAGTTTATGTATATGACTAGTAGAGATGGAAAAGTGTCCTTTGTTGTTCAATTGACCAGAACAGCTAGAGAGAGAGAATCCTTTCAGGGCTTAGTTAAGGGTTCAGTAGGTTGATCGGCTCAGGGCGTGAGGATGGTTAGTTAAATGATTGATGGATGACCTTTTTAGATGTCTGCCTGCGACGGGGTCATCATGCCAAGCCTCCTGATACCACCATACTTACATACGGTATGGAAGTACTAGTATGTATGTATGTATGTATGGATGTATGTATGTATGAGTGGTTCGGTCAGTCACGGGGAGGAGAGAGAGGGGGGAACACATCGGAGAGATAAGATACCTTGTTTTTTTTTTTATTCTGTTGCATATTTGCATGGGGATGGGGTTTGAAGATTGTTGAATGATCTCTCTGACTGCTCAGATTTAGAATCTAACTTTTTTCTTTCTTTCTAATGGAGGGTGTGATTCTTACCTAGATATACTACTTGCTATTCATCGGTACACGGATCAGTACCCAACCAACAACCTGAGGAAAGCTGAAGAGTGGAGCTGGTGCTACTCTTTCCTTATTATCGGACCAGACTCACTCACTTACTCCCTCCCTCCAAACCGGGTCCTTTCCCCTTCTTTTGCACTTTGGGTCTAACTTTGTTTTTCAGCAACTTCTGGGAAGGAGTTAATAATCATCGTAATAATAATAACAACCACACATATACAGTAATCTCTCAGATCATATTATTAT
Organism: Aspergillus piperis CBS 112811; assembly: GCF_003184755.1. Classification (NCBI taxonomy): domain Eukaryota; kingdom Fungi; phylum Ascomycota; class Eurotiomycetes; order Eurotiales; family Aspergillaceae; genus Aspergillus; species Aspergillus piperis. The sequence goes on along the minus strand of NW_020291598.1, from coordinate 1,421,532 downwards.
TAGGCTGGAAGAAAAGTGAGACAAGAAGGGGGGTTTTGTTGTTTTGATGTCAAAAGGAAAAGGATTGACAAATCTTCTCTAGACTTCTTCTTTTTCCTTTTCTCTCTCCTTTGCACTGTACATTCGTTCCCCCTCTCTCTCTCACACACTCTTTTTACGTAGTTGTGCCTGTCTCTCTCTCTCTCTCTCTTCCCCTTTCGTGTGGTATTACCGTTACCAGTTACCACCAGTTCTAGCCAAGGCACAGTACAAGCCGTAAACTCTCCACGTTCGTTCGTTTTTTTTAGCTTGCGAAATACGGGTACCGTCTCGGACCTTGGCATCTTCTGGAGTCTCTCACAGGTTGTCTCTCTTTCGCTCTCGCTCTTCCGTTTCGCTCTCTCTCTCTCTCTCTCTCTCACTCTCGCTCTCTTGCGTCTTCGCTCCAACTTCATTCTCTTATCCTGCTGCTCTCCCCCCCCATCATTTCGCCATCCTCCTCCCCTCCTCTTCTGTCCATTCCACCAGACTTCGCCTTTCGTCTTTCCCTATCGCTGCCAACCTCATCCTTTCCTTTTCCTGCTTGTCGCTAGTTTCTGCAACTGATACCCCGACCGTACACTCTTCGTTTCTCTCACCTGTTTTAATTTCGATTGTACACCTTTTCCACACCCCCCGTCACCTTCATCGGACCGATCCTACCAGCCTCCACGCAAACCTCAAACCGCGGACACGTCGATTGTGTCGTACCATCTGCCTCATCTAGTGTTCGCCTGAATATGCCTATCAGTCGTTAAACTTTCTGCCGCCCGCTGGCTTCCCCAGCTTAATCCGGGAACTTCGACTGTTCTTGCATTGCAACCGCTGCCATTGATCGATTAATCTCCTTCCCCCCCCCTTCCTCTCGCGCTCTTACCCCCTCCCTTCTGCCCGTTGCGTCGCCGATAGGGTCTTTCGACTTTCCAACGACCCGGGACCTCAGTACTCCTACCTGCCCCTAAATCCTGAGGCTAATACCGACCTTCCCTCATCGCTACTTCCTCCACCCCCGCTCTCCCTATCTCTCTGTCTCCGCTGGACTTCTGAGCCAACTCAAGCGACCATGCCCTCCTTTTCTAACGACGTCGCATACCAATCGTCCACTGCAACTGCTACTCACCCGCGTCCATTTGACTCACCGCAGGGGAAAACGTCGGAGAAAACGTCCGTCGGAAATACGTTCTTATGGACAAATTGGCCCAATGGCGACACGAACCATCTGGATGCCCCTCCAAATGACCGCCAACTCACCAACGGCAGTGCCTACTCCCTGAATGGTCCGCGCTCCAGTGCCAGCTCATATACGAGGGAATTGCCGCATTCGAAAGACGGCAGCATGCACTCCTTGGGAAATGGTTCGGCCCGGGAACCCAGAGAAGGCGGGAGGCCCTCGACAACATTAGATCGCGATGTCTCGAGGAAGTCAGTCGAAAGAAGCGTTCGTGCAGCCTCTCCGACGGCATCGGTCACCAGTCAGCAGATCAATGGGACGTTGAACTCCCGATCGCTCAACGGCAAGCCGACGGTGAATGGAGACTATCCTCGACCGTCCGCTGATGATCTGGTTGCTCCTGATGTAGTGGCTAATGCTTCGGCGACGCGATTGTCCACCTCTCAGCCTGATGACGCTGGCCGTCTCTCGCCGGATCCCGATCGATTGTCGCCCTCCTCGCCCACTCAGAAGAGTCCCCATCGGTACTCTTCTCCCCCTGTACCATCTGGCATGGACGGTAATGCGCAAGATCCGAACAACACCGGCCTTCGACATCGACACACGTTGCAAGTCCCACGAAACAGCAGCGGCCGCCGAAGTAGCCGGGACCAGACTGAGGATGCTGCCTACAGCAGCGGTCGGTTGTCTCCCACGGCCGGAATTCGCCGTACTTCTTTCAGCTTGGCCCGGCGCGCCACCCGCACCAACCAGTCAGATATGCTTTCCGACGATGCCCCTCCGGACGAAGATGCGGCTCGATGGGCGGAAGCAATCAAACAGAGGCGAGCTTCCAAGAGAAGACGTCGGGATGATGACGACGACGACCACGTTATCGTTGGCACCAGGGTCGACCAGAATCATGTGAATTATGTTACTGCTTACAACATGCTCACCGGAATCCGGTTCACGGTGTCGAGGATCAATGCGAAGATGGATCGGGAGCTGACTCCGGCCGACTTTGAGGCCAAGCACAAGTTCTCTTTTGACATGTATGCGCCTAGGTTATTGCTCACTATATTTGCCATTACGTTACTGATCGTTGATGTTGAACAGAACCGGAAACGAATTGACTCCTTCCGCCAAATACGATTTCAAATTCAAGGATTATGCGCCCTGGGTTTTCCGTCACCTTCGGGCAAAGTTCCGACTTGATCCGGCCGACTACCTTATGTCCCTAACCAGCAAATACATCCTTTCCGAACTTGGCTCGCCAGGAAAGAGTGGAAGCTTCTTCTACTTTTCCAGAGACTACAAGTACATCATCAAAACAATTCACCATTCCGAACACAAACTATTGCGGAAGATTCTTCCGGAATACTACAGACATGTCGAGCAAAACCCGAACACTTTGATCTCACAATTCTACGGTCTTCATCGCGTCAAGATGGCTTATGGTCGCAAAATCCACTTTGTTGTCATGAACAACCTGTTCCCTCCTCACCGCGATATCCACCAGACATTCGACTTGAAGGGTTCGATGATTGGACGTGATCTGCGCGAGGAGGATTTAGAGAAGAACCCGAGGGCGACTTTGAAGGATTTGAACTGGGTCCGGAGGAATCGCGAGATACAGTGTGGTCCGTCAAAGCGGGACTTCTTTTTGGCTCAGCTCAAACGTGATGTTGAATTGCTGAAGAAGTTGAAGATCATGGACTACTCTCTTTTAGTGGGTATCCACGACGTGGGACGAGGGAACGAGGAGAAGCTGCGGGACAAGACGCTACAGGTTTTCCAACCCGGGGGTGACCGTGAGGAAGAAGCCAGTCCAAATATGCTGATGCGCACGCCTTCCAAACTGGAGAATGAGCGCAAGGCCCGCGAACTGCGCATGCTGATCAAGCGTGAGCGTCCAGTGCCGCTCGACAAAGCGGCCGCTAAGATGCCTGAGGAGATCCTCGATGAAAGGAAATACCATGTCTTTTATGCCGATGATGGTGGATTCCGCGCCACGCACGAAAACGGTCAGCCTGGCGAGGAGATCTATTATCTTGGAATCATTGACTGCTTGACTCACGTAAGTTGATTGCATTAGAATAATTGGGTTTTTTGACTAACTGGCTGTGCAGTACGGAATGGTGAAGAAGATCGAACACTTCTTCAAGGGTCTTTCACATGACCGAACACAAATTTCGCCTATACCACCAGAGGGTTACGGTGATCGATTCATCAACTTCATCAAGGGCATCACAATGTCCAAGGAGGAAGCCGAACGACATCGGGAAGCCCGAGCAGAGGGTAGGCCCTCAGTGGAGCGTTCCGAGTCTGTCGAACGGACCATGCAAGCAGCTGAGAAGGAGGCTGCCAAGGATGTCTCGCACGCCCAGCCTCGGACGCTATCGACTGTTCGAGACCCGTCAGACCCCAGCGGCGTTGTTGCGCCTTCATTCTTGCCGATCGTCGATGAGGCTGGAGAGGCCAGTAGCGTTGGAGGGCAAAGCCAACATAGTCGCCATGGTCCACCTTCTGCGGCGGAAAAGGAACTTCCTCCGATTCCTCAACAAAATGGGATGCCCTTCGCTGGAAAAGGCAAGGCAGTGTCTCGGAATGAGCAACCTGGCATGGTTTCTGTCTCAGGCAGACAATAACCGTCACGGTGCTAAATTCCAGTCGTTTTTCATGATATCCTCGTTCGCAGCTCATAATGCTTTGTTCATACCCTGGCGCCATGGATCCTCTACTGCTGCCCGCAACGCATCTTCCTCTCATCTTCCACCTTTGTCCCGCAAGCATCTCTGTGATAGTCTCATGTTACCACGATTGATGTGATTTCTTGTGCATCATCGGGCGCTGCCCGTCTTGTCAGGATCAACCCTGACATCCAATGGCTCCTGCTTGATACGGATCAATCCTTTGATCTAATGGTATCATTCCGGGGCTCTACTTTCATTTCTACCAACACTGCATGGCAAGCAATATTCGATCATGTTTCCTAACATCTTTTGTATCAACTACCTGTCTCTCACTCTCTTCTATTGTCTGTCTTTTTTCACCCTCTCCTCTTTCCTAGTGTCATGTCTCGACAGCCCATTCTGTCGAGTCAAGCTTTTTAGCTTGTGCATTCTGATCTTTGGCCATGAAGAATCAATTGGTATCGACCAACCCACTTGCTTCGACATGACCCACAACTTTCCTGTATCAAATATTTCTACCGTTTTCTCCTTTTTTTTTGTTTCCCTTTGTGCAAACTTCATACTGCTGAACACTCACCTACATCTGGATATCTTATCCAGCCTCACTCTTTGACTGACTATATTTCTTTCCTTGCCCTTTCCACATCTTTTGGCTTAGCATACATTGTCCGGTTGTTTGGCATCATTGGGCCTCTGTTTGATTGTATACATGGACGGGAGCAGCGACTTGTGCGCGTGAGCAGGTTCGAGCGACTTAATTTTGTTGGTGTTTTCCCGCTGATGTTCTGCTTTTTCTTCTTTTTTTCAAACGCATTCCTCTTATCTCATTGAGCTCGTCTTTCCTTTAGAAGATTGATAGAAGACGCACAGCAAGTAGAGAATTGATACCATCATCGCCTTTTTCTGTTCAATGAATATCCTGATACTCTAGTGTCCTGACACTGTAGATCGTACGTAGGTACTAAGTTCATATGTAGTAGCAGCAATTACCGACTACTCAGATATTCAGGGGGATAAAGGACATCTATAGAAATTTACTACTACTACTACTACTACTACTACTACTACTACTACTACTACTACTACTACTACTACTACTACTACTACTACTACTACTACTACGACGACGACGACTACGACCACCACAGCCACCATATTTCAAGGAGATTATATTCCAGCCCACAAATCCAAATCATAATTCATTTCGCACCGACACTACTTTGCCTAAGTGGGTATTTCCATGTTCAAATTGAACAACCAGCGTAACCGAGCAAAGGAAAAAAAAAAAAAACACATCAAAGTCAAGATATAAGCAAGCAGTAAGCAGGAAAACACCCCGATAGGGAAAAAAAAAGGAAAATAGACGAAGGTTCATCATCACAAGTTAGAGAAGGGAGAAAAGAAGAGAAAGGGAGCATTAAAAAGAAGAAGAGAAGAAAACGAAAAAAAAAAGTACGCCATAGGAAGATAACTATGGCTTGGCTTTGAAGAAAAGGGAAACAGACGAAAGGCAACGCGTGAATTCGCGAAGATCGACCAGAAGGGTGAATAGAAGAACACAGATGACGCCATAGCAAGATGCATGAAAAGTTCATCCGTCCCCGATGCCATTCACGGACGAGTCGTTAGGATGTGAGTGAGAATGGGCTGGAGGGAGAGAAGTAAAACACAAAAGTAAATAGTAAGGAAGAGAAAAAAGAGAAGAAAAAAAGACCGCCTGCCGCCTCCCGTGAACGCCACCTCAATCCAGTGATTCAATCATTTTTGGTAGTTGCTGTTAGGGACACTTTTGTTTTATTATGTTTTGGTGTTGTGAATTTGAAAGCTGTGGAGGGAAATAGATAGGTAAAGTCAGTGCATTCATGCACACCCATCTTCTGTGAGTTTCTCGTCTGTGGGAGAGATGAATCAAAGCTCATAGTGAGCACCGAAAGTAAAGCGCGCGCGTGAAAAGTCGTAACGGAAAATAGTGAAGTCGCGTTATTACTCGGCCTTGCCTTGGGTAACCTTAGCAGCCTGGATAGCGGACATCTTCTGGGTCCATCCTTGAGTGGGCTGAGGTTTCTTGACAGTGCGCAGGTCGTCAGTGGAGAAGCCAGAGATACGCATATTGTACTTGCGCTCCAAGACAAGCTGAATATCGCGGATCTCGAGAGTCGAGGACGGGCGCAGTTTGGCGAGACGGCAGGCATCAGTGATCACATCGTCAACAAAGTCATCTGCCATTTGAAGGATGAACTGCACACAAGGGCAATTAGACTATTATTGATTCTGAGAAGAATTCTGGGAGATAACGCGACTTACCTCTTCAGCATCAGGAGTGAGTCCTTCGCCCTCACCACCGCCAGTGACCTGACGAACGAGAATATCCAGCATCTTCTTGCTCAGAACGCGCTGACCTTCACCCTCGAGCACGTAGCCAGGGTGTTTCTGAATTGCAGGCTGATTCATGACACCAACTGCGCCGTGACTGGGTCCGCCAGACAACGTGGGTCGAGCAGGAGCCATGTTAACGGGCTCTGGAGGAGGCACGTTCAAGTTTTTCGGAATGGCCATGTTGATGCTACGCGCGTTAGTATCAGCCGAGCGGTTGGGGATGTAGCCCTGGGGGTGAGCGTGAGTGTTGGCCCCAGGCTGGGTAACGTTCTGCTGCTGGTTCATGTTGTTATTGTTGTTGATGTTGTTGTTAGAGTAGTTCTGCGCAGCTTGAGCCATGGCAGCCTGCTGAGACAAAGGACGAGGTTGGACCATGGTCTGAGCTCCAGGAGGAGTTGGAGTTGAACCGTCCACGTTGGGGACTTGAGTGAAGGTGACCTGTGAACCGGGTGGGCCCTGCTGTGACTGTGCCTGGACCTGGGCCTGCGGCTGTTGCTGAGGTGCTTGCTGTGGCGGCTGCTGCTGCTGCTGCTGCTGCTGGGGCACAGCAGAGACGGCAGGCGTGGCGCCCTGTGTGGTTGGCGTCTGACCAGGCTGAGAAGTTGAAGGCGACATCGCAGTCTGTCCCGCCTGGTTGCGTGCAGCGGAAACTGCCGAAGTGATGGTGTGAGGTGCCGGGGTAGGGGTCTGGCCTGGATGCATGGTGCCGGGGACACTCGGTGGACGGCCGTCGGCGGGGCCAGCAGCTGTACCGGGCGCAGCTTGACTAGGAGCTTGTTGAGGATGCGCTTGAGCAGGAACATGTTGTTGGACACCAGCTCGCTGTTGCTGGGCCTTGAAGGTATCCTGCTGTTCCTTGAATTTGTTCAGGAAGTCGCTTCCCTCGCGGTAAAGCTTCTCCGCCGCAAGTTGCCGGTTCTTGAACTCCTGCACCTCCTCCTGGGTCATATTTCCCGCAGACTGACGCGTCGCAAACTGTTGTCTAAGATCTGCGATCCGCGCCCGTCCGATCTCCTGCTTCTGAAGCGCGATGCCATATCGTAGTTTGGCTTCGGGGAGCCAGGTCTGGGCCTGCTCGTTGCTGATGTTCGGAGGGAGGAAGAACTGCAGCGTGTTGACTTTCTGTTGGATCTGCGGGAGAAGCTGCGCGAAATTCTGCGGATTGACCGACTGCGACCGCTGGACTGGTTGACCTAGTTGCGCAGCGTTTGCCGCTTGCAATTGCTGGTGTTGCATTTGGCGGCTCTGCTGGAAGGCGCGCATGCCTTTCATGAGATTTTGAGAGATCTGGGTCAGTCTCGCATGAGCCTGTTGATACTCGGTAGTCTGCGGTTCCCGACTATTGAGATGCTCCCATAAGGTCCGCACGAGCTGGGTGTGCTGGGCTTTCTGCTGGTCGTTGAGATGGGGGAGTTTCTGGACTTGATCGGTTCGGATCAGGTTGGAGTGCTGCGGCATCATCGGCTGGGCTGCAGGGGCCTGGGGTTGAGCAGCCTGGGGCTGTGCCTGTGAGTTGTCCATCCTGACAATGATGGTGATTGGGCTGCGTTGTGGGGGGAAAGTGAAGACAGCGATGGGGGGAAGAGGTTGGATAACACTGTTTGGGATAGCGGAGAACGGGTTTCTCAGGCACGTGTCCCGAGCGCCCCGACAGGCGTTAACGAAGGTAAAAGGGGATCGGAACGAAACGAGATTAGATGAGACTATGCCTAGGAGCGAAGGCTTTGACAACTCGCAGCTATATCTCGTCTGAGAGGAATGGAGGAGCGGAGCGGAGGGTTGATCGGGGGGAAAGAAGTGAGAGATTTGGAGATGGCAATTGGGGGTCGGCGAGCCTGAGGCTTGGCAACGAGTACTCGCTGCCGAATGAATGAAGTGAGGAGAGCCAGTAACACCCCAAGTCCCTTTATAACACTTTCTCAACAACAGGTTCTGCGGAATTGAACAACGTTTGTTTTACGGATCACTTCCACTTTATTGGACACTCTCATACAGTGACGTATTGAATGAGAAACGTCTGAAGCAACCCTTATCTAATGGTTCGGTCTCCTCTTCCGGATGGGGTGAAGCTCTGACGGTGCGATGAGGAGACGCTCTTATATATGCTGTTGCGTAACTAAAGTAAGGCTTATTGAGTAAGAGGGAGAGTGAATAAAGCCCCAGGAGTTTCTGCCGATTCTACAGGAGATGAAGCCAGGGCTAGGCGATGGTTACAACAGCCCACTTGAATAATGGATCTTTTTGATTCAATAAAGTAGGACAAGACGAATATCTCCTATAATGATTAAACCTCTAGGTGACATGGTAATTCTCCTTGGAGGACTCCGAAACACTCAATCGGTGCGGATTGGTTATGCCTATACACAAACTGATCGACATCTTTGACCTGCAATGTACCAAATCCATTGCTCAGATTAACCGCGTGATGCCTGTATGAGACGCATTGAGATGATGCACCCCAAGGAATAGCAAGGAATAGCTAGTCCTGACAGTTCAGATCGCGGTACATCCTCGCTAAAAGTTAATGATGATGATATAAGCGCAAGCATGCGGTCCTGATGAGTCTCCGTGGCCGGACTTGGCCGCACCAGAAGCTGCAGAGCATCTAGCGATATTGGCAAATATCCAAGGCGGGGAGTAGCCGCATAGCATCCATCGAAGCTGAATATTTCGTCGGGCTAGACATTGTTTTCAGGAAGGCTTCCTGTCGTACCAATGATAGCCATCTGGATCAGCCATAGTGGTAGTGGTGTCCACCGTATCTGTATGGAAACGACCTGCCTTCTGAATATTGAGGCGACGTTGTGAGCGCCCAACATCACGGTCTCGCTGATAATGGCGAATAGAATAGAACTTCCCGTAGCTCTCAACCCAACAGGCCACCCAGATCTCGTTCCATGCCGTGAACACGGGCTTCCAAAGTGCGTTTCTTTCTCTCCAGCTCGCGGATCTCCGCCATCTCTCGCTCAAGGTCAGCATCCGTGACATCAGCCACCTCGGGCGGTGTAGAATCGACGCCATCATAGTCATCAAAGTCATCTCCGTAGGAGTGGCTCATCTTTTCCAGTTCTGCAGTGTTTCTGGCTACACGTGCCTCCAATTCGTTGATGGAACCCGAAATCAGCTCGTGACGATAACGTAGACTGGCAATTTTTTCATGTGCACCAGCGACAGGACTTTGCAGGTAGTCAGTAATCGTAAGCATGACATGGCACTTGAGGAGGAAGGATGAGCGTACTAGACATTGCAGAGAATCTCTGCGCCCTGGAGTAAAACGCCGACATTGACTTCACCACGACCCCTGCTGGATGTGCCAGCGGATCGCTTGATCTCCTCCATCATATCGGCCCCCAAGACCCTTGCGACAGCTGATTGACTCTTGTTATCTCTAGCGGAATAAATCCGGCTTGCCATGGACTCGCCCTCCGAATCCTGCGCAAACTGCGTGCCACGTCGGGTAGGACGTCGCTGGGAGCCGACGGATTTGACGGAGGGATCGGATTGAAAGAGAGCCCGCTCATGAGCTTCCGTATCTCGAATCAAGGAGGTGATATCGTGGGGGCCTAGCAGCGCGTTGGTGAAGATCCGCGGTTGGGGAAACCTGGGGCAGAAGCAATCAATGCCGGGTACGAAGCAAGGTGAGAGGGGGATGCATACGGTAGCTCCGCAATGGCATTAGAAGACAATGCGATCTGCTCTAGATGACTTTCAAGGAGCGACATTTTTCTTTTCTCTTCTCCGTGTTGCGGGGTGTGGGAATGGTGATCTTGTGCTTCAGTGAGTGAGTTTGTTATCGCTGCGGGGGAAGGGGGATAGAAACAACAATCAATGACTAGACTAGCAAGCAACTAGTAAATACATTGACTGGTCAAAGCAACACGGGTAAACACGCCAAGCAGAGCTTCCCAGCTGTTTCTGCCTCAGGCGGTCTGAAACTGGCCGGGAATGAGGATTTGGTGGCAACGCAACCCCGAACAACTAACTGCCTGCGACCGAAATTCTCCAGCAATTCGGACCTTCTTCTTCTTTACCAGCAATCGGATTAAACCCCTTCCCACACGGCCATTGTCTCCTTTTCCGAACCACCAACCAATTTCTCTTGCTCCTCTTTCTAGACGTGACAGAAAACCGACAGCGCGTCACGCCGGTCTCACAGCTGACCGATTGCTCCGTTGGTAAGCTCGAACCCCCAACTGGCCCGACACTGACTAAGCTCCCTGTGCTGGTTCTCTCGCTGTCCATCCAGAGCCAGCCTTGACATCACATCACCACCTCATCAACCATCTGCTCCCAAACCTCAACCCAATCCCCCATCCTTCATCATCCCCCGCCCCGCATCTTGGTCCTTTTGGCTTCGCTCGCTGTGACTCTTGTCCTTTTCATTCCTGCATCCCCGGACTCTGGATAGTGGTCTTTCATCCAAAAACCCCCTTCCTGTGTCTCCGGTACCGCGGTCCCCAGTGCTCACCTGAGCTCCATAGCTGGAAAAAAGAGAAACAGACAAGAACCCCAACGAAAGATGCCGGCTGAAAGGCGCTCTCTGAGATCGAACAGCAAGTCAGATACCTCTTCATCTGCTAACGGTGAGAAGGGACGCTCCACTTCGCAGAGCTCTAGTTCCAACAAAGATAAGCCGGCGCCTACCCGCGCTGCTGCCAACAAGGCCAAAGCTGCCTCTACCACGAAAGGCGCCTCGTCGAATAATACTGCCAACTCCGGAATGGGTGAGCAGCGTGATCAGCCGCGTGCCAACGGGCCCGACCCGACGGAGAATGGCGTGAATGGCTCGGAAGATGTTGAGATGGGAGAGGATACGGCAGGTGGGCCTACATCCTCATTCAACGCCAGTCAAGACCGCAAGGGTGACGAGAAGATGACTGTTGTAGTGCCCCCTACCAAGGGATCCAGGTTATCCGGCGAGAAAGGAACGGATAAAGAAGGCGACGTCGCCATGGAGGGTGCTGAGGGCGAGGATGCCGAGCCCGAGGTTGATCCCAAGACCAAGGCCATCCAAGGTTGGTTTTATCTGTTCTGGCATTTATCCGCCCAGCGCCCTGTACTAATGCTGCCATGCGTTTCATGTAGACATCAAGACCAACTTTACCCTCCTCGAACGAGCCGTTACCCACTTCGACCCCAGATTCACCCTCCGCGTCCTGCGCTCGATATCGTCCATGCGCAAACACATCACGGGTGATGTGCTAGCAGAAGTTATCGAGGAGACTTACTCATCGTCAAGTGTCACCGCTTCATTCTTGTTGAATGCTCTTGATCAAGCAGGTGCTCTAGGCGGTGCTCGGTCCAGCGCGAAGATGGAGATTGAGTCGGAGAAGACCAAGTCTGCTCCCAAGGAGACCCTGCCCGAGGTTGATATCTATATGTCTATCCTCGTCCAGATCTTCTTGTATGACAAGAAGGAGATTCAGCTGGGTGCCAAGTTTTCGACGAACCTGATTGAGCGTCTGCGGACGCTTAACCGCCGTACCCTTGACTCTCTGGCAGCTCGTGTCTACTTCTACTACTCTCTCTTCTATGAGCAGATCGCTCCCCTTCCCCCATCGCCTGCTGCCACTGTGACTAAGATCCGCCAGCCCTTGCTCGCAGCCCTGCGGACAGCAGTGCTTCGCAAGGATGTAGACACCCAAGCTACCGTGATGACGCTACTGCTGCGCAACTACCTATCTACGTCTCACATCTCACAGGCAGACCTTCTCATCTCGCACAACAAATTCCCCCCATCGGCGTCCAACAACCAGATTGCCCGGTACCTCTACTACCTGGGTCGCATCCGGGCCATTCAGTTGCAGTACACCGATGCCCATGGACACTTGATCGGTGCTACTCGCAAGTCGCCTTCCAGTCACAGTGCGCGCGGCTTCTACCAGGCTTCTCATAAACTGCTTGTTGTGGTGGAGCTTCTCATGGGTGACATCCCCGACCGGGCTATTTTCCGACAGCCCGCTCTTGAGCGCGCCATGCACCCCTACTTCCTCCTTGTTCAAGCTGTCAGTGTGGGTGACTTGGATGGGTTCCTCAACATTGTCAACACCCACAGTGCGACGTTCCGCAAGGATGGTACGTACACTCTTATCCTGCGTCTGCGCCAGAACGTTATCAAGACTGGCATTCGCATGATGTCCCTTTCCTACTCTCGCATCTCGCTCCGGGATATTTGCCTGCGTCTCGGACTGGACAGCGAGGAGTCTGCCGAGTACATTGTGGCCAAGGCTATCCGCGACGGTGTGATCGAGGCCAGCTTGGACCACGAGCACGGATTCATGAAGAGCAAGGAAGTGGGAGACATCTATGCGACCAGGGAACCCGGAGAGGTGTTCCATGAGCGCATCAGAGCTTGCTTGAGTCTCCACGACGAAAGCGTCAAGGTAAGGTTCCTACGAGGATATATCTTCTGCTCCATGCTCTACAGAGAGTTCTCAGCTGACTATTCTGTCATTAGGCCATGCGGTTCCCCATGAACCAACACCGCCTGGAGTTAAAGAGTGCGCAGGAGGCACGGGAGCGTGAGCGGGAGTTGGCCAAGGAGATCCAGGAAGGAGACATGGATGACGAGGATGCCGGCGGCGATTTCGATGCAATCTAGTGGGTGTGAAGTTATAAGCATACAGCAGCTTTTCGTTTGTAATCCTGTTATATCCCGTCCCGTTGGGGTTCAGAAACGGAGGGAAGCTTTTCAACAATGTGTTCTTATTTGCAGTGTCGTCGTTCGGGTGTGTATGAAGCAATGGGTAGGACTGAGCTTCGCCGGCGTGATCTCCCATGTCTCTTATATGTCATTGGACCGGCTTCTTTGTACTGTTGCACAGGTGGTTTCTGCTGTAGATGCTGTTCGGCCTGCCGAGTTTGTCTCTTGCGGGACGGAGGAGAAGCGTGACCTTGGGTTTATGTTGTAATTTCCCATCATAATAGATCAGAAAACCCTTGCAGCCATGATCATGTGAGCTGAATTGAAACAAATGCCTGTGATATTGTGTGAGTGTGAGTGTGCAAGACTACTTGAATACTGTAGTAGAGTATGGTGTGGTGGAAGACGTAGGGAAGATACAGGGAGAGAAACTAGATGCGGCAGGGACGGGCCCAGAGCCCCGACCCGGCCCGAGGCAACCTCCGTCTCGAAATCTTCGGCGGGTGTTAATTGCGCCTCATCCATCCATCCAGGCACTGGTGCGGCCCCGGACCTGGCCCGGCTTTCAATCATCCTCTTTCCCGGTATTATGATCTCAGCATCTTGTTTGACTCAATTCTAGGTACTTTCCTCACACATCCCCCGAAAATGAAAGCACGCACGGTGCCGGCATCCGGGCTGGTACTCTCGTCACGCGTCACGTCTTCCACGATAGTTTGCTGGCAATGCCTCCGGAATGAATTGGTTGCGAACCAATTCCAGCTCCAATCACGAAAATATCATCCCACAAAACGTAACAATGTATCGCCGCTCGGTGCCGCCGTCTCCGCAGCTCAGACCATCTTCAAAGGCCTACCCAAGGCACCTCCGGGCATCTCCGTCGACCCATTGCGGATGGTAGGAAAGGAACTCAAATTCTTGACGAAGAACCTCCGGCAGCTGCTCGGCTCCGGCCATCCTACACTGGACAAGGTGGCCAAATACTACACCCGCAGTGAGGGTAAACACATGCGGCCGCTTCTGGTGCTGCTGATGTCTCAGGCGACGGCGCTGTGTCCCCGGAAGACGGGCACGGACAATTCCGCAACAGTGAACGACCCAATCAGCTCACCCTCAATTCTCGTCGATAAGAATCCGGACTTGGATGCGCTCTCATCCGGTAGTGCAGATGCGCCGTACGACTTTGCCGGCGACAAGGACATCCTGCCCACCCAGCGGCGGCTTGCTGAAATCACCGAATTGATCCACACTGCGTCTCTCCTGCACGACGACGTCATCGATAATGCTGAGTCCCGCCGTTCTTTAACGTCCGCCAACCTTCAATTCGGAAACAAGATGGCCGTTTTGGCGGGAGACTTCATGCTGGGTCGGGCCTCCGTCGCTCTCGCGCGGCTGAGGGACCCAGAGGTCATTGAGCTGATGTCGACTGTCATTACCAACCTCGTTGAGGGCGAGTTCATGCAGTTGAAGAATACGGCTGCGGATGAGAAGAACCCCGTTTTCACGGACGACACCCTTTCGTACTATCTGCAGAAGACATACCTGAAGACGGGTAGCTTGATCAGCAAGTCCTGCCGGTCGACTGCCGTGTTGGGTCACAGCGCCCCCGAAGTTGTCGAAGCCTCCTACCAGTACGGACGTAACTTGGGACTGGCGTTCCAGCTTGTGGACGATATGCTGGACTATACCGTGACCGAGGCTGAATTGGGCAAGCCAGCTGGCGCGGACCTGGAGCTTGGTCTTGCTACGGCCCCGCTGCTCTTTGCCTGGAAGCAGTTCCCAGAGCTTGGCCCGTTGGTCGGCCGGAAGTTCAGCCAGCCCGGCGATGTTCAGAAGGTAATGCGACCCTGATTGTAGCAAACAAGCTTTGTCACTAACATTGATTGATCACTAGGCTCGTGAACTTGTTTTCAAGGCCGACGGTGTCGAACAGACCCGTATCCTGGCTCAGGAGTATGCGGATAAGGCTGTCGCTGCGATCTCCGACTTCCCCGACAGCGACGCCAAGGCTGGGTTGGCCCAGATGTGCGAGAAGACCATGAAGCGGAGAAAGTGAGACGTTTGAGCGATGATCCATCAGCGTTGCTTTGGGATTGGCGTTCATCTGAGTCTCCCCTTGTTGAAATTGGGCGCTACACAATGCCCCTGTACCACTACCTTCTCTGTATTATTGCGAGTCTGCTGGTGTAGACCTTCTGTATTATTGATAGAGAGCCTAGACCCATGGACTATTTATAACACAATTTCATTTTCGGTTGCATTGGTAATGGCATCTCTTTCAGTTTGATACTGATACTACAGAAATTTGAGCATGAGGTGTGATGGGCATCACACATGTAGATTGGCGAACGACTAACCAGGCTCACGTGGATGTACTTGCGCTTCCTTTCAATGTCAAGACCTACCGGAGAGTTTCTCCACCCACCTATCTCATGATTTATGCCGACGACTGAAGTAATTAGTCTCACCGAATGCGGGGATCTGCTTGTCCTTTTTGCTTATGATTTATCTGGTGTCCAGGATGGGGAGAGCAATATCAATTACTTTTGTTGACCCTAAAGCGATCATTGCTATTGCCAGGATTGACCTCTCATACACGCTTAATGTGTCTTCGCTAGTCGACAAGACTGCACAGGTAAAAGGCTCCATCTCCAGACTACTCATGTCAACTACTCGTGGCAAGCTACGCTGCTTCACGGTTCATGCTCTAGCGGTTACACGGCATCAAACAATTGAAACATGACTTGAATAATCTACAAGATTTGCTACTAATCTTCAACCTTGGACAAGCAATTGAACAGCAGCTGCGGGACGGTGTTCGGGAGGTGGTCTCCGTGCATTACTATCCAAGAACAATATGTTTGCATTACAAGCGGAATTCCCAGAAAGTCATAAATACCTTAACTTTCATCTACTGACACTCTGGTTCCCCAAGTACGAAAGCAAACTATACATTGTTGCACACAGAGTGAAATTTGCCAAATCATTAGTTGATATAGAATCCAAAAGACGGATCGGATGGCAAGGAAACAATTGTAGACTGCATTGCGGTGAGACCGCATGAACTACGTGCGCAAGCCAAATACGCTGACGCGTCAAGTATACAGCTTCCTCTAACAAGACAAAAATCAGCCGGTGCTTTCTCATTTAGAATTGCCGAGTGCTTGAGAATCTCCTCTCGTGTCTTCCCTTTCGTACTGTGAGGACTAATTTTGGCGACTATGCTAAAGCTGACTATCTCTCAAAACCTGCACTGCATCACAGCTACATGAACCACTGTCTATTCACCACACAAAGATCGACGTCGTGAAAGCCACGTCATTTTTAAAATACTGCAGACGGTCTTATCAATTGACAATACGGCGGGACTGAGATTGTTTAAAGCAACAGAATTTAGTTGCACCGCACTAGCCTAACAATAACAAGCAGGGGAAGCTTCTCCGCCCCGTTGGCGCGCTGCCGAAACCCTAAATCTATAGCGTCAATCAATGCAGGCGCAGGCGGCCCGGATCTAGTGACCTGGTCTTGAGTCAAATGCCATTTTGAACAGTGAACAGCTACCGAGCTTGCGAACGGCAATAAGACACAGTATATCATGGCTTGAGCTTGTGTGGCAGCTGCCAACCTTCCTGTTCTTCTCAGTGGTAATAGTATTCTCTTGAACAATAAGCCTGCGTTTTCTTCGCCGAAAGCAAACCAGCTTATATAGCTGCCAGGTACTTCGCTTCCGTGTATTTGACGTAACGGGATCATTCCCTCGTTCCCCTCGGGACCGTGGAACTGTTATTTTGATATCGGGGCACGTTCTGCAATGGCTGAAAAAGAAGCCGCAATTAACACGCCTCCCAACGAAACCCGGGATTCCCAAAGCCCATCATCTGGAGCTTTAACAGAGTTACCACCATCTGAACAAAACTCTAATTTGTTAAGGCATCCTACAACATCAAGTTGAAACGCTGTGCTTAATATCTAAGGTGACATGGAATGGTCCCGAGGACCCGGGCCATCCAAGAAATTGGCCGTCGGGCAAGAAATGGGCGACCCTCATCCCCATGTCGCTGTTTACTTTCCTAATTTCCGTGATCTCAGCTATAATGGCTCCCGCCCTGGATAAGGTTCAGCAGGAACTCCATTTTCCGTCCAGTACAACGGGCGTTATATCCCTTTCTGTTTACTTGCTGGGCGTGGCAATCGTTCCCTTGTTTACGGCGCCTTTGTCAGAGATTTCTAGTAGAATGATAATCCTTCGGGCTACTGATGTACTCTTCATCGTCTTCAACACCCTATGTGGAACTGCAAGAACCCCAAATCAGCTGATTGGCCTTTGCTTTCTAGCTGGCCTAGGCGGCGCAGGAGCTAAGACGGTACGTACCATTCTGGTTCATCACGCCTCCAATACCGGCCCAAGTATTGACCACCAAAGATGGGCGCTGGCCTCACAACAGATCTATTTGAGCCTAACAAGCTGTGGTAGTGCTCTGTCTCTCTATCTCCTCGCCCCTTCGCTCGGCATGACAGTCGGCTCCATCGCTGGCGGTTTTCTCGTCCAATATACGACGTGGCCATGGTGCTTCTATCTTGTATCCTTCGCAGCTGGCGGGCGGTGCAAGTTTTTGGCCTGCCCGAGTTCGCCTGCTGGCCTTGATGATCGGTGCGGTGGTTATTCCTATAGGGCTTCTCTGGTATGGGTGGAGTGCTCGACCAGATGTCCACTGGATCATGCCGTATGAATAACCCCTTCCAGACCAAATTGTATCATGGATTTACTGACTATTACAGGAATATCGGCGCAGCCATTTACGGTGCCGGCGCGTTACATGAAATTCAGTGCATAGTAGGGTACATAATGGATACATATCCCAAGTATGCTTCCAGTGCGGTAGCGGCGGTTATGTTCGTTCGAAGTCTGCTTTCCTTTGCGTTGCCACTAGCCGCGCCGAGGCTGTGAGTGCGGTTGATACATCCCTGGTCTGTTCCATGCTGACCAAGCTCGGTCTCGGATGGGGGAATACACTTCTGGCTTTGATCGCGGTGGTGGTGGGCATTCCGGCGCCGATTTTGTTAAGGTGGCGCTACGGCGACGGAGTCCATATGCGCAGGATGATTAGCTTCTGGAAAAATTACAGTGATTTGGAAGTAAGTGAGTGCTATTAATCTCAACCCCTTATCCTGGCAGTTGAAATCTACTAAAATAAAATACATTGATGCCGAGTACTAGCACCTAGGTGTAAACAGTCCCCCAGGAACAAAAGCAGCCATCTAACCCATCCGAACTAGAATCGACTATCACCCCATAACCTTATCCAGCAATCTTCCCAACTCCTCTGCCGCAAACCCCGGATTTCCCAGTTGCACCACATGCCCGGCACCATCAGCAACAAGTGGTCCCCTCCCTCTCTCCTCATCTGTAATACCCAACAATCCCCGATGATACCTCTCCCAAAACGGGGTGACATACACCTCGAACACCCTTCCAGACACCTTCCCACCCGTCATCCTCACGCTCTCCTCCGCAAAAGTCTTCCCATCATGTCCAATGACCGTGACCCATGGCCCCCTTCCAGCATCAGGCCCTATCAGCCTCGGCCCACCACTCTCAGGCAACAACTCCGCCAGATTCCGTCTCGACAGGCCCTCCTTACTCCCCACAGATGGATGAAAGACCTTCCCCGCAATAGCTCGCGCCATGGCCAGATCCTGAACGGAGATGCCATCCTCTCTCGGCGGTGGAACAAAGCCCGGTGCAGTAGGATCCGGAATCACAGACACGAAATCCGAGTTGGCGAGGATGCTGTCGAGCAGGAGGAGGGCGGACACAGTGCCTGGGTACGTTTGGGCGTAAAGACGGGCGAGAGCGCAGCCCAGGGAGTTGCCTACTAAAATTAGGTTTAGGTCTGAGGGGGTTGTTGATGTGTGGAGATGGAGTCTGGCAATCTGCTGGATGAGTTGGTGGAGGTCGTCCAGGGCAGAGAGGATGTCGTGCCCGTGGCCTGGGTCTGGGGCATCCTGGTCGGCTGGATCCCTGGAGGGAGTCTGTCCTTGGCCGTAGCGGTCGTAGGTGAGGATGGCTGGGAGGTTGTGTGGGTGGGTGGATTGGAGGAGGTGGATGATGGGGATCCACGAGGTTTGGGGGGCTGTGAGGCCGTTGAGGAAGATGAGTAGGGTCTTGTTGGAGGATCGAGAGGCCGGAGGGTAAAATGTATAGCTTAGTTGGGCAGTGGGCTTGGTGGGGAGGGTTATGAGGCTGGTTTCTGTAGTTGTTGTCATTGTATCTTGGTGGTTGGTGGGATTTATATGTGGAGAGCTATAAATTATGAGATTCGAAGAAAAAAAGAAGGATAACAGAATGGCTGGAATATAGAGAAAGATGCTCAAAGAATCGAGTAGCTGAGAGAAAAATGGAGAGGAAGATTGAGGTTTATATATCTGGCTGATGCCATTCAGCTACTGTATACTAGACGTGATATCTAGCGATAGAGGATGGCTCAGCCTGAGGCAGGGCCCGCCCGGAACGAGTGGGCCAATCAGGGTGCTTGTACGCGGGAAAGTATGACAGCCCTAAGGCTGACCTGCTGGACAGCTTCACATGAGCTAAATGGTGGAGTTGCTTGATCTCGTATAAATTCTTTTGAAGTAATAATAAGGCTACTATTATTGCATTTGATCATACGAAACACTAGCAATTAATACGATGATCGAAGTACTGAGAGACTTCTAGGAAGTACGGAGTAGTACTGGTAAGACTGGGCCTCGGTAACGTCCTGCAACACGATGTTACTTTGACGCGCACTAGTACGTCCTTACCTAACGGTAATGATCATTTGGTTGGAAGGATGACTGCGTTCCTTGGCTGATACCCGTCTTTCAAAGCATAGTTGGGTATATATGAGCCATAAATGTAACTTGATCAAGGATGTCCCTGATGACGCGACAAGCTCGTGTGCAAGAAACAGCCAGGATTAAGGTTCCGTGGAAACCAATTGCGTCTCTAATACCTAAGAGTTACGATTATGTTCGGAAAACAAACAAACATAAAAGTTAACTTAGCTTCGATAGCTGCATGTGAATCACACCTTTTATTTTGCTTTTCCTTCCTCCATCTTGCATGAGGCAAGTCAATCGTGTAGTATTAATTCTCCGGGATGAACTGGTAACTTCTTGTATGCTAAAAAGTGGTATCTATCGAGTGCCGATAAGCTAAACCAACGATCTGCAGGCCCCGGGCGGATCACGGGACCATCAGGTGGTGAGGAACGCGGGGCAACGTTCTTCCCGGACCCACGGCATTCCGTCATGATCGATGGGAAAAGTAGTAGTACTGTAGTAGTAGTAGTTCCCAAGTACTCCGCTGGTCACTAACGGGTGTGTTGCCTACCAGCTAGCGACCTTTTAGTGACTCGTGAAAGAACACCCGGAAACCGCGGAGTTCCAAGGACTTGTCTGCTGCCCCAACTAGGAAAGGTGCTACTGTCACTCTGCAACAATCCACCTCCAACTTACAACATCATCTAAACTTGGTTGTTCCCTTCCTTCATCTCCCCCTTGCCCTTCCTCCCTCCCTAATTTATCTCCTTCACCCATACTCTCCAGGTATACTATACACTTGTCCTTTCGCTTCCCCTTCTCCCCCACCCCTCTCTCCCTTTTATACATTCGAGCTGGTCCTCATTTATCTTCCCTTCCCCTCCAGGTTCGAACACTCTCGCTGCCTGCCGCCTGCCTGCCAGCCTGCCACTTGGTCTTTCGTTTTCTGAGCCTCATGATGATGGAGGTGCTGTTAACGCTGGCCATTTGAACGTCCGGCTCCCCACCCCAATGGGTTCCTACGCCAGCTTTCTCTTCATATACGTCCTCGGCGGACTTACCTTCCTCCCGCTAGTCCTGTCGCTGGTCGCTCTCTTCGTCTATCTGACCCTCCCGACTGCCGCTCCGTCCCCGCCGTTCTCCTCCGATCAGAAATCATGCCATCCCCAATCTTCTTCGACAACTCTGCGCCGTCCGACCGATGATCATTACAGTCTTAAGTCTGGAACGGATGAGTTGGCCGAGAAGTTTCATCGTACCCATGACTCCGATGTCGCCGCTGGTTATTTCGCCGTTTGTCGTGAATATGTCCCCGGTGGTGTTAATGGGCGACCGCCTGAGAGGACCACCCCGGCTGGGGAGGTGATCGCCGCGGAGAGTCCGAGCGTGTATCAGGCTATGTATAGGAGTTTGTTCGATCGGAAACAGGCTCCGACGATCGAGCCGGCTAAGAATACTCCCAAGAATGGGAAGCGGGCGCGTAATGTCTTCTATATTGTTCTTCGGTATTTTCGACCCTTCTCCGCCTCCGCTTGATTCCTCTTTGTTCCACGAGTAGGAAACACGGCTGATGCTAATGATCGACACAAATTAGACATGGCCATTTGATGCTCTACGATAATGCGAACCAGGTGGAAGTCCGATATGTTATTTCGCTTGCCCACCATGATGTTAGTATTCATGGTGGAGAGGGCCCGATCCCAGAAGGAGAACTGTGGCTAAAGAGAAACGCCATCTGCCTCTCGCGACGACTGGAGTCGCTGGGTGATCTTGGAGGACCTACGCCGCCTTTCTTCCTCTTCTCCGAAAACCTGTCCGAAAAGGAGGACTTCTATTTCGCCATGCTCCAGAATCAGGCTCGCATGTGGAACTCTCCAGATGCTCCTCCCAAGCATCAGACGTTTGATGTCAAACACATCGTCACCCTGGTTCAGCGCTTGCATTCGTCCGAGGAGCAACTGCAAACGCGATGGATCAACGCGGTGCTGGGCAGGTTGTTCCTTGCCATGTACAAGACACCCGAAATGGAGGAGTTCATTCGGAAGAAGGTCACCAAGAAGATCTCCCGCGTCAACAAGCCCAACTTCATCAGCAAGATTGGTCTCCAAAAGATTGACATGGGGGAAGGTGCGCCCTTTATCATCAACCCTAGGCTCAAGGACTTGACGGTCGACGGCAACTGTTGCGTAGAGACGGATGTCCAGTATACGGGTAACTTCCGCCTGGAGATCTCGGCAACCGTGCGTATCGACTTGGGCCAGCGCTTCAAGGCCAGAGAAGTCGATATCGTCCTGGCGGTTGTGCTGAAGAAGCTGGAGGGTCATTTGCTGATCCGCTTCAAGCCTCCTCCGAGCAACAGGATCTGGATATCCTTTGAATCCATGCCGGATATGGATATGGACATTGAACCAATTGTCAGCTCCAAGCAGATCACTTACGGCATAATTCTGCGTACCATTGAGAGTCGCATCCGGGAAACTGTTGCGGAGAGTCTGGTGCAGCCGTTTTGGGACGACATCCCCTTCATGGACACTGAATCACAGCGATTCCGCGGTGGTATCTGGGAGCGAGAGATACCAAAACCTGATACAAAAGCAGATATTCCCGATGAGTCAGGTGCTCAGGATCAGCCCTCAGGTAGCACCAAAGAGGAGTCGATTGAAGTACTGAAGATCAAGGACGATCGCACCATGAGCGCCCCTGCGCTTGCCGAATCTGGCAATGGCATCTTAAAAGCCCGCAAGAATTCCAAGGCCTCCATAGGAGATTTGGAGAATATTAGTCCAAGCGCTCTATCTTGTGCGGTGGACAAATTCGGCACTTCGCCCCCACGGGTAATTCGGTCTCAGACCTTCTCTAATGCCGCCGATCCCGTCCTGACAGCTGACCATGGGAAGATGGACCGGGTTCTGTCCGAAACCAAGAGTGAAGAAAAGAGCTATGCGACCAGTGCTATGATCGAAATATCTAACCGGTCAGCTCCTGGATCGCCGGAAAAGACTCCTGCAAGCTCTCCTCCGGTTGCTAGTCATATGGTCCCGGATAGTGTATCCCAGAGTCGGGATCCGTCCATCATCGAATCATCCGGGAGCTTCGATGAGTCTGCAAGCGAGTTTCCTACCCGGCCGCCCTCTATTCACCGTGGAAGCGATTCATCGAACAACCTCCGGGGTATGGAGAGTGGTTCTACTGCATCCCTGGCGAGCAACAAGTCGCGACGTCGCAGCACACTCGAAACATTGACCCGGTCGATTACCTCTGCCACTCCCTCAGAGAGCAAATCCCCTGGCCCGCTAAATACGGCCACCTCCGTGGCCAAGAAGTGGGGATGGAACATGTTCGGCAGAGGCGAGTCTAGCTCCGCTCACGATATGTCTCGTCCTGCGGGCACTCCGGAGCAGCCGATAGGGCGTGGACACCCACTCCCACCCCCGGGGACTCCATTGCCGCGTCCTGACAAGGTGGGATATAAGAGGAACACCGTAGCGGTTCCCAAGCGTAAACCGGTGGCGTTGTCGAATGTTCCCGAGCAGAAGTCGGATAGGGAGAACAAGAGACCCGTTCCCAAGCCACCTCTACCCAGACGAAAGCCAATTTATCAACCCCAGGCGGAGGGGGCTAGGTCGGATGAGTTACTTGTGGTCGAAGCTCCATACGATTCGGGACCAAACAGCCCTGTGGTGGACCTATCTCCTGAAGGAGCATCAGCAACCGAGTCGAGCACTAAAGGCTACAGCTCATCAACGAAAATAGGAGAGTCGGCTGCCAGTCGCGATAGTGGGGATGGTGAAGGCGAGCTTGAGCCGGTAGAGCAAGGGCCTGCGGCTCCTGATTCGAAGCCCAGACTTGACACGGAGAAACATGGCATGGAAATCCTCTCCGCTACGGACGGGATTATTCCATGAGGAAGAACACATTAGTGACATGCAGCAGAAAGATACGGGGAACATAATAACGGAGTGATGTCGCATTTACCCTTGGCAATGCATAATGGAAGCTCTGCAGTGCAGGGCGGTCTCTACAGGAACGGGCGTTTTCATATGGACAGGGAGGCGTGAACTGAGTCCGGTGCCGTGGTGCAGGATGATGGTTCCCTTCCTTGGCTTCTCACCCATGGTATACCCTCTCAGCTGGTTCTTGAGCGTGCTTGACAGTGTCTGGCGTCGATTGCGATCTGGTGTCAAACTCCCCATTCTAGTCGTATATTTATTTGGTTTTTGATTGCTTGATAGATGGATGGTTTCTTAGTAATTCAGAGCAGAACATTTTCCTCAATCATCTTTTATTGTAGGCAGTGGCAGTGGCAGTAGCAGTAGCAGTAGCCGTACAGTGTAGCCTGTTGGTGGCCAATTGGGCAGGGTTGAATGATTGGGCGACAAAATCGCTGCCTAGGTGAGATCCGGTGGATAGCGAACCCTTTCTTTTATTTGCAGTAGATCCAGAAGGGTGACGAGTCCCTGTGAGGAACGGGCGGCGGTGCCAAGAACCGGCCGCGGTGGCAGTTTCCCTTTCGGACGTCATCTCGCCTTTGCTTCTCTCTGCCTGTTGCTATTTCAGTCCACCTGCCTTTTATTCCCCTCACTCACTCTCTCCCTCTAGTTCTCCTGCTCTCTTTTTTTTTTTTTTTCCTGCTGTGACGGACCCTGCTGGACGATCGCGTGGGTGGCCATTGCTCTCTGCAATCCTTGCCCTGACCACTTATCGCACTTCTCCCTCCTCCCCTCTCCTTTCTTGAGGATAGCGCATTCCCCGTGCAACTAACTGGCTGATTGCGCTGTCCGCATTACGGGCCCACCGGCTCCCGCCGCATCTCTCCGTCTTCTGTTCCCCTGATCTAAGCCCATCCAGAGCTTCGCAACCATCACCATGAGTCGGTACGTGATATTTTCTGGAGGTGCCCGTGCGCTTGTTGTGCTTTTTGTATGGAATTGCTGACATGACCCATTGGATTTCAGCACGGAGACTGATTTGGCGATTAACATTCGCAAAGCCACGAGCATCGGTAAGTCACAGCTGCAGTGCTCCCCTGATACTTACTAGTGACTGATCATATCGCAATCACAGAGGAAACCGCCCCGAAACGTACGAATTACCCCTCCCAAGCTTGCTGCTATATCGACGGAGCTCTCCTCCGGTCACACCCACCGAATAATCACTAATCCGCACCCAGGGAAACATGTTCGGAGCTGCATCGTGTACACATGGGATCATAAATCATCCAGCGCCTTCTGGGCTGGCATGAAAGTGTATGCTTGCCTGTTTGTGTCTTTAATCACTTTCATGCATAAGCTGACTCTATCGCGTCTCCGTTTAGCCAACCTGTCCTTGCCGATGAAGTCCAGACGTTCAAGGCGCTCATCACGATACACAAGGTGCTTCAGGAAGGTCACCCGATCGTGGTCCGTGAAGCACAGCAGCATGTCAATTGGATCGATAGTCTAATGCGTGGTGTTGGTGGAGATGGTATTCGAGGTGCGTATAATCCCTATTGGGGGGAAGATGGAAGACAGCTGACGTGGAGCTGGGATAATAGGATACGGCCCCCTCATTCGCGAATACGTCTTCTACCTCGAGTCGAAGCTGGCGTTTCACCGGAACCATCCCGAATTCAATGGTTAGGACACCAATACGACGCCCCCCCGGCATGGGTACTGATCGATTTAGGCCTATTTGAATATGAAGAGTACATCAGCTTGAAGACAACTAATGACCCCAATGAAGGGTACGTCGGATATGCAATTGAGATTCATGTGCATAGCTGACAACCGTCTAGGTATGAGGCAATTACAGATCTCATGACATTGCAAGATCAGATCGATGCTTTCCAGAAGTTGATCTTCTCTCATTTCCAATCCGGCACCAACAACGAATGTCGCATCTCCGCTTTGGTCCCTCTGGTGCAGGAGAGCTACGGCATCTACAAGTTTATCACCAGCATGCTGAGGGCTATGCACACGAGTACGTCTGTTTCCCAATGTGATGGTTCAATAATTACTGATATGGTCTGGTTTAGCAACGGGTGATACGGAAGCGCTTGAACCCCTCCGCGGTCGATACGACGCCCAGCACTACCGCCTCGTCCGCTTCTACTATGAATGTTCGAATCTGCGGTATCTTACTAGCCTGATCACTGTCCCCAAACTGCCACAGGATCCTCCAAACTTGCTGTCGGAAGACGACGAACGTCCCGCTTTGCCGAAGCGACCAGTCAAGGAACCCGAGCCCCAGCCGTCTCCCCCGCCCAAGATGACTGCAGCAGAGCCGGAGCCTATCAGCGATTTCTGGACCACCGAAGCCAAGCGTCAGCAAGAAGAGTATGAAGCCGAGCAACGCCGCTTGCAGCAGCAATGGGAGGATCAGCAGCGGCAACAACTTCTCGCGCAGCAGCAGGCTCAGCGCGACTTCGAGGAACAACAGCGCCTCCAGGCCGAGCAGCAGCGCCTCGCTCAGGAACAGCTTTTGCGCGATCAGTACCAGACACAGACCCAAGGTCGCTTGGCCGAGCTTGAGCAGGAGAACTTGAATGCCCGCGCCCAGTACGAGCGTGACCAGTTGATGCTGCAGCAGTACGACCGTCGAGTCAAGGACCTGGAGGAACAAATGAACCACTTGAACTCCAACCTCAACCTGCAGAATGCGTCGAAGGACGAGCAGATTCGGTCGCTGCAGGAGCAGGTTAACACGTGGCGGTCCAAGTACGAAGCCTTGGCCAAGCTTTACTCCCAACTCCGCCAGGAGCACCTCGACCTATTGCAGACGACGAAGAGCCTTAAGCTGAAGGCAGCATCGGCACAGGAGGCTATTGAGCGCCGTGAGAAGCTTGAGCGTGAGCTCAAGACCAAGAATCTGGAGCTGGCCGACATGATCCGCGAGCGAGACCGCGCACTGCACGACAGAGACCGTCTGACCGGAAACAACAAAGAAGAGCTGGAGAAGGTTAAGCGGGAGCTGCGCTTCGCCCTCGAACGAGCTGAGAATGCGGAACGCTCCAAGGGCACGGAGATCTCGACACTGTTGTCGAAATACAACAGAGAAATGGCAGACTTGGAGGAAGCTCTCCGGGTACGATTGCCCTCCCGGGCTCAGTTACGAACATTGCTAATATTGGACATAGAACAAGTCTCGTGCCTTAGAGGAAGTCTCCAACAAGACCTCGGAGCGTGCAGGCGACCACGACCTTGCCCTGCGCGAAAAGGACGAGGAAATCGAAGTGTACAAGTCGGGAATGGAGCAGGCTTTGATGGAATTGGAGGAGCTGAAATTGGTATGTGATCAGCGCGAAACGTATGGTGGTATGTCGAGCTAATGGATGGCGCAAATAGAGCCAAGGTGATGTCGACAACGCGCTGGACTCGCAGATTGACACTGTTCTGCACGGCACCGTCTCTAAGATCAACGATATCATCGATTCGGTTCTCCAGACGGGTGTCCAGCGTGTGGATGATGCTCTGTATGAGCTTGACTCCTCCATGCAGGCTGGTAACCAGAACGCCTCTCCGCCGTATGTGCTGTCGCAGATCGAGAAGGCTTCGGCCTCGGCCACCGAATTCTCTACGGCCTTCAACAACTTCATTGCGGACGGGCCCAACAGCACGCATGCGGAAATTATTCGGACTGTATCCATCTTCGCTGGCTCCGTCGCCGACGTGCTGAGCAACACCAAGGGATTGACGCGTTTCGCCAACGACGACAAGAGCGCGGATCAGCTGGTCAACGCAGCCCGCAAATCCGCCCAGGCGACAGTGCGGTTCTTCCGAGGCTTGCAGTCTTTCCGTCTTGAGGGACTTGAGGCGCTGCAGAAGACCGATGTTGTGATCAACAACAACCTCGAAGTGCAGAGGGACTTGCAGACTCTCTCGAAGCTGGTTGATGCATTCGCGCCGAAGAGTGCCAAGATTGCCACCAATGGCGATCTGGGCGACTTGGTTGACCAAGAACTTACCAGGGCGGCTGATGCTATCGATGCTGCAGCCCAGCGACTGGCCAAGCTCAAGAACAAGCCTCGTGATGGCTTCAGCACCTATGAGCTTCGGATCAATGATGTCATTCTGGCGGCTGCTATTGCAGTGACCAACGCCATCGCCGAACTCATCAAGGCGGCTACCGCGTCGCAGCAAGAGATTGTCCGGGAGGGTCGTGGTAGCTCTTCGCGGACGGCTTTCTACAAGAAGAACAACCGCTGGACCGAGGGTCTGATTTCAGCAGCCAAGGCAGTCGCCAGCTCGACCAACACCTTGATTGAGACCGCCGATGGTGTCATTTCGGGTCGCAATTCCCCCGAGCAATTGATTGTCGCTTCCAACGATGTGGCGGCCAGTACGGCGCAGCTGGTGGCAGCCAGTCGTGTCAAGGCTACCTTCATGAGCAAGTCGCAGGATCGTCTCGAGACTGCTAGCAAGGCTGTTGGTGCGGCCTGCCGGGCCTTGGTGCGCCAGGTGCAGGATATCATCAAGGAGAAGAACCAGGACGATTCCGAAGCGGTGGATTACTCGAAGCTCAGCTCCCACGAGTTCAAGGTGCGGGAGATGGAGCAACAGGTACGTCCAACAATCCGATCTTTTTATCGATTAATGCTAATGACTTCTTCAGGTCGAGATCCTCCAACTGGAGAACAACCTCTCTCGGGCTCGTCAACGCCTGGGAGAGATGCGGAAGATTTCTTATCAAGAGGACTAAGTGGCTGCCAGCATGTTGGTCATGGTTTAGTGGGTGGAAGCAGACTGGGAGATCTGGCTCTTCTGGCTTTGCTGCAATTCTATTCGGGTTGTGTTTTCTGTGACATTGCTTGTTTGTTGGATATACCAAGAGTAGCAGCCATGCGTGTGTTTGGGCGATTATGCTCCGAGCTATCGTTGTACTGTATATAATCAGATCGCAAGGATTCCTCAGTTACTGTATTCTCATCTTTTAGCTTCACAGCGTATTTTACCCGATTTCATTACTACTGGGGTCCACTCATATCATAAATTATCCAATTCATACTACCATGATAATCAAAACCTAAACACATGACGAAATCCCCAACACCCAAATGAACAACCAAATACCTCCTGAGAACCACTCTCAACACCAGGCATACCACCTCCTCCTCGACCCCCCAATCCCACAACTTGACCTCCCAGACGACGACGACGATGACCCCTCCCTTTCCCTATCCCCCCTCTCCCTCATCCATTCCCAAAACGCCCTCCCCGTCTCATCCACCAACCCAACCCCACCACCCAACACCCCCTCCTGACGCGCCGACACTACCTTCCACCACCCATCCGTATCTCTCGTTATCCCCGCCCCGCTGAGCACCCAGTCCCGCGCTTGCTGGGCGAGTCCGTTCTCGAGTTGAAATGTGCGGAGGGTGGAGAATGCAGATTGTATCTTGGAGGTGGTGATGGGGGCGCGGAGAGTTGTGTGTAGGGTTAGGAGGGAGGAGAGGTGCGAGTGGGATTGGGATTGGGGTTTGAGTTGCGGGTGGAAGTGGAGGTGGGTGTGTTGGTTATAGAGGCTGAGGAGGGTGCCAAGGGTGAGGGCGTCTTCGATGGCTGTGGATGTTGTTTGGAAGAGGTGGGGTGGAATTGTTTGGGTGGGGAGGTAGGTGGGGAGGTGGGTTAGGAGGGATTGGGGAGGGGTGTTCTGGGTTGGGGTTTGGTGGTGATGAGTGTGGGTGTGGTAGGAGAGGGTGGTGGGTGTTAGGGTGGGTGTGAGGGTGAGAATGGTTTGGAGGCTGTATTCGTTTGTTGTTAGTTAGGCTCTGATCTGGGGTAGAGGGGCCAGGGAGAGGGTTGACGAACCGGGTGTCCCAGCCTGTGCATATATCTTGGGCGGTTGGGGTGGTGCTGGGACTGCTATCAGTGTTGGTATGGTATATGTTCAAGATGAATGTTTGGCCGTGTCGGATGGGATAGAAGACGGCGTGTTGGTTGGGTCCGAGCCAGACGGTGGTGCTGTGGCGGCCTTGCCAGAGTTCGTCGATTTTAGGGTTGTTGAGGGCTTCGAGGTGTTTTCGTGAGATAGTTGTTTGGCAGATGGTTTCTGGATCGTTTGGTGTGCTTGGTGAGGGGGGTTCGTTGATTATTTTGTCTGGTATCGTGAGTTAGAAGGGGTTTGTGTAGAATGAGTAGAGTAATTACCGTCTGCTTTGATCACAACATCTCCTTGTAGTCTCTCTCCGTCTTCCAGGATTACTTCTGCAGTCGCACTGTTTACTTCTCGCACTGCGGCAGATCGGATCTCAGTACCCAATTCCCGTGCCCTGTCTCGGAGGATCTGGAGCAGATCTGTGCGATGGATTGATCTCCATACAGTCAGCATATCTCTAGTACCTGAACGAAAGAGCATGAGTATAGCTTACATCCATGGCCCTCCATATTCTCGACACGTCTCCTGCCCGCATGGCATTGATCTAATCACTCCACCGTCGGCATATCGTCGGAAATCAATTGTCTGGAGGATATCACCCTTCTCGAGTACTGCATCGAGCAAACCCAATCGGCGGAGGAGATGTGTTCCGTTAGGAGGGATCTGGACGCCCGGGGAAGTCTAAAGTAAGAATATCTGGGTAAGCTGGTCTATTTTTGATAATTGATGGTCGGGCGCATTTGGAGATAGAAGGTTCGTGGTACCTCAGTATCTTGACCAGATTCGAGCACGATCACGTCCAGATTGTCGCGACGACAAGTAATTGCGCACACAAGGGCTGAAACGTCCCCTCCTATGATAATGACTTTCATGGTGTCTTGATCCGCGCTCTCAGCTTTTCTGTTTCCCGGGCGGATACTACAGTAAACAGCAGGTGGGTTGCTGAATATATTGGGTGTGAAATCCGGCGTCAGTTGCACAGAATCCCTCGAATAGCCCTGGGAGCCATTGTGCTATTTAACCTTTGCCAATGGTTGTGTATCCATCCATTTCTTTTTCCTACGGAGCGTCTATTCGGCCTCGGGCGTGACCGGATCACAGGGCAGTGGCCGCTTCTGCAGGGAGCCAAAGCAAACTTGACCCATTTCTGTCAGCCGTGCAGCTGGCCTGGGCCTCAGCCTTGGGAACTAGGCTGTCGTGGTGGAGTACTATTGGGTAGCATGATTACTTTGTTTGGATGCACACGCCACGGAAACAGTGCTTTTCCTTTGTGTCGTCACTTTCTGCATTCTCGGTGATGCGGGGTAGAAAATATCCTAGAAGGCATTCCATTATTGCAATGGCTCCAGCCACCGCTTTTCGTCAGAGCCGAGTGGTTTGGGCATAACTTCGCAGCCGATCTCAACCCCTTCAATGTTCGCAGCGTGACGAATGGCGGTCATTTCCCCAAACCCCGTGCTCCGGGTCTCGAAATACTCGGTCGGAACATTTTGGGGGCGAGTATAATCTGGTGACCCTTGAAACCCTGTTTTCCCTTCGTATTGGCCTAACGAGCGCAGGTATTTCATCACCCCTGCTAGCGAGACATCCACCTGCCAGGATCCCCCTTCCGTTGCTTGCTTGTACAGCGCGGCCATGATCCCGGACGCGAGGAAGAAGCCACCGGCATGATCGAGCGCCTGACAGGGAAGTGGACGTGCGGCTTCCCCAGCACCGAAGTGCTCGGCCTCCGAAACGTTCATGCCGGAACAGGTTTGAACCAGGGAGTCAAAGCCTCGACGCGCTGACCAGGGGCCATCGGGGCCGTATGCAGACATGTTTGCGTAGATGATACCACGATTGGGACGTCTATTCATGATCGACTCTGGCGAGAGTCCACGGGCAGCTAGACTGCCCGGTCTATACCCCTGGATGAAGACATCTGTATTGTCGAGCAAAGCGAAGAACTCCTCTGTGTCTTGCTCGTCTTGTAGATCGAAATGGACGGTTCTCTTTCCGCGGCCGAATTCCCGATCGAGTCCTGGCAGGTCGGGTAGATGAGGACTTGTCACCCAAAGCACATCGGCTCCGTGTGCGGCCAGTGTCTTCCCACACAACGGGGCCGCAATGACCCGCGATAGTTCAAGAACACGGAGCCCCCGCAGGCATTTATCGGCATGTGGGCCGATCCGGGCGGGAAGACCAGCCGGGGCGTCGCCGATTTTGCGAAGCAGGATGGGAAAGTCTGCGATGGCTTTGGCTTGCGGCAACACATCCCATTGTTCGTAACTGCGGAGAGCAGTAATGGCCAGCTTGGCATCAACGGCAGTGGTTTCGAGGTCCACGGAGCGCCATGCCGAGATCTTGGAAGCTACATCGTCTCTAGTTGCGGTTGGAGAGCAGCCAAGAAGGGATTTTGTCCCCTCACGGTGGTTGGGGAACGAATCGTGAACGCGGACGTAGCCGTCAGATGATCGATAAAGACCGCCAATGAGCCCCCAATCTGAAGAGGGAGGCTGGCCGTTCAGAGTGTACAGGCGTGCGGAGTTGAACTCAATACAGGCATGATCATAGGGGACGGTAACTTTGGGAGGGGCGATGTTATTCCTGAGGCTATGGATTTGAGATGCCAGCAGAGCAGAGAGGGCAATTGAGGCTTGGGCGATATGGCCGATTTTGAAGGAGGAGGGAAAGCCGGGATTGGGAGGTTCGCTGATAGAGAGAGAGTCAAGGGTGTCTGGGGGAAGATGGAGACCCTGCCAAAGATACGTGATGGTATCGCGAGATGTAAATGTAGACCTGACTTTGAAAGACATGGTGGATCATGTATGATGCCAAGTACTAGGTTGCAATGATGGGTTTATATGCTGCTGAACTTGAGTAGATAATGATCGGGTGGAGACACGGATGGAAGAGTGAGTCACTCGGCAACCTTTAAGCCGTCTGGATTAAGGCAATAGTCAGCCTTCATTCCAATTGTTAAGCAGTCTCTAAAGATTCTTCGGTGGGAGTTCCCTTCATACCCAAATGTTTACTGATCTCGCTGAAGTGGAGGGGAACCCTGATTGAAGGTCAGGGAAGTATTCGCTCGAACGGACAGCGAAGTAACAATGTGATCCTATCCAAAAGAATATCTCGAGAGCCACCTCCGATAGGAAGTTGCCGCCCCACTGATATCTTGGATCAATACTATCACGATAGTGGCATTACTGAGGAAGAAAGGAAGAGGAAGAAGAAGATATGGAAAAGATGCGGCGATAAGTCCGGCTTATCAGGCACGCGTGCGGGGTAGCCCCGATACTATATCATCCATATAATCCATCCAACTTCACAACATCCACTTCACCCTACACTACTCCATATCTCTAACTCTCCAACATGACAGCCATGATACCTCACGTCTCCAACTGGGTCAATGGCACCCACACCACCGCAACCACACCCGGTATCCCCGTCATCAACCCAGCCACCGAGCTCCCTATCGCAACCATCGACTCGACCTCCAAAGAGACCGTTAATCAAATCATCACCTTATCCCTGAAAACCTTCAACGATGGCTCTTGGTCCCGCGCTGATCAATCCACACGCTTCACGGTCCTCTCGACCGCAGCCCGTCTCCTCCGCTCCCGTCTCCCAGAATTCATCGAACTGGAAACTCGCCAAACCGGCCGTCCCATCCGCGAGATGCGCGCCCAGCTAGCTCGCATCCCTGAATGGCTCGAGTACTTTGCCTCCGTAGTACGCGTGCACGAAGGCCGAGTAACTCCTTTCAAGGGACCAGTCGTGAACACCCTGACACGGCTACCGCTCGGCGTGGTGGCACTGATCACCCCATACAACCACCCGCTTCTCATCGCCATGAAGAAGATCGGGGCTGCACTGGCCGGTGGGAACGTGGTCATCGTGAAAGCATCAGAACTAGCACCGCTGTCTGTGCTGAGGCTGGGTGCCTTGTTCAAAGAGGCGGGGCTACCTGATGGCGTGTTGCAGATTATCAGCGGATACGGGTATGAAACGGGGAAGTATCTGTGTGAGAGTCCATTGCTGGCAAAGATAGACTTGACTGGTGGACTAGCAACATACAGGGCTATTGCACCATCTGCATCGGCGAATCTCATCCCCATAACGGCTGAACTAGGCGGGAAGGCACCTGTGTGCTTGTTCCCGGGCGTGGGTATCGAGGATGCGGTTAAGGCAGCGCTGTTTGCGAGCTTCATTGCTAGTGGACAGACATGTGTTACGGGGAGTAGGCTGCTTGTTCATACGGATATCTATGACGAGTTCACGGCGTTGCTGAAGAAACGGGTTGAGAAGTTACGGCTGGGCAATCCCCTTGACGACACGACACAGATCGGAACGGTTATATCTAAGGCAGCGGTGGAAAGGTGCGCTGCATTTGTGGAGAGAGCTGTGCGGGAGGGTGGGAAGGTCCTTTGTGGTGGACATGCGACTACCAATCCCTCAACTGGAAAAGGGTACTACTTCGAGCCGACGGTCATTGAGACGCGTCCACAGACGGACCTGGAATGTAACGAGGTGTTTGGACCGGTCATTGCGCTGATCAGGTGCCAGTCGGAGGAGGATGTCATTCGCATTGCCAATGCGTCTTCGTTGGCGCTGGGGGCTTCAATCTGGACGACTGATTTCTACCAGGCACATCGAGTGGCGGACAAGATTGAGGCAGGGATTGTGTGGATTAATGGACACCATCTGAATGATCCGTCGTCACCGTGGGGTGGCTTTAAGCAGAGTGGAATGGGGAAGGAGAATGGGTTGGAGGCGTATGAAAGCTATACAAAGGTTAAGAGTACGATTATCAATTATGGGGTGCCCCCGGTTTGGTTTGACGATGAGCCTGTGAATGCTCGCTATGGATAGTATAGGTGTGTGGAAACTAGATTGGTTTGTTAGACAAGAAGGGATGTTGGATTACTTTCTGTCCCTAACGACTCTTATTACTCTGGTAGTTCTAGAAATTGATACACCCGTTATTGCATGTTATGTGCAGACACAAACTACACGGTACTATGTGCAAAGCATGACTGAACCCTGTGCCATCTCCTACCCCAAGCCCCGTTACCTCCCCACTCTGTTCACAGAGAAGCCAGTGCAGAGAATAGTGCCACCCAACAGTAGCTGACCACAACCATTCAGACAGCACACAACCATACTCCTAACCCAGCTTCCACTGCCTCAAAGTCGAATCATTATGAGCGATGAGTAGGAACTCAGAATTGCTGGAGCAAACTCGTCCTCTAATACCCGCCGCACCCGGGGGAAACTCATGCATAGCAAGGGACACGAAATCATAGACCATAGTTGCCACACCACTCCAGTTATAGACGAGCTTCTTTCCACCATCGAAAAACTGTATGTCGGAAGCCAAGTAGGAATCCGGATCATCTTCCACCCCACGTTGATACGGAAGCCATTTCATCCTTTCCAGCCCATTTGTAACATCCCAGAGGATAAACTCACCAGAGTGGCCTGCGGTAGCCAGGAGTTTGCCATTAGGACTCCAATCCATAGACTCGATTGAAAATGCAGGACACTCCCACTCGAATATCAAGGCTCTAGTGGCTATGTTAAAGATTCTTATCTTCGATGGTCCAGTGCCGTCCAGGACCAAGGCGATCTGTTTGGAATCCGGGGAGAATCTCCCACTCCATGCGCCAGCAGTGTGAGTAAGGCAAGGGAAGCTTTTGAGATTGCCACTGTCAGCAGACCAAAATAGAACCGTGTTGTCCCTTTGAATGGCTCCAATCAATTTTGAGTCTGGACTAATGCTCACCCACAGGAATATACCCGAGTTGCTAGACAAGATGTGTCGAGGCCGCCTGGCTTCGATATCCCAGACTATGATTTCCTGGAGATGATGCCAAGGTTCTTTGGTCCTGAAAGCTTCGTCCTGGGTGAAACATATCATGAATTTCCCGTCCGGACTGAAGAGTGCAGTATTTCCTTCCAGCTTGGTTTGATACTCGCTCATATGGGTATCCAATGCTTTGCTCAATGTGTCCTTGATTGCCTGTTGTATTGGCAAAATAGCTTCCTCATTTTGTCGCCACCCATGGGTCCGGACAAGCTTCGTAGTTGTTCCTTCAGCTGCTTCGGTCGAAAGCTGCAACATGTCGACTTTCTGAACGCCCGAGGAATCCAGTATATTCCCTTCGCTATTGAGATACCAAACTTTGATCTTGTCCGCTGATGAAACAAGAATATATCCCCCAGTACTTGTCGCATTTGGTGCAAAGGAAAGTTGCAAGATGTTGATTGGCTCTTCTCCTGATTCATCAATGAATTTGAAAGTGCTACCCACTCGCTTATAGATGCTTATGCGTTTCTCGAGTGCGATGGCAATCAACTTGTCATCTGCGCTCAAACCTAGAGCAGTTATAGATTTCGAAGCCTTCAATTTGGAACTCTCATGGCCCATACGGTGAGTAGGTGCAGATGGCTCTAGAATTCCTTGATGATGAGTCTCAGGAGTACTTTCTTCTGGGTCTCCGTGAGGGACGTCCTGCGCTGAAGCTTTTCTCTTCTTTCGAGGACGAGCCATTTTCTTTTTCTTTTTATTATTTATTTTTTCTTTTCAGTTTGGAATATGTTCAAGAGGTTATCACCAAGAGGTTGATTTACAATTTCACTGATGACGAGTAAACAGAATGATGTGTCAGTAAAGTGTGTTATAAACAAAGGCCACATAGACGAGATTTTCGGTGGAGCAGAGGCAGCACCAAAACATCCAGATCATCATTCACTGCGGATACCATAGAGGCCTTGGGCTCCAACTGCCTCGTTCGCCCCGGTCTGAGACTCTCGTTGCACACTATATGAAGACCTTATCGTAAGATGTGATGCAGAAATGGAAAGCAAAGATCATTCTTGCTTATTTGTATGTGTTCTTCTGAGTTGTTAGATACTTGAATAGCATCATCAGTGGAGCAGATGTTATAAAAGCTGTTGGGAAAAATAATTCTACTCTACGGTCCTACTAGAGCCCTCTGGATCTATTATAAGATAAGATCAATTATACTATCTACTCAAAAGTCGTGATAAGATGCGTAAGTTGATTGAAACATTCCAATGCACTCAAAACAATAATAGAATCGTACTTTCAAGTGCAAATGATATCTGATGTCATTTGCAACAGAGATCGCAAAGGAACCCGTGTCTAGATCAAGAGCCAATAGCTTGTGCCTGAATCTCAGGACTGTATACAGATGTTATAGTATAGGGAATCCACAGCCGTCGAGTTTTAAGCCAATCAGGATCAAACAACAGTATTACACAATACTAGGAGCAAATCAGCAGCATGAGTCAGGTACTAGGGAAGGTCATGCTATCCAATGCGGCGGAGGGGGTTTGGCTTACCTAGCTACCCAGTGACCATTGTGTGCGCGAAAAACGGGGTGTAGACGTTAAGGCCATCACGGTCTCTCACGAGAAACAAAACATGCTGATACCACTTCGAATGTAATAAATCCATCAAGGTAGTGTAGGAATGATGGTCAAAAACTTTCAAGTCCGGGGCTTTCACAGATAGGATTGACAGGTGTTCTGCATACTGGCTGAAGCAAACCGGACGGTAATACGTGAGCACTGTCAAATCCAGATTTCCGCGCGTTGACATATAAATCTAGACCGATTCATCATCAAAATGGAGGAGACAGGTCATATCGACTGGTCGATGGCGATGGAAAACCTGAGACAGTCATTGGCGTTGCTGTAATGGTGGCCGACAAGGAGGTTGAACGAAGACTTTGGGAAACCGCGGTTTAGGCTCAAAACAAAAGTACTGCAGAAGAGTGGATCTTTGATGCTGCAGGACAAAGTTCAGTTCACGGGCCCAGAGGTATGGAAAGCAACAGCACTGGGCAACTAATAGCCACCTGGAAAGCTCAGCAGCAAGCCCCTGGGGTCACCAGCCTATGGTGGAAGCATAACAGCACTTGTGGATCCACAGATGTCGCTGATCGCTAGACTTGAAGCAGTGGGATTTCCGGCGCCTCTAGACCTGGAACAGTGGACACGGACTCCCTCATTGCTGCTCCGGTCCGCATCCGTCGGTCACAATGGCGGGACTTGGCCTCTTTGTCCGCGAGGAAGTCAGTCGCGCGTGCAGAAAGTGGTTGGTTGGCGATGGAGGCAGACGAACTGAGGGGTCATGTCCATTTCCGTCCCGGTGGCGCCGCGTCGTGCCTTCTCGCCCGTGGCTCGTCCGCCTTATTTCTTTGTTGTCGCTCGCAACCGTGCAGCGAGGTGGAAAGTCATCTGTTCAACCTGTGGCTTCATAGCTATATCTGCATCGCCAATTACCGAGATAAATGTGTCGGACTCATGGGCGGACACGGAGAAGTTCGGAGGGTCGGATATCATCACGCTGGACAGCTAAAAGTTGCACCGCGCCTCCGTGCCATTTGCGGAGAGTGGAATACAAAGTTCAGGACATCGACCTAGTCCAGGTGCCCCTGTCTTGGATGCATCCTCGTCTACTATGTTGCGGAGGCCCTATTAGCTGTATCATGTGGCTGTGTGGAAGTTTATTTTGTATCGGTGTATCTATCTCCTAACATGAACATTTATGTACCGTCCAGATTATAGAGTTTTCCCCTTTTAACCATATTTCCCAGCGACACGGTCTGGGTATAGAAATATAAACAGGTAATCTTTGTAAAATCACGGTAACATAATACCGTGATGAGAATTTCGACTCTAAGATGCGTGAAGTTGTGTGGACTGAGGCCGCCGTCCAGATAGCTATCTTTGCGGGCCTTCGGTCTGGGGTGCGGTGAAAAGACGACAAGCTGATAATTCACCAGAGCGTCGCTAAACCCCGACAGTCGCTTGATGTGACGTCAGATATATCTTCGGACCACTGAGTTGTACGCTGTAGTGGCGTTGAGGTCCTTATTTGGCCCGGGTAGTCCATAATGTTTCCGTGATTGTTTTGTGTGTGTCGTGCTGAATATCGAAGAACATCGAGAATAACACCGGGCGTTAAAACTGCGGGCTAGATATCGGGAACTTAAGTCAACTTGTTCCGTGACGTTCGCAGAGCATGGCGGGTCAGAATATGCCACCCTCATAGTGGATGTGGGAAATACTGATGATCAGACGCAACTGTTATCGGAAACGCACAAATCATAAGTTTAGGTAATGGTCGATATTGATATTCGCCATCGGATCCGGGACACAAGGATCATGAGGGGGTAGTGTACTTTGGGCGGCTGAAACATATGATGGTAACATTGCTGGGTTTTCGCCCCAAAAATCGAGCATCTCGTCGTCAATGTTATATTCCTCAGCGACTATAGGTCCCCGCTCATACATTCGGTAGCCATGGCCGTGTAGCACTTCAGATTCATCAAGCGATGCTTCTGCGATCATCGTTTCCATTTCACCAGGACTTGGTGAGAAGTTATGGGAAAATGCGCTTTCTACAAAAGCATTCCCATTGCAGTCACCAGTAACAACAGTATGATTTCCGTTAATTTGGATACTATTGTTTTCGTGGACAATCAAGGTAGGCTGGGCAGCGAAAGCCATAACAGGCGCGTTTTTGTTATGGTCTGTTTTTTTCTTGCATTTTTCTCGGGATACATAGCCTGTATCATAACAATTTTTGACAATATCATCGACTGAATAGTTTGTTGAGAGCTCGGCTTCAGGAGTAGCTGTAATCTTAACCTTAGCCATGGTGTACTGCTGCTGGCCGTCGACATTCAGCTCCCAGCCCATGATATCAAGGTAGCGGTCCGGCTCAATGATGCCAATGAGGTTGGCGTTGAGTTTCAAAAATGTTTCAAGGGAGACTCCATTATCGTGGTCATCGCGAATGATGGAGTATGCCTTGGCTACGATGGCCCATTTAGCTTTGAATGGGTCATTCTGCCACAAGAACCGAAGGATGCCCGACTTCGCTTTCTGAGTAAGGTCCGGAAACATGACTGAATAATAACCTATTATTCGTTAGCCGATGTACATGCATGAGAGGGGAATGTATTGAATACTTCTGAAAGCAATGAAACTATTCAGTGGCCGCCGTTTCCCATCCTGAGGGCGCTTGCCTCGCGTCTGATTAGAACGTTGGTTTGTACTAGCCTGGACGGTCGACTCATTATTATTGTCCAGAGGGGTTTTTGATCTTGCGGTAGGGTGCTCAGTTTCGTGCGAGACCTTGTTGTTGGCCTTGGTCTGGGTGTCTTGAAGATACCTGAGGAGCTCTTCCAGTTGCTGGGGGGGCATTGTGAGGAGGAATGCGTTGAAAGCACGCTGAAGAGGAGATGTGGTGGCATCCATCTTGATCGTATATATTGAGCTTGTTCTCAATATCAGCTAATGTTTGGGTACTTCGAGGTCTCAGCTAGAGACATAAAAAAAGACCGATGATGAGGACATCGAAGGAGTCTAGGACCTCTGCTTTAGAGACATTTGGATAGGAGGGGGAAAGATGTAATATAACACAATGAGAAACCTAGTGTTAAACACATCAAACTAGCGTCATGTATACTGGTCCCAGGATAATAACAAAGATGTGATTTATCTCTGCGATGAGAGTATTATTTCACGGAAATTACCTGTATGATTCATTCACGAACAAAGTTTCA
Organism: Aspergillus piperis CBS 112811; assembly: GCF_003184755.1. Taxonomy (NCBI): domain Eukaryota; kingdom Fungi; phylum Ascomycota; class Eurotiomycetes; order Eurotiales; family Aspergillaceae; genus Aspergillus; species Aspergillus piperis. Next base: position 1,381,407 of record NW_020291598.1, on the reverse strand, counting down.
CGGACATCAGGTGGCGCTTGTTGTCAATCTTCAAAGAGGTTCGAACTGACCAGTCGGATCATGCTAAAAGATAGGCCAGAGGATCCAGGCCCCACATAATCAAGTCCGTCCATCACAGTAATAGTACTATATCCTCTAAATAATATTCCACTGCCATATGCGGACTTTGGATGAGGTATATCACAGCAAGTGCTTGTGGAGCACCAACTGTAAATATAGCATATAATGCATGGTCTTCAAAAGCATTGTTGCTGTCGATAAGGAATGATTATCGCACCACTTTCTGGGCTATATCATAGAGTTGTCAGTGGCGGGCAGCAACAATCCGTTGCACCGAAAATAGGGGCAAATCCTCACTACTTGATTGAGAAAGTCATATGAGTAGAGAACTTAGAAGCCTATAAGTCGAGCCCCGGACTCTGACTCATGTTTTTATCAAAAAACACATAGAAGCGCATCATGTCTACGAATAACACTAAGCGAGCCATCGGAAATAATGTGTCGAATACGATCCCACATATATTCCATGCGAACGATGATGTACAATTCGCCGGATCTTCCAACTACCATAATTAAGCCCAACAGTCTTTGACTGACCCATATATACAGCCGGATTGCATCCGTATCAAGGAGCTGATGCGCATCTTTAGAGAACGGAATATACCAATTGCGTACCATGGCCACAGGAAATCTAGCAACTTAGTACCAAGTGCCATGCCTTTGCTATTGAGTGAATACTTCTCTCTAGGCGCAGAGACATTCATATCGTTGATTTGACAGGTTCAGATCGACATCGGCGAAGAAAAGAGAAGCACATACGAAACTGCAGTAAGCCGCTCCTGATAACCACCGAGTTTCCATGCCATATACCCTCATTTCGTTGGCTGAGAATAGCTCCTTCGACTTCACTTTTGCTGGTTCATTTCCTTTCCCCACTTATGAGTTTGAACTTTCAGATTAAGCATTTAAAATATAAGGAGTTCCCTGTGACTATAGTCTCACCTCCTGTGAGAAGTGCCCTTGCTATGCCATTATCATTTACTCTTTCCTTACGATTCTCCTTTTGTAATTAGACACCCTTGAACAGAAATGACAGGTGGAAGATCGTAACGCGATCTATAATTACATGGCATATATGCCAGATACCGATTTCTGTCCTTTTGATTTTTCCCCTTCTTAAAAACCGCTACCAGGAGTGCGCGCACACAAAATATCCAAGTTTTATCTCGCAATCGATCCACCGTCACATAACTTACACACGGCCATGAGCCCTAAGAACAAGATCCACCCCCTGTATTTTTGTTACCCACCAACTAAGACCCAGTCTGTGACACCATCTGGAGGTATTAGGAGCTGGGATGGAGCCGTAGTATCTATGGAAAGGCTGGTAAATTAACAGGCTGGAGAGACCTCAAAATAGGGGGCTGGTTGAGTGTTACTTCATTTAGGAATTTCTGGACCCACACATAAACGGTATTATGGGAGACTTGATGTAAACCTGCCTCTCGAGGGGACCAGAAATGTTTTGAGCAGCATTATTCACTGGCCAGACTGAAGACGAGAGGTATTCAGTTGCCATATTGATACGAAGCAGGCAAGAAGACAGGAATCCATCTAAGAATGTCTTTTACTGCAGTTGTGGGTAGACGAGGGGGTCCTATGTGTTGGCGAGGCTTGTGGCTACGAGGCACAAGATACTCAACCGAGACCTAATACCATTACTCATTAAGTAGCTATGGGTGCAACGCGAGTATGATATTAGCCAAGGAACCAACAGAGTGTGGGCTGTAAGCTGAAGTTCTGACTACGTAACTTGCTCGGCGTCTGTTATATCAGACGCGCGTTGTGTTGGTACAGACAGCAATGACTACCTTACGATGAATTACAAAACATAACCCGTGATTGTGTCTCTTTTGTTGCTGTGGCTACCTACGACACCGAAGAATTCCTATCACTTGCCCAAATAAATGTCGGACAGCGCCATTGTGTACCTTTCTCCTTGTTGCCACTGGGTCCAAGAGGCCGAGGACAAATCCAAAAGGATCGCCCACAGTTAACGCCAGGCTTTTTGGTTGTCAAACTAATGCATGGCTCCTGGTGACCTTCGCATAGGGGCGCGCGCTTTTTGGTGAATAGCTTCGACCAATCTTCCTTGCTCGCAATTGGGTCGACGAATGTGTCATCATCTGTCGGGGTGTCTGATGTCGTTGACACCGGTGGATTGGTCTCCTTCGTGGTGTCTGTGGTCACGGCCGCCGCAACTTGCTCCTTTTCTATTGCTTGTGACTCTGCCGAAGAAATCATCTTGGATGGGGATGCAGGTTGTGGCATGGCACCTGTTTCAAGGTCGGTGGTTGGTTGATCACGGCTCTGTATGGCTGGGGAACTCTTCGGCTTGAAGAATCCCTTAAGCGTTCTCTGTCCAGCAACCGCCGGCGTGGGTGCTAAGCCAGCTACTGATTTGGAACGTTTAACAGGGGAGTCGCCCTTCTCGGACCGTTTACGGACAATTCCCTTTGGCTGGGGATCGTTCTTGGGAATGGCGTGGTTGGCGACTGATTCCGTTGAGAGCTTTCCGATGACAGCTTTCGATTCTCTATGATCCGAATTCGCACGGGAAAGCGTGGGGGTACTAGTTGGGGAGCTCTGGGGGGCGTTATTGGGTCTGCGCGTGAACATGTCTTTGATGCTCCTTCGTTTGTCAAATTCCGGTATCAAGCGACCCGAAGTCGGTAGTAAACACTTCGCCGTATACTCTTGTCGACGCTCGCCATTTTCGAACATTCCAGGAGGGTTCATGATGTCCCGGATGTTAACTTGCTTCCCCCCAAGATGTACGGTTTCTTTGAACGTCGCATACACAGGACAATGGTCAGAGCCCTGCGCAGTCATGTTAGCAAGCTCTCTTCTGGGTCAGGGAGGACTAGACTACCATAAGTCCTTCTTGTATGTTTGAATCGCAGAACCAGTCTTGCATATCCAAGCTACACAAGACATAGTCAATTCTTGAGCCATAATTTCCCGGGCGAGCATTGATTCGCTGCTCCCAGCAGGTGTACATTCCCTTGCGGTCCGGATGAAAAGAGCGACAGATGTCATGCAGAACAGGCTGTTCTCTTCCTTCTTCCCGTTCCCCAATCACCTTCCCATCGGATAGCAACTGATTGAACACACGCCGTGCATGAGTGGATACGAACTCATCTTCTGTCAATGTCCCTTTTCGAATAGCCTCCCCCGCATGAGCTGCATCGATCTCTCCTCGCGAGATATTCAAGTCCCCCGTCACAAACACCCTCTTTCCCATAGCTACTAAGTTACGGATCCGCGCGTCCATCAGGTCGATAAAATTGCGGCGGAAAGAGTCGCGGCTCTCATCCCTATTGGCCGGTGAATAGATGCCCAGCAGGACAAAGGCGGGAAACTCGAGAATGACGCAACGTCCCTCGGAGTCTAGCGTGGCTGCATCAACATCAAATTGCGACAATTGCTCGATGGTTGGATAGCCACCGATCTGCTGATTCTCTGGAAGTTCCCGAAAGGGCACCGACGAGTTCGGGGGGCATAGCATCCCCGAAAGACCTTCCTCAGCGCGAATGGGGGCACATGTAGAATTGCGTGTGTAGATTACGACACCAGAGTAACCTATGGTGGTTGGTTAGACAAGCATTCACTCATAAACATATCGCACATACCTTTCTTGACTCTAGGCAGACTAAAATAACAATCCCAACCAGGCACTAGGACCATGTCATCGCGCAAGTCTTTGCGCTGGATTTTTGTTTCCTGGAAGACGACAATATCGGCCTCCAGGATGTCAAACATGGCCTTTCTAGAGTCAGTCTTCTGTTTGTAAAAGGAATGATGGAAAGCACACATCAAACGTCCGCTTGCCTCTCCATGGCTCGTAAGAGAACGGATTTCTGCATTAGTAGATCAACAATGCTATTCCAGCCTGCACCAGACAGCATCACATACCGAATCCCGTTGACTGGGCACTGTTAGTATCCTTATGGTAGGGGTTAGGGCCCGAAAATCATACCGTTCCATGTTGTAATTCGAAACCCCATTCCGGCACTATGGATGCCAATCACACATGTCCGCTCAGGAGTTACGAGAGTACTATCCCATTCAACGAATATTGATAGATAAAAGCCCACCACTCATATAAAGCTACCAACTTGATAATTGACACCGACACCGACGATTCACATCAACAGAGGTGTAGTAGTAGCTACAAAGCAGTGATCTACCTCGCCAATGCAAGCAGGAAAAGAAGGGAGGCGACGAGGCAACGCTGAACCGAAGGCAGCAATAATATGTGCCTCAGGCAGGCTACATCCAGAGAGACATAGACTGCCAGAGGCGCATATAGTCACGGGACAAAAGTTAACGAGTTGGTGCATACGACACGTGACCATGACTAGCCACTCCGTCCCCGTGACCGTGACATCACGCGATCTGAGCCAGTTGCTGACATAAGCCTGATGGGGAGCCAGCGAATCACGGGGACGCTAAACGGCTTTTGTTTCGTTAAGCCGGAAGGGCCGACGTCCGGGATAATCCCACCGTCAAAGACGTCGTCCCATCTCTCCAACGTCACTCCTCCACTCCATCCACCTCCAGCCATGTTCCCTCAGCGTAACGCCCTGCGTCTGTCCCAGCGCGCTGCCCAGCAGCTGCGTGCTGCTCCGGTCCGCTCCACCGTCCAGCGCCGTCTCAACAGCTCCGACTCCAAGCTTCCCTCTTGGGCCGCCGACAACGAATTCAACCGGGAGAGAGAGGCCGTCAAGCACCATGCTGCTGCTACCAGTGGTGCGTATCTAGATCAATTGATGCCGTGGTTTTTCAAGGGTGTGGTTGTGCTAACTCAATGGCTGGTCTTCCTACTTCAGACCTGTGGCGCAAGCTCTCCATCTAGTATGTGGAACTAGCTATTACTACCTCAATTGACTTTCTAGTAACATTTTACTTCCTCGCAGCGCCGTCATTCCTATCCTGATTGCTGGAGGAATCAACTCTTACAACCTCTGGAACGAGCACTGGGAGCACTGGGCGCACATGCCCCCGCTCGAGGAGCGTACTGAGTACCCCTACCAGAACATCCGTGTGAAGAACTTCCCCTGGGGAGACGGTGACAAGGTGCGTACCAGAACTTGTATACTTTTCACAATGTTAATTTGATTGCTGACGATGTTATCTTTTATTTTTCCAGACCATCTTGTAAGTTCCTTACGCCCGAACCGTCCAGCGTCGCGTACAACTCGTTATTTATAACTATGCCTTCTAACAAACTCACAGCTGGAACTCCGAGGTCAACTACCACAACAAGGACAAGGCTACCTAAGTGCCCGCTGTCGATTATGGGAGTACAGCGTCTTTTTTGATTGATTCTGACTGTTGACGGGAGGGCAAATCGAAAGACATGTATATTTACTGACAAAATATGCGGAAGTGAGAATAACGAGGCCAAGGCTCTCGTGGGTGGATTTGAGATAGCGCACCATACAATACTGCTAAGCCATTTTTCTTTTGTTGTGCTGCCTCGTTGTTTTCTAATGACCAGTAACGGTCGTATTGGCTTTCTTGGGTATTTCTTCTACCCGTATTACAGGAGTAAACTGGCGCAGAGGCCGACGCCAAAGAATTTGTTGGTAGATTTGTTGTTTCCCCTGTCACCTTGCAATTATTTAAAACATACAATTGACATCAGTTCGTGTTTCAAAGTCAAGCCTCCCCAAAGTCTATCCTTGCTTGTCTCTTCAAGTCCAAGTACTTGGCCGCATAGTCATTTGCGAGGACCGGATCGCCCGTTAAATGCATAACAGTGGCTTTCTTGGCCACCATTTCACATTGGCCCTTGATATCTTCAATCTCCTCATATTGCTCATATGCACAGTCGAGGTACCCCAAAGCACGAGTGACATGTTCCTTCCGCAGAACGGAGTTAGTCTGTCCCTCACTCCAGAGAGACCCCGCGATCCCCATATTCGCGTCCACAAGAAGCGAGTAGGCCTGTGCAGCCAAGCTACAGTCACCCGTTTCGAGAATTTGCGGCATGATGCTCTCAATCAGCTCAGACACGGCATCGAACTCGCGCATGCTCAGAAGGACGCCTGCCAGCACGCATATGGATTCCCAGAGGCTGGGGAGGAGACGCGAGCGGTGTGCGATACTGGCGGCTCTCATGGCAAGGGAGAAGCCGCGTTGTGGATGGCCTGTCTTCTGGAGAATGGAAGCCTTGAGACAGAGGAGCTTGACTTGCGTGAAAATGTCAAAGTTGTCTTGCTGGATAGCCTGCGCGGCTTTTTCAACCAGTTCGAGCGCGCCGCCGTAGTGGCCTTGTCGAATACGGAGGTCGATCGTGAGGATGGAAAGAAGAAGAGTAATATCGTTGTCAGGGAGTTGGATGGCTTGCAGTTGAGCGAGGAGGTGTTCGGCTGCAACTCGGTTGTCGCTAGATGCTGTGAGTCGGTTGTCATGCAATTGAGTGCCGGGAACCTACCGGTATATCTGCTGTTGCAGCTGGAGGATACCAGAGAAGAATGTCCAATATTGGTATGTTTTGAGCGATCGAAGCTTGTCTGGGGAGATTTGGTTCATTCGGGCTGATACCTCTGTGTAGCGGCCCTGCTGTGCTAGCTTTGGAGGGTCAGTGATGTTGTTCGCTGGAATGGACGTTTGACATACTAGTTGACAGCTACGAAACGTGCTTTTGAGATGGTCTTCAAAGGGTGCTTTGTTTGCGTAGCATTCGCGAAAGGTCTCGCTGCTCAGCCATGCTAGATGTGTGATGCCTGCCAAATGGGTCTTAGTGGGAGTTCATACAATGGCATGATAACGGATGCGTACCAATTCTAGAATAAAGTGCGGCCTGTAGCAGAAGCTGCGGGCCTACCGAGTTCGCCAGGTTCTTTGTAACGTTGAGGTGTGAGGCTCGAATTATGTTCTCAATAGACGAGGCCAGACTTTCTCCCTGGAAGATGTTAGGTTTGGTGATACATAACATTGGTCAACATGGGGAGACTTACATTACGCATCTCCAGCTTCGCTTCGCTCAATAGCGTCGTACTCAGAAGACTCCACATCTCTGTCTCTTTTGCCTTGGCCTTGAGAAATGCAAGGCCTTCTTTCTCGTTGCCCAACATTCCTGTATTTTGAACATCTCTCATGTGCTCTGGAAAAGCCTTCCCGAAGTGATACAACCAACTCATACAGAAATTCAAGCAGTTCATATCGTGGGATTCTCGAGCAATGGAAACAGCCTCCTGCATGGCAGAGACGGCCTCGCCATAGCATCCGAAATCAGCCTGCAAGATGGCAAGATTAAGCAACGCGTATTGATAGGAGCTTCGATCGCGACTGTGCATAGTGCAGTCGAAGTAACGGTGCAGGTTGTCAAATGATGACGGATAATCTCCTGCCCTCCAGGCATCAAGGAACCTAGAGAGTCAGCCAGCATCCCGAGGTGTCACAGATCAATTAGCCAACGGCATACCTCAGATAGTGCACTAGATTAGGAACGGTCACACCGGACGTGATGATGCGTTCCAATTGGGCTTTCATGCCATCCGGCACTCTTCCCCCCAGACCTGAACAATAGTCAGTATTTAATATGCGGGAATGTAGAGGGGGGTCATTACTCTGTAGCTCGCTTATTTGGAATTCTAGGAGCCGCTCGACATCCTTTGTGCTGACGTATTGCTCATCCTCCGAATCATCCTCGATACTTCCGTAGGCGACCTGCGCAAGGGAATCCGTTGTATCCAGGCCAAGGTTTAGCAGATTGATATCCACGGGTGCCTGCTCGAGAGACGGGTTTTTCCGCGCCCATACATGGTACGTTGGCAGTCGATACTTGACAAATCCCCTCCAGAGCTTGACGGAGTCATGGAATTGCAGTCTGGTGAATTCTAGCTGGGAACGTCTGACAAACACACCCAAGGGAGAGCACCGAGACAAGCGCATACAGCCCGTGTCCGGTGCAAGGCCCGCATCTCGATCGCGGATTTGTTCTTCTCGAGTCTTGGCTAGAATAGCCGAGATATCAGCGAAGAAGACTTCCAACGCATCGCAGCAATCGAGGGACCAGATCTTTTTCAGAAAAAGGTCCCAGATTGTACGGCCAGGGACGGAGGACGGGTGGCCCGTTAGTTTATCCTTCAGATCAGTGATGGAGACGGAGCATTGCGTTGCCTGATCTCCCGATGAGGAAATGGATTGTTCTCTTTCCAAGGGGCTGAGACAGGTTACCAGATACGAGAGGATATGAATGGCGGAGGAGTTGGGAACAACACCTTCAGTATAGATGGAGATGAGACAAAGGAGGGCAACCTTGGAAGGGGTGAGATAGCGACTCATGGTGGTTAGAGGTTGTTATACATAGCCTGGCCCCACCAGGAGGAGGCTATGATAGTTGCAGCCACCACGCGGACTGCAGTTCGTTCACAAAGTCCAAGCAGCCAGGTGGAGCCCAGTTGGTACTAGATTGTGTTGGGGGTGTACGACACGAGTGACTCAGGAGCAATGGGCAGAGTGGGTGGTACTGGCTGTTTTGATTCTTTGGGATGTAGTTGGCCAGACCAATCCTCGCGCAGACGGCAGGCATAAACAGAACCGTGGAGGAAAAGCGTGAAAGGAAGAGAAAAAGGATTGTGGAACGCAGCATATAAACAAGGGAAACAATGTAATTAGTACATACGACCACAGGGTGTGGAAAACAGGGCTTCCCGTCCGCTCAGCCGTACTTAAGCCACACGCCGGGAGGTTAGTAGTTGGGTGGGTGACCACCAGCGAATCCCTTCTGTTGTATGTTTTTTTTTTTTTTTTTCATCTCCTTCATCTACTTTCTTTTTTATTTTACTCGATATTGTAAATAACGAGGCTACTACTACCATTTGTCTACATCGCTTTCATGCATAGGGGCTCTGTCAGTGTTGAAACCAGTCTCAATAAACACACGCAGCTTGCCTCTTGGTTACGGGCCGCTCTCATTGTGGTCGAGTATTGCTCATCGTTACATCTTGCTACATCTTGCTTGGACCATTAGCATGAAGGCACGAATTTTCAATGCTTCTCAACCTACGATCCTCAAGTGGAAAGGCAACAAGAAGCACAGCATCATGTAGTGTGTCGTGAGCAAACTTCTCCAACTCGGGTATCCCCTCCTTACCGGCACTCTTGGTAAAAAGACATATCTTGTGGTGGTTGATATTGAGGCCAATGACTGTTTCCATGGGGGCATGAGTTGAGCAAGCTTCACGGTCAACCAACTGTGACTAAGTCGGCTTCTGCAGCTCCATAAGAACTTGTAACAGACTTGCTGGTATTTCCGGCATAGCGGTATCGATCCACTCTTCGATTGTCAATTCATAGATTGATAATAGCGGAGATCGGAGGGAGATCCCCTCGAATCTATCGGCGAGGTCGGGCAGAATAGCGCCTTCTTGCTCAACACTGGATTTGGAGAGCTTCATTTTTCTGCCTATTGTTGCTTCCCAGATATCGCGGAAACGCATCAAGCTTGTAACCTTATCGCCATAACGGTGTGGAGTGCTAAAGAAGATAACGCCAGCTATAGCATTGACAATCGACCCGTACCGAGTAATCTGCTTAATAGCCACACACAAAGCCTGCTTGACTATGAGGCCGCCTAAGCTGTGACAGACCAGTAATAGTGGCTTGTTTGTGGTCTGTGGAAAGTACCTAGCACATTTCTATACCGCCAAGACAACAAAACCACGACTTACTTGACCTACCAAATCTAGGTCTGAGCCTGATCTGAAATCGCTTAAATCCTGGAGAAGGTCATGACCTAGCATCAAAATCGACTCCCACGAGGGCTTTCTGCTTGCAACCGGCGAAGAATTACATACGGGAGAACGCGTGCCCCAGCACCGGAGCCTGGTAGGGATGCGAGCCAATTGGGTTGGGAAACGGCCAATTCTTAGGCGGGATGGTCCCAATCCCTGAAATGAGAATAATGCTAGGTCTAAAAGTATGTGGATTCCCTGAACTGAGCCTAATGTGCTTCTTCTTACTCCACACTATCATGTGAAGTACCAGCCGGGTCCAGCAGCACCTGCAGGTGGCCAGCAGTTGTAATATTGGTGTCTGTTTTCATGGGTGAGAATCACCGAAAGGTTAGCTGTCCAGAAAAATTAGAAAGCCCGGCTTGGGCAGTTTCCTTGGGAGGGTAATGGCTGCTTGTCTTCCATCTAAGTTCCGCCCATATGTTCAGGTGCGGGGGTGGGCGCTTAGTACTAATCACATCACAGGCAGGTGTGCAAATGATTGGAGTACCTCCTTAGGTACGCATAAATACTACTTAATAGCAGCCGTGCACGCCGTGTCCACTTCATTGGTGGATACTAGGCACTCCGTCAATATACTAAATCTCAGAAGCTCTTTCTCCACCTAAAGGGAATTCTTACACAACTCTAACAGCTACCCAGGGACAAAAGCCCAATGATTCTATTGAAAGCGGCAATTTGGCAGAGCGGCATAGCCCGTACTACTAGTAGCCTTACGACTCATCTCCTCAGCTGGCGAATCACAGATCAAGTCACATCCCCATAGTATTATGTGCCATTATTAGCACACCTGTGCTGTAGGGCTTCATGATCTGTCGAGTACCTCATAGTCCAGAGAAGCGGAGATCATATGATTGATACTTATCTATCTATCTATCAATACAGTGTCGACTGTAGAATTTGCTGTAGTACTTGGGCAGTAATTTTGACATAATGTGTCTTACTAAATTGACAGACTTTACAATAGTTAAGAAGAAGAGCTATTATGTACCCTGTCGGATGATTCCAGTCGGCACGGGATAATGAAATTATTGGACTACCACTGGTTGTAGACTTGGTAGATTATATTTATGAGTCAATGAAAACACTTGAAGTGATAGAAGATGATAGTTACTCGTAAATACAGGCATATATATGTAAAAGGGCCACAAATGCTGCGATCAAGAAATTTACCTAAGACATTGGTTTTGTGGAGACTCGAAGGCAAGTGAGAATGAAAATATACATGGGTATATAGCTTTATGAATCGACAGGTTGAGCAGACATTTCTGGGAAATCCTTGGGGTATATTAGGTTTAGAACCAGAACTTCCGGCTTTCAACAATAGAAGTCATTCTCTCGGTCCTTGCTGTCTTGAAGCAAAATGATTGAAAGGGCGACCCATTACGAAGAACCGTCATGACAAAGCAACGCCACATATATTCTGTCCATAGTTAGTTCTTCCACAAACTGACAAACTGGAGCGTAAATGTAAACATAACCTACCTGTCGTCTGGACCTGAATTCTTCGTACATCCCCAGCCAAAGCTGTCGGACGTGGCAATCATCTTGTTGACCGGTGACAAGTTGTACGTCGCAAGATGGCTGCGTCTCTTCGAGCACGTGCTGAGTGGCTGTGATCCATGGCTACCGCAAAATCCGATTAGCTTAGCTGAGTTCGAGTCTGTTGGATGCCAATGGTATGAATCAAATACCTTGGGAACAGGCCAGTCCGAGAAATGGAGGTACTTGGCAGCTTCTAGGACCCTATCGGCATCCCACGTTTCGTCTGCATTGCCTAGATAGGCTTCATGATCCTTGGAGCGAAATTCCCCCGTCAGAAGCATATAAGGACGATGCGGGATAATAAGCGCCGTATCGCCATACAACCTGTTCACAATGTCCATGTCATATCCGCCAGAAACACCATCCCATATCTCATTCGTCAGACGGCTGAACTCTGCTGTGGACGGTTGAATGAGCATTAGAGCGGAAGTAAAAACTTTGTCTTCTTGGTGGAACCAGTATGCCAGTGGCATAGCGACTGGAGCCGATGGGAGCAGAAATAGCTCGTCCATTGTCTTCATATATCATGTTAGTTGTTACAATAGAAACCACGCTTTGCAGACGAACCTGTAGGAGTGTCGCGTCAGAGTCTAAGTGAATGACTCTGTCGTATTCTGTTTGATTGAAAGTGAGAAGCTTCGTGTAGCTCCTTGACCACGTTTCTGCGCCCACTTTTAGTTCGACGTATTGCAGCAGTGACATCAAGCGACTTACCACCTCCCCCGCCCTTGTATATCACCTCCATTGGCTTGAGTTTAACCGCATATTTATCTCTTGCAAAACGTAGTAAACGAGCTTCTGGTGAATCATCTTCCTCAGACACGAGAAAATTAGATGGGTACATCAACACGAGATCAGCTTTGCTTCCAAGCCGATGGAGGGCCTCGAATATCATGACTGAGTTACACAAGTACGATCTGTCCGTTGCGTATTGTGTGTATGCAAATCGGGACCAATTTATTTGCTTCTCGGGCAGATGATCAAGTTGACTTTCTTGCAGAGAAATTGAGGCGCTTAGATGTCGCAATGATATCGCGAGCATGGCTAGCATTAGCACCGCTATCAATAGGGCGCGAACAAATCTGGGATATTTTGAGGTCATTTTCATGGATGTCGTCGAGAAAATCGAAAAGCTTGTGATCTGATGGCTGTAATCTGTAGATTTGCGCCAACTCGCTGCAGCTATGGGGATAGAAGTATGTATAGCAAAAAGTCCAGTTGTCTAAAAGAGGACCCCCTTCACACCGGACATGATCCCACCCTCAGCTGTTCATACTAGCAGCTTTAGGGCAGCGCGAAGTGTAAGACATTGCAGGGGTAGCCATGAAGTCCGAAATGGGCGGCTAAACGTCGGCCAGCCATTTCTGACCCACGCTATAATAGCTAATAACCAGAGCGACTAGTATGTTTGCTATAATCTCTTGAATGGCTGAAAGTAGTCCTGCTTTTAGTCTAGTGGTTAGCACTTCGACACTAGATTCGGCGGGTAATTTTGTCGTTGCCATCCCGAGGACCAGTATATCTCACCATACATAATTCTTTCTGTTGGTAAAGCTGCAGACCTAATTTGATCTTTCTCCTGCGATCACTTTCGTCGATCTGCATCGTTTAAATAATAAACATCATCATATGGTATGGGAAGGTTGTTAAAGCCATTCTTAATCATTCGGCTCTTAGTCAAAGAAAAGGTGGAGAACGGGTTCAAACGTCCAGTCTCCTTCATTTCCGGGATGGTTCTGTAGCACTCCCAACCAGGGCGCTTAGCGTAACTCCGCAAGAATACCATTGGCGCTCGACAGGCATCATTTGCTTTCGAGATGATTTGAGTCAAACACATCTCACACATCCCATTGTGACTGATCCTACCTCACGTACATATTTCAGGGTTTGAAGCGCTGTACAGATCAATCGACCTATAATATGCTGTCGATCTTCGTTTAATACAGTGACACTCCCGGCCTTCGAATATCGCGAAGCCATTGCTGCGAAAAATGGCGGACTCTGGAGTGAGATCATTGGCCGTAGCCATAAGTAATCGTTCAGTGCCCCAAATGTCGTCTTCCAAGATGTCATTGTGAAACAGACACGCTTTGTGCGTCAGTTGGCATCCAGGTATGCAGTCAGTTTCGTTCAACAATCAGAATGTGTCAGTAGCCCGGAGACAAAAGTATCAGAGTCGTCTGGTCTATCTTGGCCAATGTGACTTGAAGCCTGGTACTACCCTCTTGGGAAAGCCCGACCAGCTTGCTGCATAGCTGATAGGACCAGGTACCGTCTTTCATTTGTAAAGACAGGCACATCACGGTCTCGATTCCTAACAAGATACTTTTCTGATCCTGATTGTTGCAGAACAAAGTTCTAGCGTCGTTCCATGATTGCCCAGACTTGGGAATGGGAACGCTTGTTTAACACCAAGATTGGTCCACCACCGCATAATTCACGATTGGAGACGCTGGTTCTTAGTGCACGACGGTAGTTATCCGGCTGTCCATACAGAATTGGCAAATAGGTCAGCAGTTTGGTTCAGTTTTTATGGGTGGAAACTGCTAAACTGTGGTTGACAGGGGCGACGCCCTAGGCCTCGAGAGAACAAACCTCTGGTCGCCATAATGGGAAGTTTGGTCAGGCAGCTCAATGAAAGAAAGTAGAAGTAATGACATATGTCGCAAACATGTCAGCTTCTAGGGCGACAAGAAACAACAGGAACTGTTATTGCCTTTTAGTACCTGAGTGGGACGGTTCACAGTATTTACATCCTGCTGTACACCGCAGGGGTGGCGCCTGGCCTTAGAAAGCATCTTACGTTGCTGTTTCGTCCAAGCGCTTGTCCTATATCTGAGAGCAGAGATTTAAGGCTTGAATGGTGCGGATTTCCGCAGGATTAATCCTAGCACAGTTCTTTGAGGCTGCGTTTCCATCTCATGGTCCTGGTTTGTCCACGTCAGGGCCGCTCGTGCTGCTGGGGCTGCACAGTCAGTGCTGGGAAGCTTCTCCATTTCACATTATACGGTGTACAGAGTGTGGACATCCAATTATATCAATTGCCTACGGCGCTTACAAAGGATTAGAGTTTTGGAGTGTCGTGGTCTGTGCCCTGCTTATCTTCTTTTCTGCGCTAACTTTGGGTGGCTCGGCGCATCTTAACCCCTGCAATGTTCTCTGTGAAACGCGCTGACTCTACATAATTCTCTTTCCCAGATACTACCACGAATTCTGTCTTTATAACTTCGAAGGAAATGTAAAGCGGAGAAAAAGGAAAAGACACGTACACTTCAATATGTTGGATAAAAGAAGCTTACCAATCTTGGTCGACTTCTATTATTGCGCCTTGGACATGATATACATGCGCAGTGAAATATACCTCAAGCCGCAATCAATGGCCTGTGGCGATAAGAAGTTCAAGGCACGAGTGCAATCGGAGATCCACAATTAACAAAGTCTTATTTGATGGTAGAAGAAGTACCAACAAAAGTGTAATCTTCCACGCCTCTGTCCTTGAACACACCTCTTACAGTGAATAATTACCACAGATATCATATATCTGACAACTCATTTGTGCTCATCAGACTGTAAAGGAGTTGTGGAAACAATCAAAACTGATGTACCTCCCCACAGTAGATAGTCTCAGAACTGTAGTATAGCATTGAAATATGATACTGGGGATAAATCAAAGTAAACGACTAGGGATTTAAATCAGCTGATCAGCTGCACGTTGCCCTGATCTCAACGATTGCATAGCCGACATAAGTTGCTCTCCCTTGCGTCGAGACTCTATGCCTCATGATCATGACGCAGCAAGAAGCGTCTTACGAGCGATCGATATAGCAAGATGGAACTTCCCATCGCTGAAATAAATAAAAGCAAGTCAGTCGGGATCATCAGCTGCCGGCCATGTGACCGGGAGAGATGAAATTCACTGGTACTTTTCCCGGTCATTGTTTTCCCCTCAGCTTCCCGTAAACAAACGCCCTGCAACGGTTTCTCCTCCCAGAAATAGACAGCAATACAAGCGCAAGCGCAAGCACAAGGTCAAGCTCAGCATCTACATAGCTTTATCGAAGCATCATTACCCAAATCAAACCCCTTGACTATCAGCGGAGGCACCGACAACAAATGGCCTCCGCACTAAAGGCGGGGCACTTCCAGACTCACGAGTCCCCCGCATCCGGCACCATCATCATCCGCGACTCTCTCTATGGCGACCATTCCATTACCGAGCCCATCTTGGTCGACCTGCTTCAATCTTCCGATCTCCGTCGACTGATTGGAATCTGTCAACATGGTGTAACTGGACACCTCGGCCTCCTACCCAAGCAAGTCAAGATCACGCGCTTCGAGCATTCCGTCGGGGCATTCCTGCTCGTCCGCATCGCCGAGGGGAGCGTTGAAGAACAGGTAACCGCTCTTTTGCACGACATTAGCCACACCGTGCTCAGCCATGTGGTCGACTGGGCGCTTTCAAAACCGGGCGAGGAGAGTTACCACGAAGTTCATAAAGCACGGTATATTCGTGCGACGCAGATTCCCAAGATCCTGACCAAACATGGTGTTCCGCAGACTGTCTTGGATGAAGAGCAGTACCCGCTTGTCGAGATGGCGGCACCACATCTCTGCGCAGACCGACTGGATTACGCCCTGCGGGATATGGTTGCGTTTGGGATACTCCAGCTGAGTGATGCGCACCGGGTCGTCGCAAGCTTGAAAGCGTTCCCTGATGCAGTTTCTCTGAATCGGATGCTTGTGCTCGGGGATCAGAAGGCGGCACTAGACCTTGCGAGGGCGTATCTAGTTGCGGATCGGGAGGTGTGGTCTAACCCGACACATGTTGAGATGTACAGAGGGACTGGGCAGTTGATTGGGAATCTTGTTCACGAAGAACGGATTCACGAGAAGGTGCTGTGGAGCACGACGGATGATCAGTTCTGGCAGTTATTGAAGGATATCGCGGATCCGGAAGAATCGGAAATGCTAGAAAGGTTTGAGACTGAAGGACTGGTGGAGGAGGATGGCTTGCGCCTACATAAAAATGCCAAGGTTCGTACTATTGACCCCGATGTGTATGTGTCTGGCGCAGAAGCAGTTGCGCTGTCGGTGGTGGATCCGGACTGGGCTGCTGAGCGCGAGAGCTATATCCGGGGACGAGAGGCTACACGAGAGGTGTAATTGTAACATTACAGCTGGTTTAATGAGGATAAGTAGATGAGAACGAATTTGCTATGAACAAGATAATCATTCTCGATACATCTACTTCCCATGACTCTATTTACAACTGCAACTATATCATAAGTATCCCTGCCTCAGGCACATAACCCCGCTGGCTCTTATCAACCCACCAATTGCGGGCGTCCAAAGTATGACTCCCCCACGAACCCCTCCATTGCGTCCCCAAACTAACCTCCAAACTACTAACTTTCTCTAGCCTTCATTCCTTTCAAACTTCTTCTGTATCCACGCCCCTCTCGTACACCCATTGTCTCCAATCCACCCCAAACAATGGCCACCGCATACACCCAAACCGACCTCCAGGGCGCCCTGCCCCTCATCGCGCGCGGCAAAGTGCGCGACCTGTACGAGATCGACGACAAAACCCTCCTCTTCATCGCGACCGACCGCATCTCCGCCTACGATGTGATTATGGAAAATGTACCCTACCCTATACCAGCTATATATACCCATTCCATTACTGCTCAATGCACATGAACCAATACTAATCATGATTCAAACAGGGCATCCCCAACAAAGGCATCCTCCTCACCCTCTGCACCCGCAAATGGTTCGAAGTGCTCACCACCGCCCTCCCCACCCTCCGCACGCACTTCCTGACCCTCGACCTGCCCCCGCAAATCCCCGAGTCGCTGCGCCCGGTCCTCCAGAACCGCAGCATGCAGGTCCGCAAGCTCCGCATCCTGCCCATTGAGGCTATCGTGCGCGGTTACATCACCGGCTCCGCGTGGAAGGAGTACCAGACTCACGGCACGGTGCATGGTCTTCCTGTCAAGGCCGGGTTGAGGGAGAGTGAGGCGTTCCCCGATGGACCTATCTATACTCCGAGTACGAAGGCCGAGCTGGGCGAGCATGATGAGAATATTCATCCGGATAAGGGTATACCCACCCCACTTTCTTTACTATTGTTTGGTGGGAGAGATGAAGGCTAATTGTTGGTATAGCTGTTGAGATCATCGGAGAGAAATACGCCACTATTGTCGCTTCTTTGTCCGTTCAGCTGTACAAGATCGCCCACGAGTATGCGCTTTCCCGCGGTGTCATCATCGCTGACACCAAGTTCGAGTTCGGCGTTGATGAGGAGACTGGTGAGGTGGTGCTTGCTGACGAGGTGTTGACGCCGGATTCGTCGCGGTTCTGGCCTAAGGATACCTATGAGATTGGACGGGGACAGGCCAGTTTCGATAAGCAGTTCCTCCGCGATTGGTTGGTCAAGGAGGGGTTGAAGGGCAAGGAGGGTGTCCGGATGAGCGATGAGATCGCGGAGAAGACTAGTGAGAAGTACAAGGAGGCGTGGGAGAAGATTACCGGTGGTAACTAAATTAATTATCAGTCCTGTTATGGAATTTGTATGAGTTTTAACAAAATGTCACGAAAAGGGAAAAGGTAGATTAGTTAGGCACTAGAAAGGTCATATTACTGTTTTGTACAATCTAGATATGGTATCAAGTTCGTTGCTTTCCTGCATCCGCACCTACGCCTCCCACTCATCTTTCAACCCCTTCAATCCCTTCGCCTTAGGCTCTCCTCCCTCCTTCACACTCTCCCTCTGACCCTGAACCTCCTTCTGACCCTTCCCCCCAACCTCACCCATCCACCCCGTCATCACCCCCTCATCAACCGGCAACGCATCGGCCCCACAAATCCTCCTCTCCTCCTCAATCTCCGCCTCACTCATGCCATTCGTCGCCCAAACCTTCTGAATCCTCAAATCATACGGACCCTCCACCCGATCCGTCAACCCAATACCCACACTCTTGATCCGCTGCCGAATAATCGACGTCTGCGGCTCAACCACCATACCATGATTCGTGCGCACAAACGAGTTAAACGGCAACAGGATCGTCTCCCATCCCGTCCCACCAGAGGTCGTAGCACTCGAACTACCACTCCCCATGACAATACTCTCCGGCGGAACATCAGACAAAGCAGCGGGAATGCTACCATTAGGGTACAACCGATCCGCTAGATCAGAGGAGTCCGCGTCGGAGGTAGAGAAGGAAGGCTGCACGCGATGATGCCGCGTGTAGAGACGGTGTTGGTGGATATCGGTCTCGACGATGGAATCGGTCTGGATGTTGACAGTGTACCGACGGCCGTCGGATTTTACTCTCAGTGCGAGGTAGGTGTACGGATCGACGTCCCAGAAGAGTCGGCCGAAGAGCCAGAAGCCGCGGTCGTGGTTGCGGAAGGCGGCGTAGCCTATACATTTCATACCATAAGTCAGCAAAAAGTTACTTTAGTATGGGGGGATAGGTGGTGGGGGATGTATATACCTGTCCGCTCAACCCGCCAGTTCTTGGGAAGCTTGGTCGAGATACTTCCATGGAAACGCGCATGTGCTGGACTGTTCGTGGCTGGGTCCGCAGGGACGTAGTCTAGACTGGCGGTGCTGTACCCTCCGACGACGCGGTCGGCCATGGTCTTGCAGCTGGCGACGGACGACTCATCTTCGAAGTCGAGGAGGACGTAGGGCTTGGTTGGGGTGTGGAGAGCTTCGTTGTTCCAGGCTGGATGTTTGTTTTTTTTATCAATCAGTTTATCGGTCTCGATCTGTTAGGTTTGGCTAGTGGAGATGGGGAGAAGCGCACCGATTCGGGAGAGACGGCCGAATTCCTCAACGCTGCGTTTGAGGAAGCCGGATGGCTTTGCAGCTAGGCATCGGGCCGTGGGAAACATGTTGGCTTGGGTAGATAGAAATCAAGCCAATTGGGGGGATGTTGGTGCAGGTGTAAAGTGCCGCGGCGATGCGTCGAGGAGATTCTCGGACCTGCGCATGACGTCGGAATTTCGCTGGCCGTGCGGGCCTGAGGCAGAAGCTGTCCGGTTTGGTCGTCCGGTCTCGGTGGTTGGAGGGTCACCGCCTAGGGAGATATAAATGTGTCTTCGGTCGTTTATGGTAGCCTGGTGTACAAGAAGTTATGAGTTGACGATGCAAATATGAAGGTAAGTATATAAGTGGTGCTTAGTGTGTTCGGTTGTTTTGTCGTATATCGCTAACTTTTGTTCATTTAGGGGACTCCTTTGAGAGCAGCTAAAATTGCTAGGGCATGGCTTGCCAGTATGACCACTCTAATAGGCCCTAGTCTATGAAATAGTCACTGAATATAGCGGATATCTTTGACGCGGTATTCTTGAGCAACAGGATTGCTGCTGGCCTACACAGTACAAGTACTAGTAGTACTGTGCAGGCCAACAGCAACCTATCCTTCCCATCAGCATAGATTCGCCAGTTGTCTGATTCTGCTGGCAGAATCTAATGCGGTGAGAATATCAGCTGTCATGATATGCGTGTATCCCACCAATCATATTGCGAGCGCATACATCGGTTGTTGGCCAATGATATCAAAGTGCACCCTGAGTCAGACGACGAGAGAAATGCAATAATGAGATTTATTGGAGTTGAACTAAACAGCAAATGTGTCTCTAGGAGTTGTACAAGCTATCAGAGAGATATGTATATCATGGCTTTATTGTGGGCCTGTTTTCAAGCAGAAACCACCCCCGAGTGAACAGCCTGCTGCTCTCTTGATATGCTGGCATCTTCTGGTGTGTGGCAATCATCACGAAAGATTCCATTTTGCTATATTTGACAGGCTACAAACATGTCCACGATCAAATAGCAAGCCCAGAGCGTCAGGAAACCTTATGTCAGGTAGATATGCTCTTTATTCGAATACATACATATCCTCAAGCCGTTTGACTTCACCTCTGTTGAGCCCAAAGGATTCTACAATCTTGCATCAGTAGATTCTGTGCTTCTCAGATGGTCCATAACCTCGTCTCGACGTCACAGCCAGGAAGATGCCCATTTCCTACCGCTGCGAGGAAACGGCAATTTCCTCAGCCTTCCCTCTTCTCTTTCCTTCCTCACCACTCTCTCCATCCAACCTCCATCAAAATACCCTTTTATCGCACTAGTTATTCCCCTACAATCTACTCTCTGCTTGTTCTACAATAAGCCAGATATACTCGCCTCTTTATTCATCCTTAGCCCATATACTACCTTAATAATAGTCTCAAGGTGTAGTACAACAGTCGTCATGGCTGCGCTGTTCTTCGCCCCCCATCCCTCAACTCCCCAGCCTCAGCTGTTTCATCCATCCTCATCTTCTCCTGGACATCAGCCACAGTCGCCTTGGATTACCAGAGGAAACGCCCAGTTAAGGCTCCCCACGGATGCCTGTGTGCATGTGGGAAAGTAAGAACAGCTCTTCATGACGCATACCTCATTCCTAGAATCCTAACGCTGTCTAGTCTCTCCAGCAGCGTCTGTCCGAATATCCTCCAGCACGAACTGGAGCAGCTCTTCTCCCAGTTTGGAGTGTGCTGGGCGCAGGTTCGCGCAGGAAGGACAGGTCTTTATAGCGGTTGGGTGCAGTTTACAGTAATTTACCCTTTGCAATAGCGACCGATTTGTATACTATAAAGTAAGATCAGAGCTAATCAACTTCGCTTACAGGATAGGTCCCACGCTCAAGCAGCTATCGGGCAGCACCAGAATATCTTCCTCAGAGATCGTCCTCTGAGGGTAGAGGCTGCAAACGGCCTCAGTATGTCTTCCTTGCTGACTCTACAAATACCCTCATGTCTGACAGTATCGCAGGAAACCGTGGAGAGTCGGTGGTGAACCACGATGAAAGGGCTGGGCTAAACACCTCGCCACTATATATGCCCTCCATGGCCATACCGCCCAGCCAGCCTGCCGCGTATGGGCCTCCTTTATTGTATAGCTGGTTGCCGGCTGTACCAGTACACGGTAGTCTTCACATACCTCCTCCTGTCTCTGGTGTTATACCTCCCGCACCATCGTACCCTACTCATCACACATTATCATCGCAAGCCGCCAACGCACATACACCACAATCACCTTCCTTCTCTTCTTCTTCGTCAAGCAACAATCTTGACACACAGCCCACGACACCTGGCTGCGACGAAGTGGTAGAATGCGAGGCCAATCAAGAACGGGAAGGCATCGAGACCAGCCGGTCCAACCTTCCCTGTGACATGCTACTATCCACTGGCCGCACAGTTAGGGACTACGTTAACGAAATGAAGAGGGTACGAGGTATCGATCTCAATGAAGAGGCTACCCTTGAACTCATCCTGGAGGTGGAGGAAGAGGCACGGGATCAAGGTCTGTTGCCTGTGTTGACGTCCAAGCCAGACTGAGCGATATCAGTTGGGATGTAAACGAGAGGTTTCTTGTAAACACAAGCGCCTCTCACTTCTTTCTCCTCTTGCTTTTTTCCCCTTTCTTTATTTCTCTCTCTCTCTCTCTCTCACACACACATGTTCTTTTTTCTCCCCACCTTTTTCTTTCTGGAATATATAGACCATTGGCGTTTTGAATATACTGGACTCTGTTTATTTAGTCATACCAGTAAAAAATAACCAAATACTCATATCTGCAATCATTGTTTAATCCTGAGACAAATATTACACATTGTTCTTCATTTATATGATTCTATATTCATGTATTCAGACTTAAAAAAGCAAAAACAATAATTGCTGACAATAAGTAGTAATAGACCAACAGAATAGTCTTATGTTAACAGCCTACTACCTGTCTAAATCCCCAGACCCACTCCCTCAACCCAGTTCTGAACCTAAACAAACATCGTAATAAAACCCAAATGCATACTCTTCCATCCCAAACCCCAACCCTAAAGACCAACAACCGGACCACAAAGAACCCCCTTGATCATACACAGGAGAAGAACAGCAACTAGCTTCCTGACCTACCTCTCCGCGAATAGCCACTAAATCCGCACCATCAGTTGGCTGTCGGGGAGCTGTTCAATCTCTGTTAGTACATTCAATAGACCAAGTCGAGGGGAAGCTCAGTTCTGAATTTTCATTAGAATACCCGATGTTAACAAGCAAATCAAGAAAAACACTTACGAGCACCGTAGCTTGACTCAGAGGGATCCAGGACATCGGTAGCGCAGCACTGGGGATATCCGTTCTCTCCGAACTCAACTCCTACTTAGTAGTCTGTCCTGAACTGCGGCCGACGGAATGCGGAAAACCCAATCTCAAGACCTCAAAGCTAGTTTCCATTACTTTCAATATCATCATATTGATTGACAACTAGCTGCATGAAGAACCCACTATCACGAATCGCGAGGAGTGCACATGATCGATTTGGGGAAATATTTTTATCACTTGAAAGGCGTCCTACTGTAAAGCGTTACTACTAGAAGGCCACCTGCCATTCTTGGGTCATTACTTTAGTAGTATGTAGGAATCAAGCCCAAGTAATCTCAAATGCCGCCCAAGAGATACACAGTACATGCTTATGCGCAAAATCATGCCCTGATCGAAATATTCAAATGCCAGTTTCAAATACTGATGCCAATCGTAAATGCTATATAAGTATGAGCCACCCAACCCACCAAAACGCCCGTCTCTATCTTCTATATACAACCCCCAGATGCCCTCGAAGAAAGTAACCAAAAGCAAAATCCCAAAAACGGCAATAACCAGTGCACCCTTGCTCGCCAACATCGATACCCGCAATCAGAATGATGACAAATGAACGAAAGAAAGTAACCAAAAGAGTGATGGAGGAAGGACGTAACAGATCCTATAGGTATAGCAACATGAGATTGACAATATATGCAAAAATATGGGTATGGTATCGAGCAAAAAGGCAAGCACAGCACATGAAGGCTCAAATGATGGAGAGAAAACAGTGAATTATATACGGGGTGAGTTGCGAATTGCCTAGGCTCTGACGCGTCGGGCGTCAAAGTATTTTAGGCTCACGGCAGTGTCGTTCATTCCGACAATTGGAGCAGCGTCCTCGAGAAGTTCCCAGGGGCGGACCGGATACGCGCCGAGAACACGACCACGGTACTGCAACCGAAGGTGGCTGGCAATGCAATTGACACCTTCAGATAGCCCAGCGGGTAGGCCCGACGCTGAAGAGAGGCTCTGTGAATTAGGAGGCCCGCCAGCAAGATTGCCAGTGGGTGTTGGGGTTGAACCACCGGCCGCAGGAGATGGTAGAGACGCGGGCTGGGATGAGTTAAGCGTTGGTGCATCCATCACGGGCCCGAGAAGATAGAGGAACCGGGAATCGTTTTGGAACTGAAGAAAAGGAGGGCATTTCTCCTTGAGGAAACGGGCACATTGTTGTCGTGCTTCGTCCGGGAACGTATCAATCAGGGCTGCTGCAACGTCCAAAGCGTGGGTCTGTAGTAATATCCCGGGACATGGGCGGTAGCTTTCCGACTGCACAGGATGAGGGAAATAATTCGCTGACGGGTAGAGGCGAATAACCCGGTCTGGGAGACGTGCGAGAGTGATGCAAAAGATAGAGACCAGCATGCGAGCTTGTTCTTGAAGACCGATTGGTTTAGGTGTTAGTGCCGCCGTATTGAATGCTGATCTGTGGATGACCACGAGCCTGAGCAGAGCTGAGAACCAAAATGCAAGGCTTCTTTCGAAGTTCGAGCGCGCCTGAGCTATCTGACACGACTCTGCGGGAGTAGACGGGTTTGGCTGCATGGTGATGAATTTCTGGAGAAGCAACTCCATTTTTTCCACCAACATTGGCGCAACAGATGGTACACCCGTTTCGGGAATGCTATATGCTAGCTTTTCAATAATTGCCAGATAAAGCCGAGCGGTTTCAATGGAGTTTGACTTGTCCGCCACTGTAGGATCGCCGATAGGCTCTTCCAGGATAGGAACAGAAAAGAAGCCCTTTTCAGCTCGCTCGCGGATCTGAAACAGTTAGCGAAGATGAAACAAGAGCAAAGGGTTGGCTATTCCCATACCTGTCGCACCGCATCCTGGTTCATCAGACTCACTAAACCGTACCAGTGGGAACGCTTTGAGCGAGCATCAGCCATGGCTGCCTTGAACATCACATCCACGATACCATTGTCGACTCCATTCCCAGCCTCTGCATTAAATAAGAGCTGGAGCTTCAACTGACAGATAGGGAGCGAGAAGTCATTGTTCATGCCAATGACTCTCTCAGCCTCAGACATAGCCTGGGGATCTGGAAGGGTGTTAGCCTAGACCTAACAGGCAGGGAACTGCAAACAAACCTTGTGGATTGAAGCCGAGTAAAGCATCGAGAGCCTTCTGTAGGATCATTGTGGATGCCGGATCTTGACCAACTAACTTTTGCGTACAACATTGTACCATGCGTTCTGGTTTCTGTGTGAGTAAGGTTTGGAGCAAAATCATGGCGCACTTCGTTAAGTCTGCCGCGTTCGCTTCACCCGCACTTTCTGTCTGCCTAGTACTAATCAGTGGCACAGCAGCACGGATGATATTGAGGCACTCCTCGGGATGCTTGTCAATGAACTCTTGTTGCGCTAGATAGTAGCGGTACGTGACCTAGACAGAAGGGTTAGACAACTGCAGGGCATGCTTCAGGACTAGCGGCAGGAAATGAGGGTGCGTAGCTAGAAGCAAAGTGATAATGCATACCATATCTGTGTAACGGCTCCCGCTCGGCTCTTGTGGAACTAGGAGTTCAAGAAGATCCAGCTGCAGATCCGTGACTTTGGGGACTACGGACGCTATCCTTTCCGACTGCAAAAGCTTTTTCACAAGCATCACGAATGCATGTATGGTAACGCAACCAACGCCGATAAGAGGAGGTAGGACACGGACCATTGCGAACCGAGAAGGTGACTTTAGAACACCACATACCCAGCGAACCAGCCTGGCATCGAACCGCTTAGGATGGAAGGATCTCAGGTAAGCCAGGTACCTGCATATGTCATTCGCCGACAGTTTGACGTGACCATTCTCGTTCGCCAATGCCCCAGTCAATGAATTGAATATAGAGTCCATAGTGGATTCATCCATTCCCCCTCCGGAGAATAGGATCTGATCTAGCTTCTCCTGGAACGAAGAGTCGGCGTCATTGAAAGCCATGGAGAGATTGTCCGACAACGGAGATGGTGCAGCTAGGGCGGACTTGTTCTCAATACGAGACAAATCTTGACGCAAAAGAGCAACGGTGTTGAACTCGCTGGGCATCCGTAGCCCCAGCTCGATCAGTGAAAAGATGAGGTCTAAACCGGGCGCTCCAAGCCTCTTGAGGCGAGCATAGGACTCAACAAGCCCTCTGAAGAGATCTGTCGCAGCACCAATAACACTCAAAGAGTCGAAATGATAATTGATGGTATCAGCAACGGAGGCCAGGACAATATTGTCATCGCAGTTTGTCGCCTGCTTGAGCACGTCGGCAAGCATCGAGATATCTCCAAAGCTTTCCAGTACGTCGCGGATATTATAAAACTCGACAGGAGTGAGTGCAGAAACACCCGAATCAGCAAGCATGGGTATATGTGCATATTTCCTAGCAGCTGTTAGGGCTTGGGCATACTTCCAAGGAGTGAAATCAGCGTACCTCACTGGATCACGACAGTGTCCAGATACACCACGACGGATCCACAGGCCAATCTCGGATTTGACTGCCCATGTCAAACTTGACAATGGCTGGTCGGTCAACATTGCATCACTTGCCTGTGGCCCAAAGATCTTCGGAAGGCGTTGAGCGATAGACGCTTTGACAGTTTCAACAGTTGATTCCTCGTGTGAAGCAGTAATTCCGGCGCGACTCAACAGCGTGTTGCGGAGGTTACGGACATATTCTGGCAAACGAGCCAATGGAAGTTGTATAAGAAGGCGTACGTCGTCCGATATTGCCTACAATTCACTTGGTCAACATAATCGTCAACTAACGCTAGAAGAGGCATCTGACCTTATTTTGATCGGGTAAAGGATCGTTCGCTACCCCTTTCGCCATCAGCCACTGTAGGTACCTGCCCACAGAGAATGTCTGAGACCGGACAAGTTCGGCGATTATATGATAGACATTGTCCATATTGACGCGACTGGTTATCTGAGTGTCCGCAAGGAAAGCGAGAATATAAGATTCAACATCCATTCCCGACATCTTCCACTTCCGAAGCAGGCGAACACTCGTATACACGCGGCGGGACCCATGACGAAACGGAGTAGCTGCCCACTCAAGTAGCTTCGCGACCAGAGTAGCCTTGTCTTCCACAGCGTTCAAGCAGGCCGAGGACGTGGACAAAACATCGTGTGCAGACCGTATGGAATCGAACAAATGAATGACATGTTGCTGAGGCAATTGTTGACTCGTCCCTTGGCGGTTAGTGGGCAACTGAACTCGTACGTTACGCTCCGCAAGGTTCTGAAGTGTTGTCTTGTCAGGTAGTTCCTTCAGATTCAAGCATGAAGCGATCAAGTCCTTGTATTTATCCCAGGATGCCGGGAGGATGACGGAGGACGTGTGCTCGAGTACCAATCTCCTGATGCATCGAGATAAACGATCAACTAACGGTTCCAGGGCTGTAGGTTGTCCTGGCTGCTTGATCTGTTACGCCAATTAGCTATGAAAAATAAGCATGAAATTGAGGAGCGCACCAAACGCAGCTTCTCCAGTAACACCTCAGCCAATCGTCGACCACGCTTCCGATAGCGCATAATATTGTTCCAATATATACCGAGCATTAAGAGCCACACAGGCACGGTGTTTAGTGGCGCAGCCTCTAAGGATACCAAAAACCAACTGAGATATTGGTCGTGGTCTAGCAGTCGCTCGAAGAATAAACGCGATGTTAAGCTGACACTATGAAGGGTAAGTAAATATGTAACGGGAAAAGAAAGGTATGGCGTACGCATATGTCATCTTCATCTTCCAGTCTGATGATCCGCAAGTACCTATTACGCTTTCAAGGAACTGCTGGACAGTTGATGTCCAATCGCGGACCCATTTGGTCTCGAGGCCCAGAGCGAGCGTCCCGCTCGTGCCCTTTCGCTTGAAAGCACGGATTTCGTTAGCCCCGACACATCGGGCCAGCCATATAGCTCGCGGAACCGGGATTCCTTTGCCCAAACATTGATCGAGCAGCACCTTGCCTCGAATACCATGGGGGATAGTCCGGCTCAGTCTGCGCAACGGGACGGACGGATTGGCAAGATCCCGAAGCCAAGCTTCACGTTTGTTATCTGTCAAAGTGACGCGCGGGGGAGGTTTGAAGCTCGACGGAGTAGCGATCGTGCTATGGGATTGGCGCTTCTCGAGAGCAGCGGCGAAAACGGACGACAGCATCTGAAGACCCGATCGATGCTTCAACTGCGCGTACAGAGATGGACGGGCTGTATTAGACTCGTTTTGCGAGACCTGCGTACGATCGTAATGTCCTTGTTTTGCAGTATGGTCATTCAGCGTATCTTCCGGGTGGTTGCCCGTCCAAGGGGAAAAGTCCGCGACTCCTAAGCCAAAAATATGCAATTAGACGAGTTCTTACATACGGATAATCGCGCGGATCGACTTACTCTCCCCTTTCAGTTTTGGCGCAACAGGGGGTACAACAATACGATAGGGAGTTGTTTGCACTTCCTTTGCAGAGGCGACATCTGCTGGTTTTGCGCTGTTGCTTCCGGAGGCTTCTTGCGGAGCGGGCTTCCAAGGAATGAGAGGTAAAGGTGGCGGCGATGCAGGGGTTTTCCCCTGAGAATTGGTATCATCTTCCTTCGTTTCCACAGCCCCAGTCGTCTCCGAAATCAGAGCCTGGAACGACCATACTGGTCGACCGCGCCAGGCAAGCGGATTTGGTTTCGAACTTGCGGTCCCTGGGGTGCTTCTCGCTTCTCCACTTCCCGGAGCTGGACTTCCCTCAGGCGGACATGATCCCGGAGGCGCCTCTAGTTTAAGTCGTTTCGCAGGGGGCTCCCGGTCCTGAGAGTCGCTGGTATTCGCGGTAAGGTCGATGACTGCCGGCTGTCGGGGTAGCGGTTGCGGCATGGACATTGACAGCTTCTCCAGCTGCGGGTCGGACTGAACCAGAGCTTGGGAAGCATCAACGCGTCCTGAGCCGTTATTGAGGGCGCGCAGGGAACGGCCCCATGGCTGGACGCCGGCGGAAGAATGAGGTATCATGTCAGCTTCATGGTGTATCCAAGCGTCGGGATCTGATCATTGGCACCGCGCCGTCACGACGGCTACACGACTAGCCTCAGGGATGGTCACCGGACGCTTGTGATGTAGATTGGTGATGTGCCTGATAGAACCAGGACCGGTATACTACACATTCGATCCTTTCAAATTGACTCTGGTGCGGTTAAACGAATCGAGGAGCTGGGTGGAGCGGCTATGGGGTGGAGGAGACGGAGGTTAAACCCCGGTAACCGTCGCGGAACTGAGAGTTTCGGGGGGGCAAGGCGGAAAAGGTCAATGGATCCGATGGCGGAAGAGATGAAAGCGAAGATGCCCAGCGGGAGGGGGATAGTATAGGAAGAAAGCCGATAGAAGACCAAGAAGGAAGAAAGAAGAAGTAAAGTAGAAGAGAAGGAGAGATAGACCAGGAAAAAGCCGAAGACGGTGGCCGAAGAGAGCGAATCTGGAGATAACGTAAGGAGGACCAACTGGCACCTGTATGACCGACCTACCCAAGAAGGAAGTCGCAGTAGCCCGAGAGGGGGCAAGGATTACCGGCTCGAGACGGTAAATTATCCGGTTGACGGCTGCCAGTCCGTGTGGTGCAATACCGCTGTAATACCGGCTATGGGGGAGGGGGGTTTCCGTATTTGCATTTGATGGATCCTCTTGAATTGATGATCGGAGCCAGCTTATCCATAGGCTAATCCGAGGGCTGATAACTAAACTACTAGTAGTAAGTATGTACTCCGTAGTTATCCCTGATGGTTGGGGCTAATAATACCCACAGAATACCTACATCGTACATATTCTAGTAGTAGTCAAGGCCCGGAGTATCTACGGTGTTCCTGCTGCTGAATATCTAGACTGAAACCAAACTAATTCCTGACTTACTGTACATATTCTTTATTTTTTTCCCTATTTCTGTGCATCTTGCCTGATCTACCCGACTCTCCCTCCCCCCAGGCTTCCCTCTCCGCATTCAGCAACTGACGCCGACTGACTCAATCCATGAAGAACTTACTCACTAACCAGAAGATTGTTTGGTCTGTCGGATGGCCTAGTCCACCGCAAGTGATCACGCTATTCGGTAAATCTATCAACCAATCCTGAATCGATCATCTTGGCATCAGATGATGGGGGTCCCCTTCATTCGGATGATTCTGAACCTGCAACTCGACGCGATTACCTGATGATATCGCGGCATATCGCCCCATTCTTCCGCCAGTGGCTAGCAGGCTAGGATCGGATGAAAAATGGAAATTCCCAGGAGCCACTTGAATCAAGAGATAGGGACCATGGCGAGGCGACTCTCCGTGCCTAACCCAACCACAGCCATCTTAACTCCGCAGATCGGCCCGTTTAAGGGCGATTCCTGCTCGACGGACAGTACTTTGGAATTGAATCCCAACTTGTTTGCCTCGCCTTACAGTAGTGACCCCCCCGGGGATTAATCTGTGATGCGCAATCTGTGCGGCGTTTGCAAGGTAATAGAATCTTGTCATGTTCCATCAATTCTACCTGTAGCACACACAAGGTGATACGTGTGCGATCTCCCTGGAGAAGGAGGGGCGAGGGGATATTAATTTTCCCTGACTGTCACAATGGAACAAACATACGGTGAACAATTTTCAACTATCCGATTCAGTATCCCGACTAAAAACCAACCCTAGATGGGGACTATTCAAACTTTGCCTGAAGCACACTTCCGTCTCTTCCTTCTCCAAGACATTTTTTCCCCTAGTTTTTCGCCTTGAAACCCACTCTCCATCACCCTGTGGGCCGTTGGATCAAGGGGATCCCATTCTCTCGGATTCCTCCAGTCTTCTCCTGCCTAAGCGCCCCGAGCCCCGTCGGGAAGATCCATTACCGGAAGATGTTAGACATGTGTCATGATATTATTCTTCTTAATCATCCCCGTCGCTGCCATCTGCCATCTTCAAACGTCCGGCTGTGGGATGCACCCCCTCCACAGTGGCATGACACTGCGTGGGAGACTGTGAGGACCGTATGACTATGCCGTCTGATTCCAAGCTTCTCCGCATCTTAAGTGGCACATCGCTGTAGATCTTCCCTGACCTTTTAGCCTGTAGATGGATAGATAGATATAGTGTTTTGATTGCCTTCAGGTCGCCACAATTCCCCCGATCCTTTACGCACTAGAGCACCTACGTCTGCCCTGTGCTACTGGGTGTCTACTCAGCAGAGATCTCCTGTTTTAAATACGGGGAACAGGGATCCATGTGCTGAACGCACTGGATCATCCCGGAAACTCCGAGCGCACAGACTGGCGCATCACGGGCTGGTACCAGATACTGGCCACGGAGCAGCCTTTCAGTAACACCTATCCTAGCCGCAGGATGCAGTGCAACCCTGACCGTCCCAGCTCGCAAATGGCCACGGTGAGATGAGCGGATAGGTACACAAGCATGGTCCGGATTAAAATCGGGGTTTGCGAAAGGGGCTGCTCGGTTCTGGACAGCCACGGAATGGGTCCTCCGTCGGAAGCCCAGCCCAACGCCCCCTTATGCACATGAAATAATAAATTGAAAATGAAATAAGTATACGCCTTGTTGTTGGAATAGATAGATCAGTCGTGAGACTCTCCATTTTCTTATCATTTGGTGTATCTTTTTCCAGAAAGCACCGTGCATGCGTGTGTATCTTGTATCGCCCGCCCGGTCAGAAGTGGGAGGGCGGTGGTGTTTACGACACCTGAGCTGATCTTGATTCCAATCGCCGACCGTATCACTGTTGATCGCCCCTATCGCTTAAAGTTAGTTGATCAGAAGTACAGAGCAGGCTGACCTGAGTGTTCTGATACGGCTCAACCCGAAGATGAGTGATCTCCGAAGGGATCTCTGTCTGGTCCCTCATCTCTACAGCTGTCCTCCGAAGGGGACTAAGTACGCTAATCTAAAGGTGCCCGGCCTCGGAGCTAAGCAATCACACGTCTTGAGTGTGGTTTTCGCTAGTCCAATAGTTAATATAATACGTACGTAGCATTCGTTAAGAGATAGCTAGAAGCTAGCTCTGATTGCGATCGTCTTTCGGTCGCCAATGCGTTCGCGAACTCATAATGGGATAATCTAATGAGACAACTTATCATCCGGGGGAGATAAACCTCGGATCCGGGCAGCCTTTCCGCTTTGGTCTTGGCGTCACCCATCGCTTGGTTGGCCTGTTCGCCTGTCTCTCAACCTGAACGAAGGTACCTCTTTCACGGCCTGTGCAGTAGCCTCGGAGTATCAAGCGACAATATGGCATCTAAAAAGGACATGCGGAGGTTGGACCTCGGTAAGTATTACGTCCTACTATCGAAATATTCAGCTTCCGATTTTGAGCGTGTTCGCTGACGTCGACGCCGACTACTAGCCATCCCCTACATCGACCCTCCCAAGAGCAAGGATGAGGCCGACATGTCTAGTATGTGACGAATGGATGATGAATTACATTGTGGATGGGATAGCAAGGACAATGTGCTGATTGCCCCGATTCAGGCGCCATGTCCAGCACCATGCCTATGGCTGCGGTCAGTCGCGAACCCTGATCTGAAGATATCGTGCCTGTTCAAGCTTCAGACGCGCTAACACTTACAGCAGATGTTCACCAGGAATAGGTGAGCGCAAGCTCTATTGCCTCAATTGTCGGTGTGAGTATATTCTAACAAAGCTCGCGCGCGCAGAATGATCGGATGGTAGGTCAATAGCATCTCCAACGTTTCAACAGCTGGCTAACTTGAGTCAACTCAGGGTCTCCTTCGTTTTCTCGCTTCAGTCCTGGCTCGGTGAGACTCCAGACCAGAAGAGAACTGCTTCGACTCCGGCCTACATGTCCGTCTTGATGTCCTGTACGTGTACACATTCTGCCCTCGCTACAAGGGACTCGTGAACTAACTGCTGCATGCGCTTATAGTGATGGCTTTGGTGGTTGTATGTTGCCGGAAAATCCTGACGAACGATAGGATCCTCTCTAATGTGCATTCTATAGACCTACTTCCCCATCTTCCTGCCTCCCCAGAATGCGCGCGCTGCGCCGGGCGCTACTGCTTCCACCACTCCTTCCCCTTAAGCGACAACCGTTTCTGTGATACCATTGCCGACGAGTTTCGATACACTATAATACCACGAAGTTTTTCAGTTCGCATTAAAAAGGGAAGAGTTGAAAAGTTGGGTTTGACGGTAGTAGAACGAGGAAGGACATGAACAGTCCAGAGCCCTTCGGCCACCTGTCATTTACTTTTCTGTACAGGGCGAGATTGTGATGCTGTATGAACATCCTAATACCTCAATTGCCATAATATTATCATTATCTCTCTAGAGAGGCCTGAACATAGTTTGATTGCCAAAGTTACTGTGGCGAGCGAAATGCCGTACTAGCCGTCCACAACACATTTCAGGGGTCCTGTGTCTCAGGCTTCGGTGCACGTGTATGGCATGAGCTTGGCATGCCGGATTTGCCATGTAAATCATATGTTAGACAGCAATAGACAAGCTCAACACTGCGTAGAATCTACGTATGTATGAGGGGAGGCCGGGGAAAACGGAAGGAGGGAGAGGAGAGAGCCCTTGGCGGTTGCCACCGATGTCCAATCAGCGCCCCGATTTGGAAACCCAATTATAACATTTGTCTAGAAGCGCGACGCCTCTTCAGCCCGCCAAAAAGCTAAAGGGTAGCAATCAGAATGAACCTTGAACCTAGGAGACGGGCCAGTCATGGATGGAACGTACCAGATCACCGCGCTGGAAGGGGGGGAAAGAGGGCTTAGTCACGGGCACACCGCCTTCCCCCACAAGGGCGCTAAGGCAACGCCGCGCCCCTCAAAAGGCTCTTCTGTTCTTCTTCCTGTTTCCTTCCCGACCACCACCTCATCCACTTTTGAACCTCCAACTCCAAGTCTCCCAAGACTCTACGATCACTTCGATTTCTACAGAGATCTAATTCTCTTCCCTCGCTCACTTCCTATACACCGCTTTTAAGGGCCGTTTACGACGAAAGGCCGAGTTTATGTCCATCGAAAACCTTAAGACCTTCGGTGAGTCGCTTCGCCACCTCCCCCCCCTTCTGTGGACATCGTCCCCAGGCGCCCGCAGCACTGCCCGCAGCAGATGTTGGTCTTCCTAGCGATGGTCTTTTGAAAAGATCATTGTGAAGCAGACTGTGTCTGCTAAGGCTTGGCTGTGTAGCCAGGGTTGTCCTTGTCCAACTGCGTCACAAGTTGGCGGGGTAATATTTGGTCATGAGAGCCTGAGGCTGACACGTGCTCTTCCACAGACCCCTTCGCCGAAGCTGACGAAGACACCGGCGAGACTAAACAGTCTCAAAATTACATCCATATACGGATTCAACGTATGTACTATTGTTGTCCCTCCCACGTGGTGCCTTCACCCTGTCATCGTCGCTGGTGGCGCCACGCTATCTCACCATCCACCTATGACTAACATGTATATGTCTACAGAGCGCAATGGTCGTAAGACCTTGACTACCGTCCAGGGTCTTCCTAAGAAGTTCGATCAGAAGAAGATCTTGAAGGTCATCAAGAAGAAGTTCGGTATGTTGTCGCCTACTGCCTACGTACATCGCCATGTCACTAACATACCCTTTCAGCCTGCAATGGCACCATCGTCAACGACACTGAGATGGGAGAGGTGATTCAGCTGCAGGGAGATCAGCGTAAAGATGTTCAGGAGTTCTTGACCGACAAGAAGGAGGGTCTCGAGCTGGACGCCAAGACCATCAAGGTCCACGGTTTCTAAGCCAGACGCCACGCCCCCGTTCCGGTCCCTTCTTCCCAGTCTACGTTTCCCTCAGAGCGGTGCGGCAGGGGACAATATGTGTCCACCTGCCCTCCTTCTGATGTGGCATTGCGGTCCCCGCCACTGCCACGAGGGTTGTTCGGTCTAATATATTGTCTGCTGCTACTACCGCTCTTTGCCCGGAATACTGGACTTGGGCCTTTTGTCGAATTGATGCACTATCAAGTTGGTCATCTTTCCATTCGCGACTAGGCAATGGAAAGAGGCCCAGTGGGTCTGGCTTCCCTGACTCGACTGCTACATCTGGAATGGGATAATGACGGAACAAGGCGTTGGTAGATACCCAATATCTTCATAGATGATTTACTTCTTCTGTTTTCTACTTCTTCTGTGTCGTGTCTTTTGCTTGGCTTCGTGTGGCCACCAGTACGTGAAAGGACAAATATCGGCCTGCTTTGTTGCAAGGGTTGATTAAAGGATGGGGAGGCTTGGTCTCGATCACTCGTTATTCTTTAAATGTTCTAATCGTTGGTGTGTTGCATCACCGCCTTCAACTGTCATTACCGTATCCTTGCTCGAGAATGAACTTTCATTCCTGGCGGAATGGTTTTGGTGAACTACTCTTTTTTTCTTCTCGGTTCCAATCTTTCTTCCTCCTACTCTCATCTTCGTAGTTTTCGTAGTTTTAACCATTCTTACGCATGTGTCTTTCAGGCAAGGGAGTACACAGTCGCTGTGTCGTAGATTTAAGCTATCTACGAATGTTGTTTAGCGCAAGAGGGTACACGATTGAAATAATAGCTAGTCTATAGAAGCACGCATTGCGCCGCTGTACATCTGTCGATAAAACTGGTCCCTTCTAGCTTACAATTCCCCAAGTGGAGCCCGCCCATCCGACACTCGCATACGAAGGAAGATAGCCACAGCCCAATCCCAAAGCTTGCGAGTGATGACGAAAACGGGCACCTCGGGCTCATTCTCTCGCGTCAGATGCAACTGAAGGAGAAGCGATGACATGCTGACGAAACTGGCGACAGCCACGACGAGAAGTGCAGCTGCGGTTTCACGCTTGATGGTCGCGTGATTCTGGGTAGCATGATAAAGGAAGGTAAGGGTCTGATTTGGAAGAAAGGGGGAGGAGTTAGTTTGACACATTCCGATTATCGAGGGGAATCTATGCAACAAGGGTTGGTTCAGAAAGCTTACAGTGGTAATGGATATCCAGGCGGGTAAAAGACAACGGGGGTCGGACGAAGCTCCGGAGAGGTAGAGGACCCAAGAAGTGATATAAGCAATCAAACCGTTTGTAGTAAGGAGACGAATAACAACAGCTGGTGGGGTATAGTTCAAAAGCCTGGGAAGGTTAGTGGGAAAATCACATGAAGGTCAGGATCCGAGGATGCATACCATCGAGACATCATACAATCAGCAAAAAAGTAGGAAAGATACGCGGATGCACTGCACTGTAATCATAGTTAGATCTTCTCTCCCAATACAATGCTCAGAGAAGAGAGGAGAGATTATCACATACCCACATAATAGCCAAGGCCACCTCGGTTACCCGGAATCGTCTTTCAACATCCCAGTCTTGACTAACACTCCCGACAATCGCCGCCGCCCACCCCTCATGTCCTATGCCTGGTCGAATATGCAGCAGTTCGGCCAGGAAGGTGAAAGCACACCGGAGCCCCCACCACGCGGCGGGCACGGTGCTCAGCGCGCGACAGATCAGTAAAGGCAAATACCATTTCCGATCAACTCCTAGAATGACGGCCACTCGGGGATGAAGGGCAGAAGGGACCGAATGACCAGCATCGTTGATACTAGGAGTGGGGGAGGTGGAGGAGGCCGGGGAGGGCGGAACGACGGTCGAGGGGGCGGAGGAGGGGGCCACGGCTTTATCGTTGGAATCCACTTTTGAGAGTATGGAAGCCAGAGTAGTATAGAAGGAGGAGTTGGGGGTCGTGGGAATGGAATCCGACAGCGAAGCAATCAAGTCAGGTTCAGGATAAGACGACCGGGCATGAGACGTTGAGAAGGATGGAGAAGCAGCATCACGATAAGGAGGAGCCAGCCTTAATACCCCGGCATATGCGGCCGTCACGCAAATATTACCCGAATAAGCGGCAGGCAGATCCGACGAGAAAGAGTTGGTGGTAGTGGTAGGTCCAGAGCTAAATTGTCTCTGATCGGACCCCTAAGCGGTATAGTAGATTCTCTGTTTGGTGCACGGCGAAACTCCACGAAACAATCAGGTAGGCGGTGCTATGTCCGCGGCGGTCGGTAATGCTTGGGAAACGCAACGGAGGGCAAGTCCGAATCAATGAGCACACGCTCCTCCTGTCGTTCGAGAGAGAAGGCCGAGAAAGGACGCTGGGGGAGATGCACGACAGGCGGGAAAGTGCATGGGAAGACTTCAATCCAAGTGAAGCCAAATCAGCCAAAAGGCGAGTCTCGCGGCGGAGAACCACCCGCCACGTGACCCCGGGGCCGCTCGGCGGAATTTCTTTGGCTTCGTTTTCGCGCTTCATCTCTTGCGTCCAGCTCTACCCCGGCCTCTGCGTCTTGCTCTGTCCCGTCTGTCGAGGTTTTCCCTCTGGCCGCCTACTCTCGTCATGGCGTCCTCGCTGTCCAAGGGCCCCGTTTTCTCGGCCATTCGATCCAGCAACACTCCCTTCTTTGCCTTCCACTCCGGTCCGGCCATTGCTACACCATGCCAACGCCGATACCTTTCCCAATCCTCTCAGCGCAGTGCTGGCCTCCGCGGCATGCCTCAGAACATCTCCATGCCATCGCCCGCTCAACCTAGTATGCGAACCCGGGGTAGGGGTATGCCTAGGACGGATCTTCCCCAGGATATCGGACTTTTGCCGGGCACCTTCATCCGGCCGCTTTGGAGAGACATGCCCTCCATCTTCCAGCAACCCTCGGAGCGTTTACATATGGAATGGCTGTGGATCAAGTCGGCTTTTCAGAACTTTGTTGGGTGAGTCCCTGTCCCTTCAGGACCGCCGCTCAATGGCTGCCAACGTCCGAGCTGCTAACAATATACCAGAATCCTCGCCTACTGCAAATGGCTCAACAAGGGCCTTGCACTTAGACTGAGAGAGCGTCGACAAATTGCTGCCGGATACCATCAGAAGATGTACACTGCATTTGCCGCGTAAGTGTTCAGTCCACTCGTCCCACGACATCATCTTCTCCCATACAACTCATTAACAATCCTCGCGAAACATAGCGGCGATACTTCTACCTTGCGCAAGGTGTGTTGCACCGGTCTTGCCAACCAGCTGAGCGCCCGCATCGCTGCTCGTCCCAAGGGCGAGCGTGTCACTTGGAACCTGGACAGTTACATTCGCTCCCCGGGCACCTACTTCACCGGTGTTCGCGTCATGTCGGATCGTGCGACTCAGATCCCCGAACTCCCCAACTCCGGAGTTCGCCAGGTCGTCCTGCGCATCACCAGCCGCCAGTCAAAGGGCACGACCAAAGCATCTCCCAACGGTGCCCCCGCTGACAGCACCGCCGTGGCCAACAACACCAAGCAGCAGGACTGCACCGAATACCTCGTCATCCAGCAGTTCCGCTGGTCCGGTGAGGAAGACCAATGGCGCGTCTGGGGTCACGCTACCCCCACGACCGTGGAAGACCTGGAGAGTCCCTTCTTCGCCCGTGGCATGAGCCTGGCAGACCGCATGGAGGCCATGAAGGAGACGATGACTGGAAAGAAATAAGCCAGTCAACATCCGATCCTGAAACCCAACCCACCATTTGTAACAAGACCTGAGTGCAACCCAAGCCTCCTCTCCACTTAGGGGCCACTCCTTGAACCAGCAAACAAGGGCCGTGTGTGGTTCGCAAGGCCCGCATTGCATTGTATTGATACACAGTGACGAAGCACAGCATAAAAGTGTGTTCATCTGTTAGCTTGGTATCTGCTACTATTACTACTTACTACTACACATCATCTCCCCCTCCCCTCCCCCCAATCCTCTTGCATCTGCCGTTGGCTGCGGAATCATCTTACTGCTTCGCATCCAATTCGATTCTTATCATGTGTTATTGAGAACTACCCGATACCATGCAGTCGATTGATCCTTGCGCGCTTTTGTGTTCGTCGTTTGTTCCTTGTCTTTGACGACAGACGGACTATATCTGGGCTCATAGCATATCATTCTCGCTGCAATTCTGTACTATATCTGATTGGCTATTATCTCACCAATTTGAGTCTTGTAATTATTTACACTTCAATGACTACCTTTTGGGGTTTACAGTTGGGGTTTTAGTGGTTTTTGGAGATGATTAGTTGGGTACTGTTTCGTATCCTGGTATCGAAGTCTTGGAAAAAACAGTAATCACAGCGGCCTACCCATCCCAAGGGAAATACTATGTACACATTGTAGTAATAGCTGGGATTGGCAAGAACAATGGAAATAAATAAAGAACAAGAATGGAGGCGGTTAAATCGTAGCAAAATGGGAAACGTGGTATTCGCGTAAGATTAGGGGCAGCAACAAGAACTGCGAGGTTGGGTCCGTTCAGTAACTTGCGGGTCAAATGTTAGAGACGATATATCTAGTCGTCGTCAAAGATTTGGAAAGTGTTGACTAGGATAGTCTCAATGACTCGGACCTGCCAGCCGGCATCTGCAATGTTGCCGCCAGAATTGGCACCCATGAGGGTGGGTCTGGGGGTTGTTAGTCGGCAAGATAGAGAGGGAAAGACTGTCACGACTTACCCGAAACAGATGGCAATGTTTCCTGCGTTCATCCGATTTTGTGTGTAATGCTCTTGGATTTTGTTGAGATGCTGCAGTGTGTTAATTCACAGGTCTTCAATTAGGGCAGGGCTGAGTTAGTAGACATACCAGTATCAAAGCCCTCAACGTAGCGTAATGAGCATCCGGAAGGTTGTTAACTAGCGCATGGAGTGAATCACGGCGCTGGATGTCATCATCGATGCCTAGATAGGAGTGGTTAGCGCAAAGTCATACAGTCTTGGTTAAGGTTACTTACGGGCCGCATTAATGAAGTCGTTGTAGAAATGTGATGTGAACAGCGGGTCCGGCAGGTCCCGGAAGAACTGCTTCAAAAGCCCAGCGACACTGTTAACATCATGATAAAAGTTCTCTGGGTTGGTAAAATCGACTTGCGATGAATCTGCCGTTCGTTAGTTAGGGCTCATTCCTAGTGACTCGAGAGGCCAACGCACCATTGTCGAACAGCGCCTTCATGTGGCTGATATGAGTGGCACTACCAGAAAGTCGATAAATACCCTCCATGTCCAATCCAAAAAGCTCAATAGCCTGGAAGCATTGGTATACAATCATTGGAACGGCTGTCCCATCCCGGGTATATAGGTCATCCAAAGATACGCCAAACACCGGCTTCAAAGGAGGAAGGTTAGGGCTAGGCTGGAAGCCATTCCCAGTTGGTCCCAGCGGCGTCTTCGCCGGTAGCGCAGGAGCTTGATTCAAGTGATGTTGCTCAGATCTCGATGTGGGATAGGGAGGCTGAAAAGGCGGAGACGAGTATGAATCAGGGTTTTGTGGATATGGCAATGATTCAGTGGCTGGCGGAGAAGCAAGTGCCGGCGCCGGCGCCGGAGCTGGAGCCGGAGCAGACACTGGTGCTGGTGCTGAGGGTTGAGACGATGCCGGAGTAGAAGAAAGGAGGTTTGATTGCGAGAATGATTGAGGCAGGAACATTGACTGGCGCTTATTCTGCGTGGTCGGTTGCGAGGCAGGCACAACGGGCCCGGAAGATGATCCTCCAAGTGTCTGGTATGCAAGACTCAGCTAAGAACATATTGGCATCGGTACATGCAGGACTCACCGGATGACGTTTGTATTGAATTTGGTCTGAAGTCACAGCAGCAGGGTTCCGCTCATGGCTGAGAACGTACTCGTTGAAGTCCTTCTCGTTGTCAATTTGAGAAACGACTTCATACAAGCTCTTTGGAGCAAGAGCAGGGTTGGCCGAGCCATCTTTCAATGGGCTGATGGCTAAACCTTGTCCAAGAAGCAGCTTCTCGTTAAAGGTTGCTACAAAGTGGTTAGCATGGATCATGCAACGAAGTGTGGGCTTCGAACGCACCGAATTTCTGCAACTGCAGTGTGAGACCAGAATCGCATTCCGCAATCAGCTTCTGAATGTTTTTTACCGCCTCAGGTCGCAGGGTCGAAACCAGCTCCTGTCGCGCCGACTGTGCAGCCTGGACCTTGGAAGCATAGTCCGAGTCAGCGTTCTGAACCTTGCGCAGCAGCTCTTCTTCATGCTGCGCAGCCGACTTGTGACCCTTCAAGCCAAACTTTCCACCCTGCTTATCACCAGTCTTGACCCGGTCGTATTGTTCGGCAAGCGATTCGTACTTTGCTTTAGCCTTCTCCGCGGAAGTTTCCGCTTCCAATACCCTCTTCTCCGCACTCAATCCGGTCTGCTTCCATTGCTTACGGCCCTTTTCAATAGTGGACGCGAGTTCGTTGAGATCATCGGCCATCTGCTGCAGAGACACGGAAAACTGAAGTCCGTGGTCCGCCATGCGGTCGTGGAAACGATTGAGTTCATTGTAATTGTGACTGTAAGTACCTTGGCGGTTCTCGTTGCGGTACGCAGAATCGTGAAGGGAACGAGAGAGCTTCCGCAGGCCTTGCGCATGCTCTTCTTCCAGGGATGAGCGTTTCTTGAGAAAAGTAGAGAAATCCTGTAGCCATTGGCGTCATCGATTAGCGTCCGTGTGCTTTCTCTGTTACTTGACAGCGGTGGGGGTGGAACCTGAAACGCACCTTGGCCGAGGAGACACTTTGCTTTAGTCGGGTCAGGAGAGTGGTGACACCGATCTATAAATGAGGGGACCTTCCCATCAGTATGTCATGACCTAACTCATAAACATGCCATAGACATCACGCACATCTGAGTAGACAACTTTGTCCAGACGACCCTTCAATTCTTCCGACATAGGGGCTGGGCCGGGACGGGGCTCTAGAGCTCCGGGGTGGCCGGTAGAGCCGGCACTCGATGGTGGCGCATCGGGGTCATGCGCTGGACTATCGTGTAAAGCGGAGTCTGCCATGGGGGGTTGTGCGGGAAAGGCGTTAAGGCGACTAATGAGCGAGAAGATAGAAGAAGCACAGATGTACTGAAACGGTAAGTTGGAGGGGGAAGGGGTGGGAGTGGGAGTGGGTATATAGTTTGATAGTGGTGGATAGTAAGAAGCTCGGGGGTAATTGCGGAAGCCTACGAACTCCCGACAGCTGGAGAGTTGCTATTCCGGGTAAGGCTGCCGTGGGGGAGGCTGAGGTGGTGTGTGTGTGGCTGAGTCGTCAGTCACTGGTTCCTGATTGCGTTTTGTTCCTTACCGTAGGCTACTACTTACTGCATTGATCTACTCCCTAACTAGTTACTACTTCCTTGATTGATAATTTTGTCACTTACATCATTATTTCCATCATAATTCTGATGAATAATAACTTATCTCCGTAACTATTGGATTTAACTATTGAAATTAAATGACTCTTCAATATTTTTATGCAGAATCAATATGCACCTACGTCACATGTCTGGAATGTCAGATACCGATGATCTGTTCTAGATAATACTTGGTATAATTTGCGTATCCAGAGTGGATCATGGGATGTACCATGGGTACTTCAATAAGCTTACATTGATCAAAACTAAATTGCTGGATTGGATTGAAAGATGCTAACTCGTTCCGTCATCCAGTTACTATCTTTATAGTTACTAGTTAATTGGTGACTTCAAAACCAGGCAGCCACCCAGCTGACTCAGCTGCCATCAACCGCCGAGATTCGCGAGAGATTTCCTCCGTCACCCACCAAAACCCACCCAAAGTTTTCTGCCGATTTCCGGCACCTGCACGCTGGTTTCCTATCTGATTGCGCTCATCATTTTGCATGTGTTAACGGGTCCCGCGGTTCCAAGACCGTCGGATGTTTCTTGATTTATACTGATGGATCTGGAGTTCCGGGGTGTCCTCGCACCGACTGGGTTGGCGACGCATGCCAATCTGATAACTCCCCCGGCCTCCTCTAGCGACCTTCGGAGCACCCCGAGGCTGCCCCGGCCGGTGACTGGCTTCGACTTCGCCTCCAAAAATTTAGACTCTTGCGGCATGGAGAAGATCCCCGCCATCACGGGCAAGCGGAGGGGTGGCTGTAGAAAGGCCTGTAATGAGTGTAAACAGCAAAAGGTAAGCTAATCTCGATCTCCGGCCTGTCGGCATACTTTCTCCCATTGTGTCTCGGATGAGAGGATCTATGCATATCACTATTGATGCTTAGCTTCCTTCCTCCACTCGCCCCATCTTATCTCATCTATACGACTGGCTGAACATGGACCTTGTCGATTTCACAGCTTCGATGCGATATTGTGCAGACTCCGGCGGACGCTTGTTCGCGCTGCCGCCGGCTTCAGATAGAATGCAAAGTCGAGCCCACTTTTAAACGCATCTCGAAACGGAGGTAGCTTCTCACCTTCGATCCCCTCTCCCTATTGGACCTCATGATTCCTGACCAGTCATATTTGCAGGCGTAATGCTGAGATGGAACGGGAGATCGCAGAGCTCCGGCGGCGGCTTGCTACTGGTGATCAGTCGCAGTCTGTAGAAGCCAATGGCAGCGACGAGCTCTCCCAGTGTTCCGAGGATGTATTCTGTCCTCCTGATGCGGCAGTTGCGAGCAGGGCGCGGCCGCTGTCGGCGCCGCTGGAGCCTCAGCCTATGGCTACCCCTTTGACCATGCACAGAGATGGGTCTATTCTTTCCCAAGATGATAATCCATGGAGGCTGGAAGATGTCTCACTGTCCAGGACAAGGGTTGCCCGTCTATTTGAACAGTAATATACCTGCTCTACCTATTTATGCTACTGTAGCTTACAGGCGACCAGGTTCTTTAAGTACTATCATCCGTTTCTTCCCTTGTTGAATCCGCAGAAGCCTCCGGATGAGTACTTGCGCCGTTGTCCTTTGCAAGCCTGGTCTATCATCTGCGTCGCTAGCCGACGAGCGCCCTCGGAGCCGGGCCTCCTGAGCGCACTCTCGGGGCCTTTCAGCAGACTGCTTTGGTCTACCATTACCGGTGTTCCCCAAGACTACCGTGTGGTCAAGGCTCTTTGTCTTCTCTGCACCTGGCCATTGCCTACTACCAGTCAAAGGACTGATGCTACCTTTATGCTTAGCGGGTTGATGATGCAGATTTCCATGCAACTTGGATTGCACCGCCCAGTTCAGGCGGAGGAGTTCACCACTTTCCGGATGGAGGTCCAAGGCGAGGCCGTCAAGGATCGTCTGCAGACGTGGGTCATTTGTAACATTGTGGCTCAGAAGTAAGTCTGCCTACCCTTATTGCTAGCGTCTGCTAACTGTAATAGCGTCGCCACCGGATACGGACAACCACCGTCAACCATCTACGACTGGGCACTCGAGCCCGCATCGCTTCGAGATGCAGACTACCAGCCTTCTGAAGACCTGAAGACTCGACTGCGTATTGAGAAGTTCTGCGACCGTGTAACCAAAGCACTATACAGCAGCAAGCCTGACCCGGTGGAGTTCATTAGCTCAGAGAAATTGCTGATTGTGCAGCTTCTGGAGAATGAGCTTCGGGACATGGAGGTTGAATTTGGCCGCGATATTTCCAGTGAGTTGTCCGGGTGCTTTGATATTGTTTGGCGGATACTAACTTGCTCCACAGACATTAATATGATCCATCTACGAGCAGCTGAGCTGCATCTACGATACTTTGTATTCCTAGGCTCTAGCGCACGAAGTGATGATTTGACGAAATTATTCATCGCAACAACGTCATTCCTCGGTCGTGTGCTCGATCTGGAAACCCTACCTGGCGAGCTTATCGGGCACGCCACCAACTACATTCTGCAGATGATTGTGTCCGCCGCATTTGCCCTCATGAAGCTGCTGAAGAGTGACTTCCGACGTCACATCGACTTCGAACATGGGAAGTTGTTGTTTAATGGAGCCATCTCGGCCATTAGGAGAATTAGTGTCATGGACCACGACCGTCCAGTGCGACTGGCAGACATTCTGGCGCAGATGTGGAATGCGGGCAGCCCCGAGGGCCCGGCGGGAGAGGACGCCCTGCAGCTGAAGGTGCGCTGCCGGATGAGCATGAGTCATGTCTATGACACTGTCTGGCGTT
The DNA here is from genome assembly GCF_003184755.1 of Aspergillus piperis CBS 112811. NCBI lineage: Eukaryota > Fungi > Ascomycota > Eurotiomycetes > Eurotiales > Aspergillaceae > Aspergillus > Aspergillus piperis. Next base: position 1,336,962 of record NW_020291598.1, on the reverse strand, counting down.
GGCGGCAGCGATTCCGCCCAATGAAGAGCATTGAGGACCCGCAAGGTATGTCCATCATAGTCACGATGAGGATCGTATCCACTAACCTGGGATAGCTACCATGGCGAACCCTAGTCTTCCCGCGACGGCCGGCCCCATGACCCGGCAGCAGCAGGAAGAGGCGCTGGCGGACCCAGGGTTGATCTACCCCCCGAACTTCGATCAAGGGGCCTTCATCAGTGAGGCCGGATTTTCGGAGGTGTTCGATTCGCTCAACTGGGTGTTTGATGGAATCCCGGACACATTTGTTGCGCCCCCGGTCATGTAGGACCAGATCGCGCATTGCATTTCAGGCGTCGGTGGGAGTTTCTGTTTCATGCGAATTGACAGCAGTGTACTCACAAAAACCAAAAATCGGGGATAGGATGGACGATGAGGAGAGGAAAAAGGAGGAGGGGCATTTAGATTTCTGTGGATACCTTGTACGCTGTTCTGTACATATGTTCATGCTTATGACGTTCCCACTAGATACCATTGAGAATTGATAGCGTTGAAATTAGCTAGACGGGATGGTATCTATTAGAGATGACGGATCGGAGTACTACTGTAGCAGTATTTGTGTCACCCAGTGAGTACTATTAGACAGGTCACAACTTGGGGGACAGTCTCTCCACAGAGGCCTTGTTCTTATCTTCAAGGCTTCATACAATCCTGACAGGCCGATAGAGACAAAAGTTGACTATAGTTCAGAAAACATCATTGCAGAGCTAAACTACCATGGCTATAGTTTATTTCAGATCACAAAATTTGACTTTGCCAGATCGGCACTATGTAATGATGACAATGATGGTGGTTGACAAGTAGATAGATAGTTTAGTTAGTACTACTTACTGTCGGGATAGGCCCGACCCGATCCAGGGTAGTACTTACTTACAGTATAAGCACTACTTATCGATGTCACCATAACCATCATCACGAGACCAAATCCCAAAGTACCATACAGTAGTAGTACTAGTAGTCCTTCCTTCCCAGGAAAAATAATGATCAGGGATAAGAAAAAATAAATGTAAAATAATACCCTCATGCCACGCGACAAATCGGGTGATGAAAACCCCCCCAGGGCTTGCATTGCAGATGCCGCCCAGAATTAGGCGCGACCTTCAGGACGGACTGCTATTCGATCGGAAGGGCGACCGGGAACAAGGGCGCTTCATCCTACTGTAAGTAGGATGCATCTGTAGGTAGTGTATCTAGGCTGGCTGGGGTGATTCTTTCTATTTCTAATAATAGAAATTTTTTACTGCTGTACTTACTACTGTACGGAGTACTCCGTACTTTAGTTTAGTTACTGTCTGTGCTTGGGTTGGTCGGTTGGTTGGTGGTGGTGGTGGTGATGGTGGTGGTGATGGTGGCGGTCAGACGTTTAACTAGTTGGGGATAGAGAAGGTGATGGGATGGGATGGAATATGGTCCGTGGGTTAGGGAGTTAAACAGTAGACGATTGGATCCCGGATCCAGAGTCATGAAATGCGCGGTTGGTAGTTATCTACCTACTACTACTTACTATAGTTGGTTCTTTCCCCCTGAACCAGCAGGTCTGCAAGCGCCGTCCCTTGGCTCCCAGCGGTCGATCACCCAACCCTCTCTCTCTCTCTCTCTCTCTCTCTCTCTCTCTCTCTCTCTTTGCCTTCCTTCCCTGGGAGATCTATTCTCTGGTTTTCTCGCTGGGATGGAGGGGGGGAAGATCGAGATAAATGGTTGGTGATGATTATAATTAGTATATCTATTTATTTAGTTAGTTAGTAGTTATATAGTAGAATAGAAATCAGGGATTGGTTGAGATGGAGTTGATTGGTGGCAGGTCAAAGATTCTCCCAGCCATCAGTTACTCTCTCTCTCTCTCCATCTTCTCTACTACTAAGTACTCAGTTACTAGTAGTCAGTCAAGACTAACTAACTAGTTAACTAAAGATTGTAAGTTGAGCAGCAGCAGCAACAACACTAACTAAGGGAGACCGACCAAGACAGACTCGACCCCATCCATTATTTCCCTTTCTTTGGCTTCAATCCCATGATTGGTGACAGTCCGTGATACCTGTCCAGTGGCTATCTTTTCAGCAAGGTGAGCTATCCAGTCAGTCAGTAACTACTACCATCATTATTGTCGTTGTTTCTATTGCTGGTCTTCTTCTTGTTCTTGTTCCCTTCATCCATCCATCCATCCATCCCCCAACCAAGAGATTATTCTCCACCAAAAGCCGAACTGGAACTGATTGATCCATTTCCATTCAACTCTTGCCTCCCCCTCCCTCCCTCTTAATCTTGCTACTCTCTGTCTCTCTGTCTGTCTGTCTTGTCTGTCTTCTGTCTTCCTCCTCTTCTTCTCTCTCCCTTCCCTACTCTTTTCCCTTATCCACTCCACTAGACTAACTAACTAACTAAAACTAACCAACTAAACTCACCTTCTTCCTCTCCTCCCTTAAACTTCCCTCTCCCTCTCTCTCTCCCCCTCCCCCAAATCCACCTTCCATTGTCTTTTCCTCTTGTCTGTCTGTGTGATTGATTCAGTGCTGCGTGCAGTCTACCCATTTTATTTTCTTTATCTCTCTATTTTCTCATTATACTTTTTGTCGTTCTTGACTCCCTCCTCCTGCTCCGTCAGCACGGTTCGAGGTTATCATTCGTGTCGATATTCATCCGTGTCTATCTCCGCCTGGGTTACGAATTCTCCTGACCGGTTCAACCATTAGCCTTGCCCTTTCGCAGATACCCGCTTTCGAGTTGTCCCTCTTGTCTCTCCGCCCGTCAAGCCACTATTCAGTAAACACTCGATCATAACCACCACCACCACCACCCCCGTCGCTTTAAGCTCCCCTGCGATAAAGTCAATCCTCTTTTCGTCCCTCTCGACCTCGTCGCTACTACTGTACCTATATATTATCGAGGGCCATTCTCCCATCCCTCCTCCCAATTCGACGTGACCATGGCTACTGGTCCAGCTACTCAATCCCTCAAGGTCAGCATCATCCACCTGCGTGTCCGTCTGTCAGACTGCGGCTAACGGTGCGCTGGTGTACAGTGTGTGGTGACGGGTGATGGTGCGGTAGGAAAAGTACGTCGCTCCCCTTTCAACCAGCTCGACCTCTCTCTCCCCTCCTCCTCCTCCTCCTCCCTCCCCCCTCTCGATTATTCCTACATCGGTCGATTTCGTTATCGCTGTTGCTAATCGATCAATAGACATGTCTCCTGATTTCGTACACGACCAACGCTTTCCCCGGCGAATATATCCCTACCGTGTCCGTACCCCCCCCCTTTGGTCCCTGAATACTCCTCGTCTGTCTGCGAACCTCGTGTGTTGACCGGATGCCCCCCCAGATTTGACAACTACACCGCTAGTGTGATGGTAGATGGCCGACCGATTAGCTTGGGACTTTGGGATACTGCTGGACAGGAAGATTACGACCGTCTTCGCCCATTGTCCTACCCGCAAACCGACGTCTTCCTGATCTGCTTCTCCATCGTTAGCCCGCCGTCCTTCGACAACGTTAAAGCCAAGGTGCTTCCTTCACCTTCCCTGCCGATCGGAGGCCCGCTTACTGACCCTGACGGATGTAGTGGTTCCCGGAGATTGAACACCATGCCCCCAACGTCCCCATCATCCTGGTCGGCACCAAGCTCGATCTGCGAGACGACCGTGGTACCATAGATGCGCTCCGACAGCGAAAGATGGAGCCCGTCTCCTACGAACAAGCTCTGGCTGTGGCCAAGGAAATCCGGGCACACAAGTACCTCGAATGTTCGGCCCTGACGCAGCGCAACCTGAAGAGTGTATTCGACGAGGCGATTCGGTATGTTCGACCGAAGCTATTTGCTACTGGAACGGAGGAACTAACCCTCGCATAGCGCTGTCCTCAATCCCCGGCCGGCGGCCAAACCGAAGAACAAGAAATGCGTGATTCTGTAGATTTGTCCCCAAGGACATGTTCGACTTCCCAATAATATAAACAACTAATACGGCGTCTGGGTTACGGGGCCTGTGCCGGCCCCATCTTGATGATCTTCTTCTCCTTTTGCCTTGTGTGCCCCGTTCCTCGTCCATTTTTGGTGCCATGATCCTGATGTTGTTCTCTATTTTCTTCGGGTTCAGGATAACCTTGCCTCTCTCTCTCACACACACATTGTCCCCCTCCTCGCCTCCCTTTAATGCAGTATAAAGATGTAACATGCCATACAATACCACTCAATGAACGTGACTTACGGGTTTCTGGGATTGCAGATCTTATCTTACTTCCACAGTTGGTCCCTGGCTACTACATGAAATCTCCGATTGTAGGGTAATCATCCAGATCTATGTTATATTCCGTGCCTGACTTCTTCACCATCATCATCCAAAACATGCACATCAGAAACAGGAAGAGAAACGGAAGAGGATATCTCTTAAGCAAACAAGCCAAATCACAAGATACTTTTTAAATCAATCCAATGTGTTCAAAAGACAACACCAGTACCAATCATCCCGCTATGTCTAAGCCATCCGGGGCCTCCGACTAGGATGAATATGAGCATAATCATCCACACCCGTCTCCTCGGCCTTCTCTAACCGCTGCTTCTCCTTCTGGATTTCCTTGGCGTTGCGCTGTCTCTCCTCGAACAGCTTCTTGTTCTTGGCTTCGATCTTCTCCTTCCGGTCCTTGGAGTTGCCGCCGCCGCCGGCACTACATAGTGAATATGTCAATTTGCTGTAGGGGAATAATAGTGGGTATGATGGGTATGGGTATGGGTATGACTCACGTCAACTCAACATTGATCCGTCGCGGCGGGTACTTTCCATCGTTGAACATGGAGTGATGGTACAGCTTCAGACAAGTCTTCATGCGGTCGTAGTTGTCGAACTCGATGAAGCCGAAGCCGCGGCACTTGGTCGGCTTGTCGACTTGGGTGGCTACGCGAACGGAAACGGGCGTGATCTTTTCGAAGTGCTTGGTGAGGGACTCTTTGTCGGCGGAGTAGGGGAGGTTTCCTAATAGGAATTGATGTTAGCACCATTCCCGTACGACGGGGAAAGTATGTTGAATAAGGGAAGTGTGATAATCACATACCGACGAAGCAGATAAACCGCGCATTCTTCTTGTTCTGACCTTCCTGCTCAGCAGGCTCTTCGGTCTCTCCGTTGGTGGGCTGCGCCTCGGTATTCGTTTCTTCCTGCTTCTTCTTCTCCTTCTTGGATTTTTTGTCCTTCTTGTCCTTCTTTTCCTTCTTCTCTTCCTTGGTCACCTCGGGCTCAGCCTCAGCCTCGTGCTCTTTCTCGGCGGGTGTCTCGTCGACGTCCATGGCTTCGGGCTCGGACTCGGACTTCTTCTCTTTCTTTTCCTTCTTCTCTTTCTTCTCCTTTTTCTCCTTCTTGTCTTTCTTCTCCTTCTTATCCTTCTTCTTCTCCTCCTTCTCCTCCTTCTCAACAACAGGAACCTCCTCAACAACCTCCTCCTCCACCTTGCGCTCCTTCTTCTTCTCCTTCTTCTCCTTCTTTTCCTTCTTCTCCTTCTTGTCTTCGCGCTTGGCCTTCTTCACTTCGGGGGAGGTAGCCTCCTCGGCGAGCTTGCGCTTCTTGTCACTTGCACCCATTGTGAATTAGGGTATCGAATTAGGGGGAATATATATATAAGTAGTGAAGAATTGTATGGAATAAAGGTGTGGGAAAGAGATCGCAAGAATAGTAGATTGATCGGCGGCATTGGAAATTTCCTTTTTTTGCCGGGCGGAAATGCGGAGCGGTGAGTGGGGGTTGGACGAGATGGGATGGTTTGGGTTTGGTGCCTGGTTGGGAGGAGGAGGTAGTTGGTGCCTGAGGCAGAGAGGGGATGGTATGGGTAGGGTGATTGTTATTCACCTGTTGGTGGTGGGGCTTATTGATGGTTGATAAGATTGATAAGTGCATTGCATTGTTCTATTCATTTGATGGATTTTGTTTTTGTTTATTCATTGGTTTGTTTTATGCTATTCAGGTTTGTTTTGCTTGTTGATTCACTGGACTATAGGGTATATAAGTAAGTAGTATTCGGCTTTTCTGCCCTCTACTTCTTACCTTCTTACTACGTCTCTATACTACTTAAGTTGAAGGAAGCAGACAGACTTACTGGGACTTACCACTAGTAGTTATCTACTATGTACTTACTAGCAATAAGCCTAAGATAAGCTAATCTCATACATCATCTACAAACAATATCCGATATAAGAATATTATCTCGAAACCGTGATAAAATCACTAACCCTACATACTTGTCTTGGATGATAGATTCTCCAGAGTGATGCAACAACTACATTTCTACAGAGCTACTCAAAATGCAATAGTCATGGAATAATGCGATTCTAAAAGTACCTCTTCGGCAGTGGAGAGAAATACCAGTCGAACCCTTATAACTTGATCATCTTCTCTTTATAGTTCTATTCAATAGGTACTACAAACCTACAATAAAATAGACAGGAGGTACTCATGAATACTACAAGTACCGTGTGCTTGGAAGCAGTTTGTCATGTACTGCACCAGTCGCAGCTGATTTACAGAAACCATCCCACATTGTGGGTTTGTCTCGTCATTTATATCCTTAATTAGATAATCCAGATAGATGGATCGAGATGCAGATTCGTGGGAGCGCATCTTACCAACCTAACTGCATTGTCTAAAAGCGTACACTTTATACTGCAATATCTTGTGGAATCGAGTATACCATAGTCCAATAAGCAGCACAATTGAAACTTTCACAAGTTATACTCTCAAAAACTATGTAACTAAATCAAAGACCTATCACTGAAAGATTTCTTACCCAATGAAGGTGCTTCTACCAGACCATGGTATAATCGTGCGGATGTACCACATATGGACCATTAAGCAAATGCCTACCAAGACACGCAACAAATACAGGATGCACCAGAATTGACCCAAGAAAAGAAGAAGAAGAAGTGGACAACTATTGTCCAAAGCATCTGATAGCAAGAGGTGCAGGCTTCGTGGCGTTAGGTTGTTCTATGTACCTACCTCGTTCTGCTCATGGCACGATGGTACAGACGCCATATGCGATGGCTTGGGGACTGAGGTCCTATTCGTTGTAGATATATGACAATAGAGGCTTTCATCAATGCAGGTATGGCTTTATATCTTTGGTATTATCAGCCAGGCATATATGGATTTGGAGCATGTGTCGACTCGGGTTCTTATTATGATGAACAATTATTGTACTATGTGGCTGGACCCAGGTTCTGCAAACTTAAGGACTGACATATGTGTCTTTGAATAAGATACAGAGCAGAGAGATATGCCCTTGGTATACATTTGGAGTATACCGTGGCACGTTCGTCCGTGATATTACTTAGGATCGCGACATGCATACGGACTATAGCCGTCTCTAGTTCGAGAACAAACATCTCTTCGCATGGTATCATATTATGTGTCATAATAGGCTACCTGTGCCTGAAGAGTTGCAGACATTACTGCGATTGTTTGAGCCCGACTGAACTGATGGCCCGTGAACATGGCCATATTTCAAACCATCACCATATACTTTCTCACGTGGTCCACGTATTTTGGGGGCCCACTCGGGTCCAGCTAGAACACTCAAGAGTAAGTTCTCTATCTTATAAGATTTAGTGTATCTGTGTGGTACTGTACTGGGTCCTGTGATAACATACTGTTATGTCGTTGATAGATATTGATATTATCTAAGTTTAATATGATGCAAGAATATACGGATATCGAACAATATGCAGACTCAATTTTAGGAATTCGACTTGCGCGTCAGCATGTGAACCACATTCCGCGCTTGATTTACGTCCGTATCTATCCCGATTAGGGCGGTATTGGCGATGAACTTTGACGAGGCAAAAAAAGACTGTAAAAAGTATAAAAACATACAACAGAAGGGATTCGCTGGTGGTCACCCACCCAACTACTAACCTCCCGGCGTGTGGCTTAAGTACGGCTGAGCGGACGGGAAGCCCTGTTTTCCACACCCTGTGGTCGTATGTGCTTATTTTATTGTTGAAGGCCCTTATATACTGTGTCCTAAAATATGAGACGCCCTATAAGATGCCGGTTTGGTCGCTCTGGAGGGCGTTTATAGGTATGACGCTGTCATCGTACATCCCATTGGGTTGGCTATGCCCCTGAATGGCTTCTAGACTAAAAGATCATATGGAGGGGTTGCCTTGCCTATACTGTATCTGTACTGTGAGTTTCCATCATTTCATGACGGCAGCTACCCATGGTCGTTCTGCTCCGTGATGTCTCTGAATCTCTTACTCACTGCTGATGAAGAAAGAATGTCGGCGAACACCGAACGCTCTAATGCGTTCCACAAGAGATCAATCCTCGGGTCCAGTTGGCTAGGGTTTATTAGTGCTTTGCTGAAAGTTACTTTTTCTTAGAGGGTCTACAAAAGCATCGAATTGACTAAACTAGTGCTAACCACTATAGAAGCAGCCGCAGAACTGGATTGCGAATGCCATGATCAAATACTATGTCAATGAAGCGGCAAGTGTCTCCGAACTTAGCTTTCTATATGAAACACATGGGCCGGCAAGGGTTATGGTAAACGCTGGTAACGCAGCAGCAGGATTATATTCAAAGATTATTCACGGAGCAGTCCTACTACCCTACGCGTTGGAAGCAGCTGTTAGGAACTGAGATCCTGGCTAACGATAACCTATTCAGGCCTGATTTCATCCGCTATTACATTGAGGTCACTCTGACTCACAGGCAGTAGAAGGACTCAGTGCCCCAGACCTCAGACAATGGACACAATGGTTGTCAACATTGATTCAGGAGGATGCCACAGACATCAATATCAGGGTGTCTAATCGACTTCGTTCTTGCTACTGCTGTGTGGCATAAGGTCCGCCATAATGACGCTTTGGACTTTGTCAGGATAGAGTCCTTTAACCCTATTATAATGAAGCTAGACATCAAGATATCTCGACATAGAAAGCTCGGAGACCTCGGACAATGAGGACTCTTAAACTGGAAAGCTAACAAATTCCAGTGTTGTACTCCAATCGACCTTTTTCTTCTTCATCTATGAACTTCAGGCGGTTTCTGCCCTTTGAGGTTCTTTGAATGGCAAAATGGTCATGAATTGGACTTGATATGTATGCGCGTTGCCTACCACATGGTAGCAGTTGCAAGTACTGCGTTTATTAACATAGTGTGGCTATCATTAGCCATAGTTTAATGGGTTATGAAGATAAGAGGCGAGTAGAATCAGGAAATACACAGTTACTGATGTATTAGCGACTCCGAGTTTGCTATTGCTCGTAATACCGACATGATTGTCCATAGCATTATACGCCTACGCATGGTGTACAAGGTCCGCGAGAAGCCAGCTGATCTTTTCACCGTCTTTCACCTCTCTATAGACGCGGATCTCCCTCACTTCATGCAGATATGAGTAAGTACCATACCACATCTATAACGGGTATAAACTAACAATCTAGCCATGCTCGATTCCGCCCTCAGACAAGCAGGTTGAGGGGCTGCCACGATTTGGGGTATTCTATACAGATAGTTACTGTTGGGATGGTCTATACCTTGGAAATAACATAAGGGTATGTTCAGCTAAGAAAAATATTGCCTATGAATTTACTAATATGAACTTATACTTCAAATAGTGAGTATCGAACAATTTAGATGGGATACGGACGAGTCGGTTGAAACTGTCTCAACAATTAATAAGATCACTTGCAACTGAGATCATGAGTTCTTTTGGTGTCTGTATCTCCAATCATGGCATCTTACCTCTAATATCTTAACTTTGCCGGTTCTAACGTTTCTGCGTCTTAAACTTTGTTTTACACCGCCACGTTCTATCAATCTGCATTTCAGAAAATCGAAAAGGATTATAATTCCGCCTTCCCATACCAGGAGTAGATGGATGTCTCCTTGTGCTGTACTTGTTCTGTTTGTACTTAGGATAAGGTGATTGCCGGGATTGTCTTTGTCGAACCCGGCAGGTCAATCTTCGCTGGCATGTTGAACCACTCTTTGTATCAAAGGCCTCCCAGATATTCTGTCAATGTTAATACTGAAAGACATTGAACGAATCTTAGTTTGCTTCAAGTACATTCATGTCCACGGCTGGTTATAAGAACAAAGCCCTAACAGGCTGGATTGCTTAATAGTATGCATGTGTTCTCACAAAGAGATGACTGGATGTTTCCCATTCTATGTATTTCAAGAAAGAAATGTCTGCATTTAACCTCTAGCAGTGTCTGATGCATCATTCACTGTAACAAGACCAGGTAATTCCCGTCCAGAAGCTTTCACCTGCACGCCACAACATCCTTAACAACCTCTTCGACAACTTTCCTTCAGAGCATAAATACAATAAATGGCCTGCTCTCGTGTTTTTCTACTATCATTACTGCCACATCTGCACCAGCGTCGACGTACATACAACTCAAACCCTCTCCACCAGTATACCGTGCCATTTGTGACACTAAATCATGGATTTCTGTTTCCAGCCAGCACGAGAGCATTCTGGACCTTTTGTTTACGCAAAAGGAGAGGCCCCAGTTGAAAAGCTCCTGCCCGAGCTCTGGTGGGAAGTGATCATCTATCTTACGAAGAAAGAATTGCTAACTCTTCAGCTGATCTTCAAAGAGGTGGAGAGGAGAATATTCCCCCTCTTTTTCAGACTCATGCTGCCGCGTCTACCGAGGCTATACACGAACTTATCTCGCGAGAACATTCAGTATAACCACACGATTGCCTCAAACCCTGACCTCTGCCAAATCCCACGAACCATGCGAGTCGCCTATCCATGGCGTGGTAGCTGCCTTGGTGAACAATTCAACGCCGACAGCCATTTCATGCAACTTTGCTCGAAGTTACCAGAGATCCATACCCTAATCAACGACCTCAAGTACTCCTTCACAAATTGTCGCAGCTTTGAGATCCACCTAGACGTATCATTAGTCCAGTTACAGGCCGAGAGCGAATATATCAACATCTTGCTCAAAATGCTTGCCGAAGCTGACATTAATCCGGAGCAGCTTACCTTCTTCGTCCCGTCAGAAGATAAATGTCACATTCGCTGGGGTACAGACCCATTCTTCCCTCAAATTATAGAGCCTCACAACATGATCCGCAGCTGGACAAACCTTCACACCTTGAAAATCGTCGACTTCTACGCCGGAGCCTGTTATGACTCTGTAGGATCTGCTGTCTGTCAGATCCTTAAAAAGGCGCCGTGTCTGGAGCGCCTCATCCACGAATCTTTCGAATGCCCTAGACAGAATGGGAGTGTCCTGTTACATCTCAGCAAGGCCGGTCCCTTCCCTCGACTCAAACATCTAGAGTTTCATTCTGCTGCAGTCTATTCAGAGAACGTTCTCGGATTTTTGAGAGTCAACGGCCAGTACCTGGTCTCAGTGGGCTTCTTCCACTGTTGGAGCAATAGTCTAGAGAGCTGGGAGGCCTTGCTTTCGCCCATGAAAGTCTATATGCCCAGGTTGAACTCGTTCACCCTCGACAAAGGGATGGTGGGAATGTCTAGTGGTGACTTTCTGATCCGGTCTTACAACTATACATATGAAGGCCCAAATATCGGTGATATACTCGGGAAACTGAGGTTTGGTGAAGGTGGAGTGTATCTTTAGTAGGTCTACTGGTTCTGGAGGTGAGATGAGCATATTGGGAGACTAATATGCTCATATAATGTATGGTATATGTGTTAGGAATAGTCATGTTGGAGCGAAATTATATACCACCGTCATAAGAAAGCTAATGAATAGTAATATAACTTATTCAGAAGGATCCGCTCCTGTTCTTTTATAGTAATTATATGAATCTGAAGATAACTAAATAGTGTGAATGAAGCAGTAACGACAAACTCAAGACATTCGGAGGCCACCGACACACACCTTCTGCCTCAATATCCCGTCTGATAGTGGTACAGGTAACTTAATACGGCAATGACTCCTACAAGCAATAAGAGGCTTCAGGGTTGAGTTACCTACCTACAGAATATAAGAATATTGACATGATGGGTTGGTTTTATTGACGACGCATTAATCATACCTTAGAACAACAATATAAGATTGCTGCGGGCCATGTTGGGCTCAACTGGGGGTACTAATGATAGACAGGCATAAAGAAACCAAATTAGTTCCCTGCCTAGAACTAATTCAATGTAGCGGAGTGCCTGCGAGTCTTGATGCTAAGATAAAGATCTAGTTCTCTCTGTTGATAATGGATGCCAGCTCTTTCCTGAAGTATAATACCGTTTGGATCACGGTAATAACAGCCCTACTACACGCAGTCCTTCTTTCTATGGCTTAACTGCTGTCTTTGATTTATATAAAGTACCCTCATCATCCTTTGTCATCATAATCTTTTACTGATTATTCTCCATCAAAAATCCCCGGGACTCCAGCCTATTATATTACTTTATTTTGACCTTGAAGGTTGTTAGGTCTCATAGTCTTTTGCATCAAAAATCATCAGTGTATATCACTTTTGTCTTCTATGAACAACTCCCAGGTTTATACATGAGCAAATAAACGATGCCAGCCCGTTTGTAACGCCATATTATATTACTCCACCCCTAAAAGACCAAGATCTTAACCTTCTTCTCTGCTGCGCCATACCGCTCCCGGAACTCTGGCCGTGTGAGAAGCTGCAACAACGGGAGGTGCGTTTCCTTCATGTCGAAGATGCCTCGTTGCTTCTGATCCACGTAGGATCCGTCAATGACGATGCGCTCGAGTTCACCCAGTTTCAGGGAGCCTGTAACGATTAGACCTGCTTCAGATATTCATAGTTCGGCTGCAACATACCTGCTTCAATAAGGTCCGAGATACGAGCAGGGGTACCGGCTCCAATGCCCGTGCTATTCATCATTAGCGATGGTCATAAATCATTGAAGTAATACATACCGTGCCCGCTCCAGGAACTGCTTGGCCTCCTCCAGCTTAATGTGCTTGGCGAACAACTTTCCGACAATAGCCTCTTTAGTCTGGAACGAACGGAGAGCACTTCAGAAATGTTAGCACCGCATATCATTTCTCACTATCAGTCTCCATGACTTACCGAACAACGTCGGCAGCTCTGAGCGCAGCACCAGAAATAACCAGAGTGTGCGGGGTACCCTTCTCCTCCGATGCCTTCGCAAGGTCAGCCCCCTTGTTCGGGCTGAACGCCTTCAGGAACGCAGGAAGCTGCTCCAGAGATCGGGTTTGTTCGAACGACGACGTATCCAGGAACGCGGAATCTATCCCCATCAGTATTCCAATCTCCACTACCAGCAAAACCCAACTTACCCGGCACAGACAGATCATTAAGTTCAACCGCACTCAGCTCCTTGTTATGGCGTTTGGCCTTCTGTAGGAAGTGATCGGCCAACAGCCGGCCGTCCATCTTTCCAATCGCTTCATCGATGCCACCCTTTGTCTCCGTCACCTTGGTATCGGCAGGCTCCTTCTTAGCGGGCTTCTCACCCGACTTGCCCTTGTCGTCCTTCTTTCCCTTGCCCTTGCCCTTGCCTTTCCGGTCATTGAAGTTCTTGCCGCCCTTATGCTTCTTGTTCGGGCCTTCGCTGGTGCTGCCAGTCGGCTTTGCGTCGTTCGGCTTGGAGTCTTCGGCCTGGCGCTTGCGCTTCTTGTCCACCTTGGCGGCGAGGGCGGACGGCTTGGGAGTTCCGTCAGACATAATTTGCGATCGCTGGACAGTGTTTTAGAGATACAGCCGAGTCGTATTCGTCAATGGCACAGGATTAGCCGTGACAAGCGTATGATGTCGCTGGCTGTGCAACTTTTTCTCTCCTTATCGATAAGAAGCAGCACCAATCAGTGGGTCTAACTGGGATTGGTTGACCGCCTTCCCTTCTGTCCGCTGCTGCTCTTCTCCGAGACGCGCTCCAGTTATCACTACAGCCATACAACCCCTCTTCATCTATCGCCGATTTTGGCTTCTATTATCATGAACAGCTGGCATTATTACTGAGCGTCGATAACTGCTACACTATAGTTTATTTGATGCGATAAGTTCGCATGCCCGCTAGCCAATGGCGACCACACCCAAGCCGCGTCGCCGGTCACCCCGAGTGTCTGATGGCTCGGAAGCATTGACTCCAGTAGGAGACACCACACTCACAGGGGTAAGCTGCTTTCTTTGTATTATATCATCTTGTACCTACTAACCAGATCCAGTTGCAACGTCTCCCCGCTCACACAAAATACCCCCTCACTCCCAGCCGATTCGCATCCACCACCCCCTCCGCGAACCGATACACCCCGCGAAACAGGGGCGCCGGCGCGCCGTCCACGCCGTATCGAGTGCAGGCGCTGCAACGACGCGCCGCGAACACGCCCGGACGCGATCGTAGACGAAGCGGGCGGATCCAGCGCGAGACGACATTCGATATCCTCCGCAACCTGGGGAAAGCCCTTGCCCCGACCACCCAGCCTATACAATCTTCGCCGCAGGAGCAAGTAGAGTCTTCGCCAGAGCCAGAACCGGAGAGAGATGAAATCGAAGACTTGGATAATGAGCCCGAAATTGAGCGCCCTCGTTTGTCGCTGCCGCTCGATGAGGTGGAGGAGGTAGATGAGGAGCCGGAGATGCACCCACCCCGGCTGTCGTTGGCGTTTGAGGAGGAAGATATTACGGTCGAGTATCCTCGACGGGCTATGAGTGAGCATGATCGGAATAGATTGTCGATGATGAGTGTGGGTGGCCCGCGGATGAGTGAGATTGGGGCGGCGACTGGGTTAGAGAGTGAGAGTGAAGATGGGGACGATACGGGGATTGTACATGGTGATGATGGAGGTGAAGATACGGTTCTTACGCAAGGGGACTTTGAGGGAGGGTGAGTTCTATGCACAGTTCGGGAGATCCAGCTGCTAACGAACATACAGAGGTGAAACGGAAGATCTTGGACGGTTCAACTTCGAGTTTAATTTCCCGTCGCCGCCTGCTCCTGGCGCAGAATTGGACCAAGAGGAGCCCATCCATGACGACGAAGGGTTCGAGCTCTCGATGGACATGCCAATGGACACTGGGGCAGGGTCTGATGATGCCGACAGCGTGTCCATCGCTGCTGGCGACTTCGGCATGGAGCTGCAATCGCCGCCGCCCGCTCCGGTGGCACTAAGTGAGAGCCAGAGTCCAGGTATTGCCGGAGGGGGGCTGCGGGACGAGGACCGCTACGTCTCCGGCGCGAAACAGAAGAAGCTCTCCCGACATGGCATTCCCGTGCCCAACCTTCCCGTCGGAGTTGTGAAGAAGCTGGCCACCCGGTTTGCGCGGGCGCGGAACGGGTCAAAAGCCAAGATCAGCAAGGAGACGCTGGCTGCGATTGAGCAGGCTTCATCGTGGTACTTCGAGCAAGCAAGTGAGGATCTGGCTGCGTATTCCAAGCACGCGGGGCGCAAGACTATCGACGAGAGCGATGTGGCAACCTTGATGCGGCGGTAAGTTCAGTCGTCCTGCCAATCTTCTACAGGGATACTAATTCAGTAGGCAACGGCACGTTAACCAGTCGACCACGATCTTCTCGCTGGCGCAAAAGCATCTGCCCAAGGAGCTGTTGCAAGATATGAGATTGGCAATGCCACCATGATGATACAGTATACATTCCTATAGATACAAGTCCAAACGCCGTCCAGCATGCGGGGACACGAGCCACTACCAGTTGCGGTTATGGCGCACACGCCGAGTAGCCTCGTTGGGACGCTTGCGGATGATCATCCACAGCATGATGGAGGTTGCCAGCGACAAGCCGTACCTGCAGCCGTCAGCCAGGGTTCTATACCTCGTCCGGGGAGGAAAGGGGAAATGCAACATACCAAGTAAAGATATACTGGCTGTGGTTGTTCTTGAGGTTGACTTCAGCAGCACGGCCAATAGGGATACCCTTGGCCTCGCGATCCATCGCCTCGACCATATCGGGGACTGATCCAGCATCATAGATTAGCTTCATCATCCAATACCCAAACCAATGAAATAAAAGAAGGAGGAACAACATACCCATAGTCTCCTCAATCCAAACAGGCTGACTCCCCGTCAACTCCGCCATCTGTTCAATATCAGGGAAATAAAACTTCCCCTCAGCTGGCACATTATCCGGTGTAAACATATTCTTCTTCCACGGTTCCCTTAACAATCCCTCCACCACGACCTTACCCTCCGGCAATGCCCTCCCCTCCCCTTGCCTCAATCTATCCCTCTGCTCCTTCATCTTCCGACTAATCCACCCCCGATTCACCAACACGGTACTCCCACCCTCGCGCTCCAGCGGCGTCACCACAAAGAACCCATCCTGGCCCTCTCGCATGCGCGGACCCACCAACATCTCCTGATCATGTCGGAGTGTGCCCGTCGCGACGACACGACGGTAATCGAACTCGGAGATCGCGGACGGGTCGATCCGCGGGGGTAGAGGCAGCGGGGGCTTGATTAGTCGGTCTTCGAATTTGGCAATTAGGTTGGTCTTCCACTCTAGACGTTGGATTTGCCATGTTCCGAGGGCGAAGGAAATTATGGGGATTAGTGCTGCATTGTATGTATGTTAGTTTGGTTTGTGGTTGTGGTTGGTGGGATGGGTATGGCGCACCGAGAATGATTAGTCCCGGACCATGCTTCCGGCCTGTGCGGACGACTTGCGAGGGGGCGTCGACGACGGAGAGCCAGCGCTGGTCGTCGTTGAATTGGTTGTTGTTGTAGAAGCGAAGCTGGGTGGTGTTGTTGGTTCGGCGGAGGCAGCGCGTGCAGAGGGAGTCCGGTCCTGCTGCTGTTCCTGTTCTGTTGAGGGCGGTGCGCAGAATTGAGGATGCGGGGCGTAGGGGTGTGGTTCTTGTGCCCGTCCGAGAGAGAACGGAGAGGAGGGAGCGCATGTTGCGCGCTGTTGTGTGTGGTTTCTGATGTGATTGATTGGGTTGGAGGCAGTTGGGGATTGAAAGTGCCAGTGGAAGAATGAAGAGAGAGCGGGTCGGGACGGGGTCTTTTCCGCCGATGCGGATTGTCGGCTTATCGATTGCGGGTGTCAGTCGGTAGCTCCGTAACCACTAGCTTCATTGTCACTTGTCTATTTCACATACTCGGAAAGCAAGACGCAAGATGTTCTACTCTGGGAGCTTACAGGAGGGTATCGCTGCGGCGGTCGCTGAGAGCAAGGCTGTCGTTTGCTTCGTTAGAGGTTCGTTATTTTCTACAGTCATTGAATAGAGGGATGCTGGAGCTCGGCGATACTCCGCAGTACTGACACCGGCTACATAGATGATGAGCAGACGAGCACAGAATGGGAGGAGAGCTACTTTACGTTTGACGAGGAGGTATGCAACATATCATATACATATGTTTCTGCATCTGCTAACGATGCGCAGTTATCGCAACTACTCCAATCGAGAGCTGTCCTCTTGCGCTTCACCAAAGGTAGTCAGGAAGCGGGCTTTCTGGCCTCTTTTTGTCCCATCGTCAAGTTTCCTACCGTCGTCGTGATAAAGTATGTGTTATGCTACTTAGATTAGGGAAGTTGTTGACCGTCGCAGGAATGGTATGATGTGCGATTACCTCGTGCCGGACATTTCCAAGGAGGACTTTCGCGATCGCCTACTTGTGAAGCTGGATGAGAGTCGCGCGCCAGTTCAGCAGAATGTAGGAAATGCGGGTGCTGCTGGGGGTGAGACGACGTCTGCGCCGGTGGCTTCTGATGCTCCTGCGACTGTGTCTCCTCCTGCGCCGGAACCTGTGTCTTCTGCGCCTGTATCGGCACCAGCGCCTGCTGCAGAGTCAGCTCCTACACCAGCTCCATCTCAGCCTGCACCCCAGCCCTCCACAACTGAGCCAGAGCAACCCCGCGATGCAGCTGTTCGTGAAGGAAAGAGACGAGTAGACGATGCGCGAGCCGAGCAACAACGTCCGTCCCCGACCAAGAAACTCCAACAACAGAAGAAGCAAGAACCAGCACCTAAGCCGCCTCCCCGACCAGTCACACAAGAGAGCAAGCCTAAACCCAAGCCCACCCCCAAAGAGAAGCCATCCTCCTCCGTCACGCCCAAAGAGCCCGCCACCCAACCCGCTGAACGGCGCCCACCCTCCCCTCCGAAGCAATACCGTCTCCAAGTGCGTCTCTTCGACGGCAGCTCCGTGCGCTCTAGCTTCACCCCCACCCAGACTATCCGCAACGACGTCCGTCCCTGGCTCGACAGTCAAATGGAAGAGCGCAGCCCATACAACCTCAAACACATCCTGACGCCTCTGCCGAATCGCACCCTCACCATAGCCGACGAGGAGCAAACCCTAGCCGAGCTGGGTCTCGGCAGCTCCGCGAACCTGGTGATGGTTCCGATCCAGTCCTACACGGAGGCATATTCCGGCGCGGGTGCGAGTCTGCCTGTCCGAGCGGTGTCGTCTGCCTACGGACTGGTGTCGTCGGCGGTCGGTACTGCGACGGGGCTTGTGGGATCGTTCTTTGGGTATGGAACGACGCAGGCGTCAGGCAGTGAGGCTGCGCCAACTGCTAGCACGGCGTCTTCGGGATCGAATGATGCGGGGCGCAGACGGGTGAATGCATCCAGAGGACCAATTATTCGGACGTTGAGGGATGCGCAGAATGAGGGGGATGATCGGCAGTTTTATAATGGGAATCAGGTGAGTACTGTTGTTAAAGATGGGTGTTCATATGCTAACGGTTGTGTATAGTTGAACTTTCAGCCTCGAAATGATGGAGACAGACGATAGGAAGCCGTATTGTAGTGCAAATACTGGAATCCATGCTATGTATGTATCAAACTCCCACTTCCTTTGCTTGCAGCGAAGCATGTATGTACCTCTATGAGAATGATATAAAGCCTATATTATCATTTATCATCTACAAATCTAAGTACCATAACCAAATGAATGGAAACAGAAACACATGAAGAGTGGAATGATCCTTTTTTATCTATATTTATAGTTCCTGTCCATGCATGCCCATCACAGGCATAGCCAACCCATTGAAAAAAAAGGGTAGTAAGCTTCTCAAGTGGTATATGTTATACAAGGGGGTAATAGATAATAGAAAATAAAATAAGAGAGAAATAACGGGCTAATCCACCACTATGCCATATATTGCCCATCCATCCATAAAAAAAATTCATTCATCTCATCCTCCATCATCAATCACCTTCGATACTCAGTCTCCATTTAGTACGGCTTAGCAGCAGCCTGGCAAGCCTTCTATAAACACAATACCCATTAGCATATTCCCCCAACAACCACTCACAATCACCAACACCAACCCCGGGGAAACGTACCAGCTGATCCAAGTACCACCCACAGATCGTCAAATCACCCTTGTTCTCATCCATGCACTTGCGGAAGTTCTGCGCATCCGTGGCACAAGCCGGCGCCTCCCAAGAGCTGTTGGTAGCGTTTCCAGCCCAGAGACCGTTGTCCATGGGCTGAGCGGGAGCCGGCGCAGCCTGCTGGGGAGCCTCAGCGGGAGCACTGGAGCCGCCACCACCGCCGAAGAACATTCCGCCGATGGCGTGGCCGATGGAGGAGCCGACGGCGACACCACTATATTTCATCATATGTTAGTTTGGTTCATTTATATAAGGGGGTTTGGGGGAAAGGTATTGAGGTATGTGTGGCAACGTACGCAGCAGTCGAGGCCATCTGGCCGAAAAGACCGGGGCCCTGGCTTTGCTGGACGGGAGCAGCGGCGGGAGTGGCAGCGGGGGCAGCAGCCGGAGGGGGAGCGTGGTGCTGCTGCTGGGGGTGAGCAGCAGTGGAGTGAGGCTGTTGCTGGCCGTAAGAAGGGGCGGCAGCAGGTCTGGCGGGAGCAGCGGTAGGACGGGTGGGAGCGCTGCGCGCGGGAGTAGGGGCGGCACCACGGCGTTGACGAGGCATTTTGTGTGTTGTTTTTGGTGGTTGTGAGGGTGGTAGTTAAGGGAGAAGGTGTAGGTCTGGATGTTGTATGTGGGTTAAAGTGTTGGGAAGCGGGTGGAGAGAGTTGTTTTATAGTCGGAAAAGAAGAAGCTCGAAAGTCGGGCGGAGAAAGTTCGAAAACTCCGATCGCCCTGGTTATTCTCCCGTTCCTGATTGGTTGCTTCGGACGTTAGGTCAGCTGCCGGTCCCGGCGCTTACGGTTGATCGTTGCTTTAATGCCGAGGATGGATGGGTTTAGAATAGAAATTGAGGGATATATTATTATCATTTGGATTTGTTTTATTGCTAGTGGATATGATATTCGCTACTTAGTGGAGACAACGTTGAGTCTCACAGAACAGTGGATCTGAAGCTATCCGCACATGTTCTGCTTAACTCCGGCAGTGACTCACTGCATCGCCATGATCCACAGGGCTGAGCATGAGCATCCTCTCTGTCAGTCACTTGCCACTGCTTTAACTAAATGACTCGAATCGTATAGTAGTCCATGGAATAAATTTTGTCGGTTCCTACACCAGGTCTACTGTGACCATGGCATGCACCCGCTTCCTCACTGTACTCGTCTTTCAACAGATTCATTGAGGCTGTCCTCTATGCGGTGGGTATCATCGTTCCATGTGTACTTTTAGTAGCTTCGTGGCAGCAGCCTGTAGACAATATATGTTGCTGAGATGTTGCGCGTCACTCGTCGTTAAAGTGCTGCAATCCCAGTAACAGACAGCCCCTCAACCGGTCCAGCCGGCAGATCGACATAAATCGCTACCTCCTCATTTCAACTTCTTCGTCTTGCGCAATTCATCCTTCTTCTTTCTCCGCTCCTTCTTGTTCTCATTGTGCTCTTCCTTGCTGACCCTCCTCTTCTGCTTGTCCTTGCGCTTCTTCTTATCATCAGAGCTCTTGCCCGACGGCTTAGGTGCGGGCTTCACAAGCTCCTCGGACTCGGATTCACTCTCGGAGTTGCTTGTCGCATTCTGCGATGACTGCTGAGACGTAGCACCTGCTTTTTTAGCCAGTATCGATGCCTTTAGCTGAGCGCGTGCTCTCTCCTTTGCCTCCTGCTCCTTGCGCGCCAGGTCGATCTTGTCATTTCCAGCCTACTCAATTAGCCTCGACCCTCAAATGTGCCGTGTAGGAGTAACTCACAAGACCATGTTTGATAAAGCGACTGGCAGCCTGCTTGTCAAGAGTTAGAGTACGCTTTTCCGGCTCCGCTTCGAGCGCGGTGATCTTCGCAAAGTATTGCTTGACTCTAGTTAATTCTCTAAACACGGAGTGTTCCTTAGCATTGACGCCGTGAAGACGCAGATACGCTGTAGAAATTAGCAATCAAGCTCGCCCCAGCTGCAATGGTGACGTACAGAAAATAAGAGACTCCAGCGCGTAAGTCACCAAGACGTGGAATTTCGCTTTATCCATCACTGGAAGCTTCTTCGACGTCTCCACCACGGAGCTGTCCAGAATGGGCTTCAGAGCCTCTTCAAGATCATCGATGTTGTCATCCAGCTGCTCAAGCAGCGGAAGTAGGTCTGCTGCCTCCATTTTGATTATGTGTACGAATATCTGGGGAGGAATCGATGATGTTGGATTGAAAAGAAGCGGATAATGTCGATTTTTTATCTCCGGGCGGTCTCTAAGGCGGTGAAGAGCTATTTGTCCGCCTTCTCCCTCATGCGATGCCGACTTCACTCTCGATCTATATCTTCCTGTCAGTTTGCATATCGTTGTTAGGACTGTGAGTCCTTGGGGCAATTGTCATTTGCTTCATCTTATAATGAGACGGTGATTATATTACCATCACCTCTCAGTTTGTACGGCGCGTGAACTCGGACTCACTGTATTTACTCTCCAGCCGTCAAAGTGTCGTACATACTGGGGCGCAGTCCGCTTCGGCGGACGACAGTCTGCGAATTATGTCTTGTCTCAAGGCGTAGTTCGCATCCCAAATCATATGGTCGATTCGTGTCTACCTGGATGCAGAATGCCGAAGAAGCGTCAAAAGATAGTGGAAAGCGCAGACTGTCTGGACGCATACATATCCTAGGCCTTGGGAATGTAGGCACATTTGTTGCCCACTCTCTTGCAAGTCGTCCGTCACCTCCGCCTGTCACTCTACTCTTGCATAACCCCAATCTGTACAAGTCATGGCTGGGGAGAAAACAGAGCTTAGCAATTAACTCAAATGGATTGGACGATATCAAGACGGGCTTCGACGTCAACGTCCTGAATGGCAAAGCATGGCATGCATTCCCATACTGGGATAAAAACGGCAAGACCGGGGAAGCCATGGCTCGGGCCGATGACGGCGATGTTGAAGGCTCCCTAGCCGGGTCTGTCCAAGACGAGGAGCGCATTGAATGCTTGGTCGTCAGTGTCAAGGCGCCGGTGACGGCTATGGCCTTAGAGTCTGTCAAGCATCGTTTGACACCCGACTCTACGGTCCTACTACTTCAGAACGGCATGGGCGTCATTGATGAGCTTAATGAGAAGGTCTTCCCTGATCCCCGCAAACGCCCGAACTACATGCAAGGCATTGTCTCGCACGGGCTGGCCCGCAGAAAGGAACCATTCCAAGTCGCCCATACGGGCATCGGCACGACCATCCTGGGACCGGCTTTGCCCTCGAACTCGACGTCTCCGATCAGCGAAAACGAGGATGACTGGGCCGCAAGCACCAAGTACCTCCTGCGGACCATGACCCTCACTCCTCCACTGGTTGCTGTCGCGGAGACTCCGTCCGCTCTCATGCTCTACCAACTTGAGAAGCTGGCGATGAACGCTGTCATCAATCCGTTGACGGCGTTGATGAACTGCGAGAATGGCGAGCTTCTCTACAACTACAGTCTCACACGCGTGACGCGATTGCTCCTTCATGAGATTTCGAGCGTGATCTGCGCCCTTCCCGAACTACAGGGCATCCCTGGTATCGAGAGCCGATTCTCCCCGGAACGACTGCGCTGGATGGTTACTCAGCTTGCCAGCAAGACAGCAAAGAATCACAGCTCCATGCTGCAGGATGTACGAGCCGGCAAGACGACCGAGATCGGATACCTAAACGGCTACATTGTGCGCAGAGGCGAAGAACTCGGCATCAAGTGCGTGGTAAACTACATGATGAAGCACCTGGTTCTGGGCAAGCAGCACACGTCGAAGCAAAGAGATGCCAGCGCCATTCCGATTGACATTCTGTAGTCTTTCCAGAACGGATGTCTGTACTTATATTTGAACCGATTGATACTACTAGTTAATATACCCCTTCCTTATTCTATACACATCCATTCCCCAGATAGAAATGATATCATATCATGAAGACACCCGATCAATCGCCTCCTCACAAAGCCCCCGAATCTGCCTCCACCTCTTCAACAGCATCCTAACCACACCTTGATCCTCCGTCTGGGCAATATACAAATCCTCTAACCGCGCAATCGCCACATCCGCTTCCTTGATATACACACCAATCCAGCCCCGAATCACAGCCGCAGACATCTTCTCATCCACCCCGTCGGTCGAGTATCCGAGCACATAGTCCTGCCAAAGTCGTAGTGGCATGTAGGTTAAACCGGCGGCGATTTCTGTTCGGTAGCAGACGCCCTCGGAGGTGAGTTGGTAGTTTCTGTGTTTAATTATGGCTTCGTCAGTGGTGTGTGGTGATAGATAAGTGAATGGGAGGCGTACCCGTAGTACTGGTGGAACTCGAGTTCTTCTTGTTTTGAGGCATTCAGGTCCTGCAGGATTATCTCATCAAGATAGAGGGTTTCGGAGGCGTTGGTGTCGAGGTAGAAGCCGTCTTGATAGAGTGGTGGTTAGGATGGGGTGGGGATTTTGTTGTGGTGGAATTGTAGGGGATGCGGGCTTACATTCTGTGAACAGGAAATCGTTCGAATGAGGCCCGTAGCTCATGTAGATTTCCTCGCCTTCATCTGTATATCTTGTCAGCATATCGCTGTCTTTGTCACCATAATAGTAATGAAAAAGAGGTAAAGAACGTACTGTACTCCTTCGCCGCACGAAAGACATACTCCGCCCCGTCGAACTTGACATTACACTATCCATCCACAATATCTCACGTTAGCCATCTCATCCAACCTACACAGATAGAAAGGGAAGGTATATACCGCCACATCCGAATGATTAAAATAATCCGCAAACGGCACCAACGCCATCGCATCATTCCTATCCTCCGGCATCTCCGCCCCCGGCAGAAGATAAAAGAAGCTTCGCGTGTTCACAATCACCCAATGGTACGTGAACAGCTCTTTATCTGTCTTGGGGAATACCCGGACAACGATATCCCATGCTTTGCGGAGACGGGTTTCTTGTGCTTTGAGGAGGTTCTGATGCCGTGTGTCGTACTTGTGTTTCCGTTTCCCGGGGGTTATGGTGCTCCAGGTGTTGGAGATGGAGGGTGGGAGGAGGTCCTGGATTTTGCTGGTGTTGCTGTTGCTGCTGGGTGAGAGGGGGGAAGATGAAGACCAGAGGATCGGCATGCTAGAGGTAAAGTCCTCCATTGTGGGCCAGGTGTTGCGCCATGGTGTGAGGTGGGAGGGACTGGCGTTGGTGAGGTATGCGGCGTAGAGGGTGTGGGTTGGTGTATCTGATGGGAAGCGCGAGGTGAACGTGGATGGGAGTTTGGAGGGCGTGAGCATTGCGGAGTGGGGGACTTTGACGAGGATGGAATCTTTCTGTTATATCATGTGAATGTTAGTTGGTGTATATGAGTTTGAGGGGATATAAGTATGGGGGGATGTACTTCTATCTTTCGCGTTGCGATCATACCGAGACCGCGGCCGGGGAATCGCGCTGGACTGACCCCATTGATGACGATTCCTTGTGTTTTAGCCCATTCTGTGAAGTCTTCGTGCTTCTCGCCGGGCCACCAGGTGGGCTTCATGTTGACAGTCGGTTTAGACAATTGAGGGGTAAGTTGTTGGTGTGGAGGGGGTTGAAGGATAACGAGAGGTGTGACAAGTATTTATGGGAGGGTGGAAGACAAACAAAGCTCCCCTGTTTGAACCTGCGTAATTATTCCCTAAGCAATGTACATTCAGCGATATCAATGCCTCTGTATCCCTCAATGGCAATCCAAGCAGAGACGATCAGATGCGCCAAAAACCGCCGATAAAGAAAAAGATTATCTTATCGATCTTTATCAGTCCTACGGCACCGCACACCCACCACTAGCGCCATCCGGCTCCGAAAGCATCCCATCGTACCACACCCTCATCTACATCCATCCGGCCCAAGGATCATGTCCATTGCGACGTGTTACCCTTCACTCGACACACGATGACAGTCCTCCGGACGCGCAGCGCCGTCCAACACGCGCGCGAGCTAAACAATATCCTCTCCTGCGCAGCACCGCTATCGCTCCGCGCCCACTCACGGCCTATCTCCGGCTTCAACCGTCCTCCGCCTAACTATCCCGGCCATGTGCCATTGAATTTTGTAGAGCGCGGCGCTCTGGCCATTGGGTCAGCTGTGGGTTCTCTTCTTAACCCCCGAAGAGCTGGTACATATACTTCAGTCAATCCTAGTATGCAATTTTGTAACTAACATATCACAAAAGACCTAATTGCCGCCTGCGGCGAAGCCACCGCAACACCCTACTTCATCTACCGGCTCCGCGACGCCATGCTCTCCGATCCAACAGGCCGACAAATCCTCCGCGACCGTCCGCGCATCACCTCCGAGACCCTCAAACTGCCATACCTCCGCTCCCTCCCTGAGAACACCGTCGGCCGGACGTACGCCACCTGGCTGGACCGCGAAGGCGTGTCTCCGGACACCCGGGACAATGTGCAATACATTGACGATGAGGAATGTGCGTACGTCATGCAGCGGTACCGCGAGTGTCATGACTTCTACCATGCTGTGACGGGTTTGCCGATTTTCGTGGAGGGCGAGCTGGCACTCAAGGCGTTTGAGTTCCTGAATACGTTGATTCCCATGACTGGGTTGAGTTTGTTTGCATCCGTGAGGTTGAAGCCTGCGGAAAGAGAACGGTTGTTTTCGATTTATTTGCCGTGGGCGTTGAAGAGTGGGTTGCAGAGTAAGGAGTTGATTAATGTTTATTGGGAGAAGGTGTTGGAGAAGGATGTCGGGGAGTTGAGGGCGGAGTTGGGCATTGAGAGGCCGCCGGATATGAGGGAGATTAGGCGGATGATTCGAATGCAGAAGAAGAGGGAGAAGGAGTTGATGGAGCAGAGGGGGCAATAGCTTCAGATGGGATCAGTATGCTTATTATAAGATGTATTATATTCCTTGCTTCCTGTTGAGGAAGCTATATTTCTGTACCATTATATGAGGAATGGCCACTTCCTGAATGATTACTCGGCCAAGTATCATTAGGTCCTCGGTGGAGGAACTGTTGACGGACTATCAAGTTGGAAAAACTGTACTTTTGTCGTAGCAGAAATTCAGCTGCAAGCTGCTCTGGTCGTGAAGGTGGAAATCCGAGAGCTGGAGGTATCATTGAACATGGCAAGCATTCAGCACAAACTGAACACCCTTCGCTAAAAACACATCTCACAGATCCAACAGGTCGTCATCATCATCCCAGCCGCCGCGCCGGTTGATCACAATCTTGTGCTCCTCCTCATCCTTGCGCTGGTTCTCGGCCATGGCGTTCAACAACTGCTTGAGCTGCTCCTCGGTAACCTTCTGGCGCAATTGGCCGGACTGGGCGAGCATGATGAGACGGGACTCGACGTCAGCAGCGCGGGATTCCTTGACAAGGCGGATGCGACCCAAACGATCGGCGGCTTCGGGCTCGAGGATCTGGTTCAGAATAGTGGCGCGGCGGTCGGCTATTCGTATAAGAATAAGCAATTTGTTCGAGAGTGTGATGTAGGCAGAGAGATTCCTCCGGCGTGTTCTATTCTAGTGGGTTATGAGTTTGCGCATACCTTCAGCTTGCCTAGGGTGGAGCGACAAGTCAGTCAAGATTTACAAATGAAGAAGCAAAAACGAGGTCTGGGAATCATACCTTCTCTGTTCCTCCTGGTTGCCGTCCGAAGGGCCACCACGTGCGCCACCCTGTTGCTGAAGCTGGGCAAGACGGGCCCGTCTGATCTATACCAGATTTAAGCATTTGATACGAAGAGTGTTGAAGGCGCGGATCCGGGTATTCATCGAGCATGGACGCCCATGAAGACGGGGAAAGTTAAATGTAGGTGGAAAGATTTCATACTGACCTCTTCAAGCTCTGCGTCGGCCATGATTTTTGATGTGCTGTGTATGCAAGATTCAAAGACCAGGAGGATTCTAAGAGTGATGCGGGGTAAAAAGTGACGGGATGAAACTCGGACAGAATGAATTGCAGGCCGATGCCGATGATTCGACGCATTCCATCTTTGGAGAACTTTCCAACCCCACCTTGCTTGAATGCCTGTGCGCCTCAGGCACTCAGGCACATGAAGTGGGGCGCCATGAGGCCGTCGGGCATCCTGGCCCGATCCGGCAATCAATAGTCCGCAGATTAGTACTAGACTAGTTTGGAACTGGGGTGGCTGGGCACTTGGGCCAATTCATTACAGATTACACACACACACACATACAGCAGAGCACAATTACATGCATAATATGTTCAAACACAATTGTTATCCTTCATTCTACAAAAATATAGGCAGATGACTTGTTGAGAGACAAACCTGCAGACCGAGGCTGCAATGCCAACAAACCCGAATATAAACTTCCAGGAGAAAGTAAGTTGAGTGTCGTTGTGGTGGAGAGTGGAAGATCGCAAGTGACTGCAAGTGTCGTCATCAGGTGTGCCAAGGAAGAGCTGCCTTTTTAAGCCAAAAGAAACCATCCACCGCCGAAGATCCGGCTGATTTTGGGAGAAAGATTGGCTGATTATCCCCAAATTAGAACGCCCTAATGTCGCACCCAACCGCATCGGATGGATCTTTGCGCCCAAACTATTGAAAAGCGTGTGAAGAGTTTTTGCAGGTCGAGAGAAAGCTTATGAATTGGAACGAGCTCTCTTAAATTTCCCAAGAGGCTCTAGTCACCGTCTCCGGAGGCCCTTGCGAGATCGGGTTCCGTATCGAGATCGTACCTAGTGGGAACCATTAAGCCGGATGAGAACGTGGCGCGAGTGATGGGAAAAAATGATTCCACCATCCATACAGAGAGTATCATATCATACGTAATCTAGCAATGGCGTGTTACACTTGAACAGTCCGTCAGACTTGATTGTAGTACGTAGTAGTAGTTAGTTTCTTCTTCCCCGCCCTTTTTCCCTTCATCCACACCGAGGAATGAACCAAAGGATGGAATGGCAGCCAGTCCCAAGCTTCACGCCGGCCCTTGTGATTGTCCACCACCGGAGACGCGCCGGGAGGCGATCGACCTTCCAGATACGGTAAGTTCTAAGCGCCTGTTGTTTGCCTCCGAGTTGATGATTGGCTCACTGCCGAGTGGAGCCGGTATCGGAACCGTAAATACGGCAAACAGGGCGGCGATACCGAGTCAGACGTACAGTGGAAATGATACTCTGTTACTGTTACTGACTGCCTGTTGCGACCTGAATCCACTTGCCGTACCAACTCCGGCCTTGCCTGCAGTCGTGCTTGTGCTCTTCTTGTTCTTGTTCTTGTCTCTGCTGCTACTCTCTGGTCGTCCTTGACCTCTTCTTAATTCTCCTCATTTGTTCTTCCCCCCCGGGTCGCTGACCATCTTTTTCTATCTATAATTCTTTTTTAAACTAATTTAATTAGCTTACACTAATCTTCCCACTAACTCCCATCATCTGCCTTGACGAAAGAGGGGTTACGTCCACTGATTACCCGCTAAGACGTCTCTTTCCCTTCCTTTATCTCGCTCAACCCGGCTCTCGCCTCCAGTTAATCGTCATCCTTCCGGTCTATCCTTCCCTACTTATCGCCGCCTCTCCTTCATACCCCTCTTTCAGCGACTTTCGCTCTCTATCGAATTGCATCTCGCTCCTTTCTGCGACTCAATGCTTCGTTCTCCGACTGGCTGATTCCTCTCCAGTCTGCGCGCTGGCGGGGACGTCACGTTACTGCTTTCCCCCCTGCTTTAATCCTTCCATGCATACATCCTCAACCAGCCCTTGTCTCTGCCAGGATTTGCAGATGCGAAGCGTTGCCGGTCCGTTATATACGTGGTTGTGATACGCGCCTCTTTCTGCTGTGATACCCTGTTCTGCTGCATTTGCCGTGTCGACATCTCCCGATCATCATGGCCGAGTATGTATATTCATGTCCCTCCAAAGCAGTTGACCGATGCTGTGTTTGTTTGCTAATTTCGGTGACAGTTTTATTGCTTTCCACACTTATTACTCTCGCCACAATTTCCTATCCCCGTCTACCATGCTGCCACGTCCCACCAGCCACAAACGGTCGAATTCCTCCGAGAACAACTCTCTCTCCCCCGACAAGACCGTCACGAAAGCCAGGTCTACCAATGACCTGTCTGGAACCGTCACTGCGAAGCCGACACCGGGCGTCCGCTCGTCCAGTGTTGGCAACTTCCAGGAAACTAGCTTTAGCACCTTGAAGGATCCCAGACTTGCGAGCCACTCGGAAGACTCGGAGACGTCAGAGTCAACACAGTCGCATCATCCCGACTTGAGCAATGAGGTCGCAGCTTTGAGCGTCAAGTTGGTCCAGGCGATCAACAATCAGACGACACTCGATGACAACCTAGTCGCCACTCGTCAGGAATTGGAGCAGGCACAAGCCAAGATCCGAGCCCTGGAGTTGGAAAATGAAAAGTATCGGCAAGACATTGATCAGGAAGTTTTGATCAAGAAGTCCGACGTGGATTATGAGATGTTGCGCTTGCAAGCTGCTTTGGCTGAAGAGAAGGCTCAGCGCGCCCTTGTGGAAAAGGAGAAGAAGGGCATTGAACAAGAACTAGAGACATTAACTGCCGCGCTTTTTGAAGAAGCCAACAAGGTAAGCTCCATATGCGATTGTATGTCGGGTCGACCAACTGACTTGTTACCTTTTGAACAGATGGTCGCCGCGGCCAAGCTTGAGCGTGAGGCTGTAGAGAAGAAAAACGAGCAGCTACGCTCTCAAGTGAAAGACACCGAAGCACTGCTTGCATCACATCAAGAACAATTGGCCGAGCTAAAATCTGTTTTGCATGGACTCAACCTCGCCAAGGATGATAGCGAGACTCGCACAATCATCTCGACAGCTCCGTCATCACCAACTATGCCGCGGCATCCTTTGCATGTCAGCAAGAATTCTGAGATTCCCGACATACCAGAGGAAATTCCCACATTGGAAGAGCTCACTCCAGGGCCGTCCACTAGTTTCCCACATTTGATCAAGCCGGTCTGTCGAACGGATATCCAAGCTTATGAGGACTTTCGGGAACTCTTCACGACATCTCGAGCTTCCAAGCCTGCAAGTCGGGCCACAAGTGGGTCTTACGCTGGCTTGAATGTCATGAGTCTGGCTAGTGGGTTCGGTTCAGCGTCGTCATCTCCCGCCAAATCTCAAACACATTCTCCCAATGGCAGCGTGTCTTCCCCACAGCCCGTGACTTCCCACATTCCTCTCAAGGAGACCCGCTTCTACAAGCGCGTGCTTTCGGAAGACATCGAACCGACCCTCCGGCTTGATGCTGCGCCCGGGATCTCATGGCTAACGCGGCGCTCAGTATTAAGTGGGATCTGCGATGGAACTCTCCTGGTTGAACCCATGCCGCCTTCAGCAAAGAAATATGAGTTTCCTTGTTCAATGTGTGGCGAGCGCAGAAACGGTCCCACCAACGAGAGGACCCATCGATTTCGGACGTCCGATAGCGAGACCGCTCAACGATACCCTCTGTGTGTACTGTGTTTAGAGAGAGTCCGTTCCAGCTGCGAGTTCACTGGATACCTCCGTCTCATCCTTGACGGCCATGTTCGCATTGGTGATGCGGAAGAGGAGAAGGATGCATGGGATGAAACTATCCGACTAAGGGAGAGAATGTTCTGGTCACGCATCGGGGGTGGAATTATCCCTTTGTTTGCTCACGCCAATGGCTTCCAAGGAAATATCCCTACACCTACTGATTGCGTTGAGGCGCCTGTTGCAGATGGTCGTGATGAGTGCCAGCGGTCAATCATCTCTACTGTCCCTGAGGATGTCGCTACTGAAACAAAGAACCTAGACGACATTGAAGAGCACAACCATGACGAGGGTTCTGTGGGAGACGATCCGTTTGTGTCTGCTCCCTCCGAGTCAGAATCTACAGCCAGCAGCGCGGCGGTCTCTCCCACGGATGCCAACGCACCCGTATTGAAGACAGACCTCGTTGATGATATGAACGAGCAACCTGATATGCAGGTTATCGTCCCTGAAAATACGCATGATGAAGCCGATAGCGTCAAGCTCTCAACTGAAGTTGAGGAGACGCCGAACAACCACGACACCACAAAGAATGGTGATAACTGATATGATCAATGCCGATTTGACCCCACGATTCTCATCGTTTCGACAACGCGGACGTCCCTCCGTTGTCTTGCACTCTACTTGGGGTTTGATTTCGTGTTCCGACCAGCATTTGCGCGGACCCACCCTTTTTCAAACTTCATCTATTCTCATATACCGGTATAGTTCAACCATGCCTGCTTGCTTAATTCCTCACCGATCCTGTCCTTTGCATCCGAGACATATTATCAGTCAAGAGCAGCATGGGCTATGTATTATTAATACCTTGTTTTTTCTTGTTTCTCCTTTGTATACATATTTTTCTTTCTATTGGGTTTCTTTTCATTTCTTGTGTATTTGGTTTTCTCCCAAGTTTCTTTACCCTTTCGCGTTTGTACCTCCTGCACCATTTGTTTGCTCAACGCTATCGGGATGCGAACGTCCTCGATGCGCGAAGGTACTCCTGGATGAACTATGACCTCGCATTTCAATGAATTTTGCGTTTCTTTGTCACATGGAATAGTGTCCACCCGGCACTTTCAAGTTTTTGCAGCATACATTTCTTTCTGTTGCTATTCCCCCGGTGCATCCAATTGCGATTGATTCTTTTTACGCGATATACATGGTGGCAGAGATATCAGGGCTTATGGAGCGGATGATGCAGGAATGCAAGGTAGTGGCTTTGCACCTAGCAACTGTAGGTAGAGCAAAAATTTATGATGTTCTCGAGTTCTTCGGTATCGTAATTTAACGTAAACGGTCTACTTACTACGCGTGTAACAAGCGGAGCAACTACTATACCATGCCCGTTAATTTCCTTCTACAGACATAGAACCCAGATCAAACATGAAATGTTATCAAGATTTTACAACTGAAGTGTAGACGACACACGTCTCGCCTCAAAGAAGACCTATCAACCACGTATACATACTCCATCATCGACTGCAAAAACGCCAGAGTAGACAATATAACGATAGATCCTAATTCCCAGTATGCCAGGTAAGAGTGTAAATATGAAGAGTGAAAAAACGGAAAGGGCCCAAATAGACACATCATGAAAGAGTCAAAAAAAAAAAAAAATAAAAATAAAAAAAAAAAAAAATAAATAAATAATAATAATAATAATAATAACGGAAAATACGCATTTGGTCTATTTCCTCGTCATAGCCTGCCGTTCATGAATGCGACAGATTTGCACTTCGAGTTTCATACTCTATGGAATCGGCGATGCGCCAGCAGGTCCGACAACAGGCGGCGGCACAGGACCCGAACCAGGCACGGCACCTTCGACAGCC
Organism: Aspergillus piperis CBS 112811; assembly: GCF_003184755.1. Taxonomy (NCBI): domain Eukaryota; kingdom Fungi; phylum Ascomycota; class Eurotiomycetes; order Eurotiales; family Aspergillaceae; genus Aspergillus; species Aspergillus piperis. Next base: position 1,304,377 of record NW_020291598.1, on the reverse strand, counting down.
ATCTTCTTGCGACGGGCCTCTTCCTCCG